>NC_061121.1:41397814-41565246 GCF_002878395.1 Capsicum annuum
TCATACATCCTGCTTATTTCTTATAAATATTTATGATGATGATGTTTATACAACTGCATACACCCTCATATACTCGGTTCCTTTCCATGGTACTGACCCACATCTTCAGATGTGGGCTGTATTTTCTCGGAATTTCGGTTCAGGTGCTCAGTCCCAAGTTCGACAGTGATTCTTCGGGCACGCTATTCTACATCCTCTATTGTGGTGAGTCCTCATGTTCCGAGGATGTGATGTATGATGTTGTTTTCATAGAATTGTTTACATTTGATAACTGAGTATGAGTCAGTTGGGGCATGTCTCAATGGCTCGCTGGTTTTATTGATTTTCTTAGAGGCTTGTCAGACTAGTATAGATGTTGGGAGTTGACTAATAAGTCGTATTTTGTTATCTTTCTGAAATTCTTTTATTCTTGGGTGATGATTACTCTATTGATATTTGAGGGTTATTTATGGAAACCCTATTGATTTGTGTTGAACTGAATGAAAATGGCTCAAAGGGTTAGCTTGGGGATACTCGTAGCCTCAAGCACCATGTGACGCTCTGGGACCCATTTTCTGGGGCGTTACATATCTGTACCAACGTGGTACCTGATCCAACATATATATATTCATACCGGCGTGGTACCCGATCCAACATATACATATCCGTACCGGTGTGGTACCCGATCCAACATATACATATCTATACCGGCGTGGTACCTAATTCAACATATAATATCCATACCGGCATGGTACCCGATCCAATATATATATATATATATATATATATATATATATATATATATATACTGGCGTGGTACCCAATACAACGTATAATATCCATACCGGCGTGGTACCCGATCTAATATATATATATATTCATACCGGTGTGGTATCTGATCCAACATATACATATCCGTACTAGCGTGGTACCCGATCCGACATATATACATATTTATACCGGCGTGGTACCCGATCCAACATAAAAAAGTATTATCAACATTAAACTTACACAACCTCACAACATACAATATAATGTACTAAGTTAACAAGTACACTTAAAGTCATAAGACAACTCTATCAAGTAAATTTTCAATAATAATTTATACACGCATTAACAAGTCAAACATCAACAATTTCAAGAATGTCCAAATACCAATCGACAAGTATCCAATTTAGGAGCATACACACAATTAAATCGATTCTAAACTCCAATTAAACCATAACCTACCTCAATCAAAAATCCAAAAGCAAGCTACTTTGCAAAGGTCTTACCCTTCCATAAAACTTTCGAATATTTTAAATATGTTCAAATATATAATTTACATAAGAGTACGAATTTAATGAGACACTTTTATAACCTCTTACTTTAAAAATCCTAATCTTAAACCTCAATTTCTTTATCCTGAAATATGGAGCAATTAAAGAAAATTAAATAAAAAAAATAAACTGTAATTAGCCGTCTTCAATTTACATGAACTAAATAGTACCTATTAACATATTGATACCAATCATTGGCATGGCTTTTCCATTATTCTTTTTTTTGCCTATCTAATTATATTTCATTGCACATGTGAGCAACTACTAGCATAAACTATTGATTTAATAGAATATATGAAGGAACTAAACTTACCTTTTCTAAAGAAACTAACTAAATTTTCTACACACTACTGCCGCATTGGTAATTGAACTCCAGTCATTAACTCATACGTTTTGTCCTTATTAAGAATCATTTTTCTAGCAATAAGCTAACAGAAAAACCACCAAAATCATACAATATCAATTGTTATAAGCATTATCTTTTAATAGTACTACTACCTTTGACATTGGAAATCAGTTTACTCCGTAGCTTCCTATTAATATATTAACAACAAGAATGTTCCAACATCCTAACCTAAAGATTTATTGAAACTCTTCTTTGCTCAAATCCGTTCAACCTCAATTCAGTTAATGTTGTATTCCTTTGTTCAGCCGCCACTATTGTTTTACACTTTTTGGTGCTACTATTATTATTATATAGGATAAATCCTTCCCACTTAAATTTATTTTAGTACTAGCCTCATAAGTAATTAAATTGTGATTTTGACCCATTAAATCAGTAATTATACTAACTAGATAAAATTTTCAAAACATCTAACAAATCCTCAAATTTATATAGAACCTTTAGGAGATAAACCAAATATGTACATTGACAAAAAATTATATTTTGTACCTATTGAAAATATTATGACACTAATCTGAGGTCGTCTCGATCAAAGATTGACCATTATTGGGTTTAACTTTCTCAACTCAATAACCTCGTTAATAACTTAAATTACTTTTGTCTAACTTAAAAATTGATATTACTCATCACAGTAAGTCATAAATCAAGTATACAAACTATGGAGAGTATTAAAATAGAGAAGATGAGAAAATTTCACAAACGACCGGGAGGGTCGTTACAACAGTAGTGTTCCAAACATCGGGATCTTGACTCAAAAATGGTGAAACGGCTGTTGGAGCTTCTTCGATAATTAAATATTGAAAATAAGGTGGAAATACTCCTCAAGTTTCTACCAACATGAGGCTTGCAGGTAAAACTATGTTTTTCAGTTCTTATGTACATCTAGTAAACGTTGACAATAATTTTTGGATATTAGATAGTGGGGCTATTCAACATATGACTCACAATAAAGTAATTCTTTCAATTTTTAAGGTCTTACCTAGAGCACTCATGGTGAATCTTCCTAATCATACAGAGTAAGGATAACTCATTCAGAAACATTCTATGCATTACCTAATTTTGACTTACACAATATTTTATATATACTTTCTTTCAAGTACAATCTCTTGTATATACAGAAATTGTGTAAACAACTCAAAAATTATGTGTTATTCACTCTTACTTCTTGTTTAATATTTCAGGGCCCTTCTCTAAAAAGCTCATTGAAAATTGGTAGAGAAATAAAGGACTCTACATACTCAAATCAAGCCAGCCGGATATTTTTTTTCAAATGTTCAAGTTAATAAAATCTCAAGTCCTAGTTTATGTCTTAATTCAGTTTCTTTTAATAGAATTTTTAGTTCTAATTTAGTTTCTCATTCATATTTTACCTTGTTAGATTTCAAAGTAAAAGAAAAATTGTGGAATTACAGGTAGGGGCATATGTCTTTGAATAATATGAAAAACATTCCTTTTCATTCAATTTCTTCTTGTCAAAATTTTGACACTCCATGTGTGATTTTTCCTATGGCAAAACAAGTCAAACTACCTTTTTCAATAAGTAACATCTCAACAAAAAGTATTTTTGAGTTAATACATATTGACACTTAGCTATCATATAAAGAACCAACACATGATGGGTACAAATTCTTTCTTATCAGTGTAGATGATTTTAGTAGAGGAACATGGAATTTCCTATTAAGCAATAATTCAAATGCTTTCACAGTTCTCAAATCCTTCTTAACTATTAAGGAAAGACACTTTCAAACCAAAGTCAAAATAGGAAGATCTGACAATGCTCTTGAGTTAGGAAGTAGCACAACATAGTCAAAATATTTTATTTCTAAAGGAATTCAACATTAAAACCTCATGTATGTCTACTCCACAGCAAGATAGTGTAGTTAAAAAAAAACATAGACATTTGCTAGAAATATCTAGGGCTCTTTTGTACTAGTCACATCTACTCATTCAATACAGGGGTGAATAGCTTTTTGGCTATACCTTATCTAATCAATAAATTTTCTTCAAAAGTTCTTAATAATAAAACACCCTTTGATGTCCTTTTCAAGACCACACCTAACTATTTTAATATTAAATATTTTGAATGTCGATGTTTTGTTTTCACTTTATCCTCTCAAAGGTCTAAATTGGCACCAAGGGCCACCAAATGCGCCTTTTTGAGATATCCACATGGAAAGAAAGGTTACAAATTTTTGATTATTGATACTAGAACAATTATCATTAAGGTTACAAAGTTTTGATTATTGATACTAGAACAATTATCATTTTCAGAGATGTTGTGTTTCATGAAAATATATTTTCTTTTGCTTCTTCTAAAGCTAATGATTCCTACTTTTCAATTTATACATCATCTCAACTACTGATTCTGATAATAATATTGACACTACTCAAAGCATCCCATATCCCTCATGTATCACTTCTACTTTGCCTTTTGCATTCACCATTCTATACTAGGTACAACTTTTTGTTTCTCCTACTGCCATGAACCAGGAACAACATCATGTTCTTTCTACTGTCATTGATCAGGTACATCCTTCTGTTTTTTCTACAAATAATATTTCCTTACTTAGGATATCAACTCAGAAACATAAAATTTCTAGTCATCCAGAAGACTATATTTGCAATTTTGTGCACCTGGCTAATGTTAGCTCTTCCTGTTTCTCATCTCATGTCTCCCCAATCTCTCTTTATATCAAAAATCTATCATTCAACAATCAATATATGTTGAATTATTTGTCTAATATTAAAGAACATATCAATTATAATCAAGTTGTGTTGCTTAAGGGTTGAAAAAAAGCTATGGACAAAGAGCTTCAGGCTCTTGAGTGGAACAACGCTTGGGACATCATCCAGCTAACCCTTGGTAAAAATTCTTTACCTTATAAGTGGGTTTACAAAGTAAAACAACATAGTGATGGCAGCATTGAAAGGTTAAAAATTAGGTTAGTATCATAGGAGACATTCAAAAGGAAGGTATTAATTTTAATGAGACTTTTTCTTCAGTTGTCAAAATAACTTCAATCCGATATCTTCTAGATAAATCTGTCAAAAGAGGTTAGGTTCTCTATCAATCGAATATTAATAATGCATTTTTACATAGAAATCTCCATGAGAAAGTCTACATGAAGTTCCTAGATGGGACAGTTCCACAATCACATTATATGTTTGTAAGCTTAAGAAGTCTATATATGGACTTCGTCAGGCCTCTAGGCAATGGTACTCAAGACTCACGACTGCCATTAATTTTCAAAGGTTTCACTCATTCCCTTATTGATTATTCTCTATTTTTCAAGAAATCTAACTCCTCTATTTTAATAGTAGCAGTATATGTCAATGACATTATTTTGTTAAGTAATGATAATGCAAAGTTGTACACATTGAAGATATTTCTACATGAAGAGTTTAAAATCAATAATTTGAGAGATTTACATTTTTCTTAGGCATGGAGGTATTGAGGGAACCTCATGGTATCAGACTTTCACAATGAAAGTTAACAATTGATTTCCTAAATGAATTCAATGTCACACATATGTCACCTATTTCATCTCCTCTTGATCTTACAGTCAAGATAAGTTTAAATGATGGGGATGTTATTCCTAATCTTACTGTATATATGGATATTTTCTTGGTAAGTTTAATTACCTTACTCACACAAGGCCGGATCTTGCCTTCATTGTTCAGTATCTTAGCCAATTTATACAAGATCCCCATCTACCTCATCTCACTTTCACATTACGTGTTCTTCGTTACTTAACGAAGAAATCAGGTTTGGACCTTTTTCTCAATGCCTCTTCCTCCTTTCAGTTGCTTGCTTTTTGTGACTCGGATTAGAGAACATGTACAAATTTAAGAAAATTCGTTAGCAAATTTTATATACCACTTGAGGGTTCTCTAATCTCTTAGAAGTCAAAGAATCAAATCTTTATTTCTCTTAGCTCCACAGAGGCTGAGGTGTGTAATTGCCGAGCTCACGTGGTTGGTTCGTCTCTTTCAAGATATTTTTATTATAATATCATTACTTGTACCTCTCCATTAAGATAGTCAGGAAGCAATACATATTGCTAAGAATTCCGTGTTTCAAGAGAACAAAGCATGTTGAGATTAACTATTATTTCGTTCGATACAAGTTTTTGGATAGACTTATTTCTCTTTCATTTGTTCCATCTTTCTCTCAATTATCTGATCTATTCACAAAATCACTTACCAGTCCTCTTCATCATGATTTTTTAGGCAAGTTAGGTGTCTGTTCATTCCCTCCAACTTAAGGGGGTGTTAAGATAATAATGTAATTTATTCATTGTACCGGGTTGATTCACCTGTTTCATTTGATTGTTATACTATCTTTGTCTACTACAGTGCATGCCTTGTGTTAGCCTCAACACATTAGTTTCATCCTGTATTCAGAAAATTTTTGTACATATTATTTATTTCCTTTTGTATACCCTACGTAAATCTTTTGTGTATTCTTGTTTAGGCTAGTATTCTACCTTATTTAGGAGTGTATTCTTTTTTATTATCCTTTTACTTATTTAGGAGTATTTTGGTGTTTAGGTTTGATTTTTTTATTTTTCTTTCATTTTTGTATATATAACTAGCACATTATGCAAAGTTATCACTCAATAAAGAAAAGGAGAAGAAATTTTGTAGCAATTTTTTTTGTCTTTCTTTTCCACAATTCTTTTAATTACTTTCAATTCTTATAGAAGCCCACCCCTTTTCTTTTTAACATTAAGTATTTTTCCTCTTTAATGGGCCTTATGTGGTGCAAACCGAGGATTAGTGTAGAAATAGTTGATTTTGAGACCACCATTTAAGTTACAGATGAAATTTAAAAAAAATTATAGGTTTAGCTATTTTTTTATTTCATTTTATAATACGAATTTCTCAATTTAGGCTCAGGAAAAATATCCAAATTTCAAAATTTTGCATTTGCTTGTGCAAAGCACAGTTTAGACATTTTTATATTTGTAGTTTGTCAAACTCTTATTTCTGGATTTCATTAATTTATCTATTTTCTTTCGCACATGATAACATGTTTTATTTTCTTTCACTATACCTTATCCATGGTACTTCAATTTGATTTATTCTTTTTCAATCCCATAATAATTTAATTTATTCATTTCGCTTCACTCACGATACATAATCATTCATTTGAAGTTTGTACACGAGATTCATATAATTGGCAATTTGTACACAAAATTTAAAACATTAACTACAGGTTGCATGACAACGCCTCAAAAGGCTAACACCTTGGAAGGATTCTGAGCAGAGAAATGGCAGTTTCTTCAAGCTTAGAAGAAGGCCAGACTACCACCAGACCTCTAAGTTTTAATGGTAAATATTATGGATGGTGAAAGACAAGGATGAATGACTTCATCATGGCTGAAGATTGTGAGATTTGTGATGTTATAGAGGATGGTCCTTTTGTCCCCGCTAGATAAGTAAAATTTGGTGATATGATCGCACAAGTCCCTAAAACCAAGAAGGAGTTTGAAGGCATAGATAAAAAGAAGCTAGAAAAGAATTACAAGACCAAGAAGATTCTTGTTTGTGGAATTGGTCTGGATGAGTACAATAGGATCTCTGCCTTTCTAACTATCAAGGAAAACTGGGATTGTCTTCAGACAACCCATGAAGGAACTACTTAGTTTAAGTGGTCTATATTCACCATGCAGGAGGATGAATTCATTCAGAAGTTGCACACCAGGTTCACTGCAATAACCAATGAGTTGTATTGTCTTGGACAAATCATTCTAACTCATAAGCAGGTTAGAAATTCTTTTAGCATATTACCCAAGAAGTGGAAGGGCAAAGTAGATGTCATTACTAAATCGCGGGATTTAAACAAGATAGCCATGGATGATCTTATAGGTTTTTAAATAAGATAGCCATGGATGAGCTTATAGGTAATCTCAATACCTATGAGATGCTAACAATTTTAAGATGCTAAAGGTTGAGCCTAAGATTGAGAAGAAATTGGTTCTCAAGGCTAAAAAAGAAATTACCGAATCTAACAAAGAAGGAACAACCTATATAGCCAAGAGGGTTCTCAAAGCTCTAAAAAGGTCAGGGGCTCTATCAAAGGGAAGAGATGCTAGCAGGAGCTCCAAGAAAGGTAAAAGAGACGACACTTGTCACAGGTGTGGCAAGTTTGTCTACTAAATAAAGGATTGTCCAATGCACCAAAAAAAATATAATGAAAATGGTAGGCAAACCATTGATAAAGAGAAAATGAAAGGTCAGTTTTAGAGAAGGTCCAATAAGAAAGGTGAAGCAGATAAGATTGTTAGCCAAGTACTGGCAGCCTGTTAGGGTAATTCTTTTAGCAACTCAGATAATTCAGAACAAGTAGATAATGCTTCTATGATGGTAATGGAAGATAAAGTCTCAGTCTTTGACTCATCGATTGCTCTGATGGCTGATAGTGACAGTGAAGGTGATAATACTGTCACTTTGCTTGATATCAAAGACAACCTAAAGAATTAATATCTGAGTAAGTTGAGATCCATTATATCTGTACTGATTGACTCTCTAAATAATCTGGCCACAGATAAAGAAAATTTATAGGATGATGAGGAAAATTGTGAGGAAGAGGTAATTGAGATGAGCACTAAAGTGGCTGAAGTTACAAATGAGAAGGAAAGATTAAAAAAAGAACTACTAATAATGAGGAAGAGATATTGAAACTGAGAGTACAAGTGACTGAGCAACAAGCCACTTGTGAGATCCTTACTGATGAAAACTGATCGATTGAAGAAAAAAGTGGATAAAGTCTCAAAATAGTATGTCAAGGGTATGGGTGAAGGAAGAGAAATTCAGTTTCAGTTGGAAAAAAAGATGACAATTGTCAAGGTTGATTTGTCTACCTCAATTGATAGAAATTTAATTCTTGAGGAAGAACTAACTAAGGTGGAGACTAAACTTGAGAAATCTTTCAAGTGGACTATCTATTCACAAGCCATGATTAATCCTCATAGCCAAAAGAATGATCCCAGTTCCTTAGTAAGACTTGTCAAGAGCAACAATGTTGTTTTATATATAAAATATGGAGAGGAAGGCCACTCTAAAGACAGGTATTCTTCATAGAATATAGCCTTGAAGGATATGAGAAGCTCCACAACACTCAAAAGGAGGAAGCAGAGACTGCCAAGCTAGATAAAGAAAAGGTTAATTTATCTTTTATCATCTTTCTAGGAATTCAGACTCAAATGGATTCCCAATGCTGACAAATGAGAAATGATAAAGGAAAGGGCAAGAAGGAGCAACAACTTAGCTAATCCTAATAGTTGCTCAGAGCACATTGAAGAATGCCTCTAGCTAAATGCTCTTGGTGGAGAATTTTCTCCTCAATAATTGGATAAAAGATAAGAAGATTAGTAAACTGATCGAGTAATAATCAAGGGATTTTTGGGATCCGCATGAATGCAGGAGACACTCATTACCCCCCACTCATGACTATGAATTGGTAGTCAAGTATCTAGGTCGGATAATGTATTATGTCTCTAGCTCAATCTCATATCCTTGCAGATATACACCCATGACAAGTAGGAATAGATATGAACAGAGTAGTGAGTCAGCATAAGTCACAATCTTTAACATCGTCTTTGGACCAGGTTCTTAATCAAGTTAGTATCATTTGCTACTCTCAAATAATGACTATTTTAAATGTTTAATAATTGTGCCACATCATTCTTCCGCTCTCTCAAAAGGCTGCCACTCACACTTTAAACCCAATGGACATATCCTCTAACCGAGCATTTCCCATTGATATTTCGTATCCTTCAATCCTGATCGTTTCCTTGTGCCATATATTAAGTTTAAAATCAAATAATATTTTTTCTCACCTTAAAACTCTCTCACCAAAAATCTCATCAGTTCCCTAATTGATCTACAACCCCACTCCTTTCTTCCTTATCTGACTTTCCTACTTTAAGAGAAAGGTATTTGGCATTTATTTTAGCCATGAGGAAAATGATAGGAGAACTAAGACTTCCAACCTCAAGGACTAAGCGACCCAAATGGGAATCTTCCTCAAAAAGCAAAGACGGTGAGGTAAAATATATATTTGATAAAACAAGTGACTATATGGATAAGTCACTTGAGTCGAACTTTGTGAGATTCTTTATTGATACTAACTTGTATGAAAGAAGAACAGAGAATGTTTTTAGGAAAAAAAGAAAGGAGCTTTTGGTTATGAAAACAAAATCAGTACCCTCGTCCATTGGTAAAAGGAAAAGATCACATCAAGGTGTTGTTAAGAAATTAAGCTTTGTCTTCTTCTTGTCTAGAGAGGTAAGATTTGAGTTTCTTAAGAATCAAGAAGTTCTGGGCGGTAGAACTTTTGACCATATTGTGATTAATATAGTGGAAATGAGAGAATTGCTAGAGATGGTGAAATTTTAAAATTAGGAATACTTATTCACTTTTGGTGTGTCTCATGTGTATGAGGATGAAGTGAAGGTGTTTTATTATAACTTGGAAATCTCTGCTAATGGCTCATATCTGACATTAAGGATAAATAGTATGCATATAGCACTGCATGAAGAGATACTCTAAAAACTCCTTGGTGTTTCAATTGTGGGAATCAAGTCCATTGAGTTAAAAAAGGGATCTCCTAAGTTTTTTAAACTTTACGGTGTTAAAGATGGCAACAATCAAACTCTCAGGTAAGATTTTGTATTATTGCTTGAACTTATGTAATGGGCACTACTCCCTCGATCTGACAAGGAGACCAATCCTACAGGCATAGATCTATTTCTGATGGAGATATTGTTTAAGTACAAAAGGATTAACCTACCATCCATTATTATGGAACATATGAACTCTGTCATCAATGCTAACACTAGAATTCATGGGCTACCCTATGTTCCTAGATAAATAGAGTGTTTGCTTACTTTAGTATTGACTATGGATAAGTAAAAGCTGACTCGGTGAAGGAAGTATTTGGTTTTTCTGCTCTTCAGAAAAATAAATGTGTGGCTGACCCCGTGGATAAGAAGAAACAACTGAAATAGGAGATAGAAACTCTAACTTCTTTGTTTGCTCTACGAGATGCTGAAATAGATATGTTGAAGGTTGCCCTTGTAAGACGAAAGTAAAGAAGGAACAATCTCGGGAAAGAAAGAGTGTGATGTAAATGATACCCTGCAGGAAAGAGTGGAGGAGTCAGAAACTATGTTCTTTTTTCCTAACGCTCTTTCCTGAATCAAGTCCTACCTGGTTCCCTTCTTCTTCCTTCCAGTTATCTCTACTAGTCTTGTTATTTTTTATTCTCATTCCCATTTTAGGATAGAACTGATCCTGTCCAACTCATTTTTTCCTTACCCCTATTTTATTGTAATGAATTATTGGCATAGCTGTTTGAACATTTTATAGTCATTATTTTAGTAAGTGGTTTATGGTACTATTTAATGTCTGGATGGATGACTTCTCTTTTTATGTTATCACTTCTTCTGTTTATAATTAATTCTCTCTTATTCATGTAAATTTTGCCTCAATGACCATGGATTAACATGTATCGCTTATTATTTATTCCTGATTTACTGCTTAACCTTTTCAATTGTCAAAAGGGGGAAAACTAGTTTGTCTGCCTATGTAGATATGTGTAGTATGTTGTGCAGAGATGTGTAGTATGTTGTATGTAGTCAGTGGTTTTGTTGTGCTAATAAATATAGGGGTTTTCTCATTTAGGGGGAACTTAAATGCTCATTGATAGGAGGAATAAGGTGGATGATGTTTGCATTCTTATAGGAATCAGTGATAGGGGGAATTGGTTGGGCAACTGGTCTGGTATGTACTCGTGTGGTTTATGTTGTGCTGCTGAAGGGTAGGTTGTGTTATGTAAAATTGACTAAAGATGTTGAGTATGCTGATCTGATTGTATAGGTTTGTCATCATCAAAAAGGAAAAAATTGTTAAGTCCTTAGTTTTGATGATTGAAAAATTCATAACTTGGGACTTGTTCCCTGAAGCCCTTGTTATGATGACAAAGGCCTCCACTTATTAGGGAACAGGTTGGTCTCACTGGTCACTGTCATAATCAACTTTTCAGCTGATACATAGTACAAAGGTTGGTGAAAAGTTGTTGCCACTTTTTTGCCTCAACCAATGAGATTGCTTCTAGGGTTTTCTTATGTCACAATACATAATGCTTATCTTCCACAACCAAAAAACCAACACTTCTGTATACTCATAATTAAAGATCTTTCTGAAGTGGAGCAGCGTTGCAATCAAAGGCTGAAACTGTAGAAGGAAACTTGTTGCTCATCGAGTTGATCTTTACTTCCTTGTTATAGTCGAGTCTTCGTAATTTTGTTCTTAAAAGTCTTGATCCGTTGCTTATGATTGTAGTAGGTGTTGTGGTGTACTCATCTCTTGTAATCATCTAGAATTAGGTGATTATGTTAGGCTAGAGTTAGCTTGAGGAGTCCAACTAGAGGTAGTTTGAGGGTGGAAGCAGTAGAGTTATTGCTTGGTTTTCTTGTAATAGAGTTATTGCTAGGAAACAAAGGATTAGGAGGTTAATCCTTAGTGTCTGTATTCAAGGGGTTGCTTGAATATAATGGAACTTGAAATCCTGGAGGCAGGTCATGGTTTTTCTCCCTTGAGCAAGGAGTTTCCACATAAAATTCTGTGTCTTTACCTTTCTGTACTCCTGCACTTTATATGTTAATTATCTCCTAGTTCTTGTTGCGTGTGTGATTCTAGGAACAGTTTCTGGAGTGGAGGAGCAGCCTACCCCAAACCCTTCCAATATATTTTGTTTTTTTTTTATAGATACCTTCCGTAATTTGAAAAAAGAAAAAAATCAAAAACATTTCTTAGAATAACTGTTCTCCCCTATTGAACCTCAAATTAAAATAAATCGAAATGTTTATTGTTATGAATGTAATAATAACCCCTCTTGAAATATAAATAGAGTGCTATCGTAGGGGCAAGACTGGCTTTCCATAATTATAAAGCGAAGGTATAATAATTTTAAGTAGTTAGATTTACAACTTGTTTAAAGTCCAAAAAAAAGTTAGTCTCATATCTCATGTACGAAGGTTCAGTGAAGAGTCACACCTAATTACAAGGTGGACAGTCTTAACTAAAACAAGTATTAATAATTATTTTCATGACTCGAACATGTAAACTATAAATAATATTGATAAAACTTATTGTTGCTCCAAGACGTTGTTCAAATTTAGAAAGTTTATGTAAAACAAAATTTCCATTACTCTCGAAGAAAAGTTCAAAAAAAAAAAAAGTTGATAAATTTAAAATATGTGAAAAAAAGTATTTAAAAAAAAAAAAGGCACAGCAATATCAGCATGGAAATTAAACATTCCCTCTCCCTATCACACTAGTGAAAGCTTTTTAAAAGCCAATATTCTTGCATGTTAGCATAGGTTGAAATTCTTGTTCTTTTTTTTACTTTCAAAAGAAAAGGCAGCAATTAATTTGAATCTTTTACATAAATAATAAAATAAAACAATATAGTGTATCTTACTAATTGCACCATGAACAGTTGTAACATGATATGAACATTTTATTCTAATCCGTTATAAATTAAACGAAATAAATACTATCTAATTGCATCTCTTTTTACTGATTATAATTAATTGCAGCTATATTTCAACATCTAATATAATTAGTTAAAACTATTTAGAGTTCGTCTGGATAGGATTTTGAAAAATAGCGTTTTAACTTAAATACTTAAAAGTTGAAAATAAGTGTTTATAAATTAAGCAAATAAGTGTTTGGATAGAATTGTTGAATTTTTTTAAAAAAAATTGTTGATGTGATTAGTAATAAAGCGTAGTTAAACACTTTTTTATTGTCAAAATGACTTAAATGTTCTTAAGACTGTTAATACCACAAATAATTTAATTATGTAAGTTTTAATTCTGATAATTTAAAAATAATTTCTCTTTAAATGCACTCTCAACACAAAATGATTATGTGAGGTAGATTAATAAATGTAAGTTACTTGTTTACTTTTAAATGTTAAAAATTAAAAATTTTAGGACATTTATTATATAAATGTAATATTATATTGTAATATTGTAAGCTTATAACAACTTGGCAATATTATAAGCTTGTAACATCAACAACGATAGTTTACAAAATATAATTTACTTTTTTATTTTTTTTAAATGTTAAATATATTTTTGCAATATTGTTATGGGTATTAAGAACAGTTTAGGGGAAAGAGACGAGAAAAGCTGCTAAAGAGAAAGTGAAAGAAAAAGGGCTACATATTAAGAATATTGTTGAAATTAGAGAAAAATGTAAGAGATAAAGGGATAAATATCTTGGTCAAACCTAAAAGAAATTTAAGCTAAAATGTAAAATAGCGAGGATACCCAGCTCATCACTCTTTGCTCAGCTCATTTTTTTTTTTCAATCAATTTTAAATTTTTTTAAATCTTTTTAAATTTTACTAAACACCTAAACAAAAGCCTAAAAAGAGATTAAAAGCTGATTTAACCAACTTTTAATCTTACTCAAAATCGACTCTTAATCCCTTTTCAAGGTAATTTGGCACATTTTGTGATTCTATGTTGTACAAAACCCTATTTATCCTCAACATTAGCAACTTAATTCGAACTCCATTTGTGTGAGTTCGCTTGCAATTGAAGGTCCTAAAATCAAATAAAAAGGAGTATTGCGGTGAACTGACAACTTGGCCTAACAGTGCGAAATTAGTCCATATACAGAGATCACACTTGTTTGAAATTGATGTGTAAAATAGTTGTTGTATTTGCAACTTAATTCTAATTCCTCTTGTGTAAACTTCATCATATAGTTGTTCCCAAGTCCAAGTAAAGAAGGAGTATTGCAGTAAACTGACAACCAACTCAAAGTTAGCTAATTCATGATGCAATATTCTCACAATACAGCGTAACAATCGTATAATTATTATTGTATTTGCAGTTTAGTTTTATCATACAAAAGTGAATTGGTTGTTGGAATTACTCAGTCGTATATGATATATTCTCATAATATCCAAAAAAAAAAAAAAAAAAAACATAAAAGAATTAGCAAAAATCATCTCTTTTTCTTTGCTTTTTCTTCCAATATGTTTACAAAATGTATAAAGAGTGATCTAATTAAAAGTTGACCATGCATGAGGCTCTTAAATTTCTAGACACACTCTAAGCTAGAATAACACTAAAAATATTACTCCGTAATTAATTCTATCTTTGCATTAACTAATATTACAAACTTAATCCCAATTGAAGATCCAAAGGTTTACATGAGCTTTTTTGTTCGGTAGCTGAATTGGCCAAACTAGTTGATGGAGGCTTCATGTAATTTCCTCCATGTGTAAGAGTAAATGTACAATTAGACTCTTGATGAAATGGCCACTTTCCTCCTGTTGATGAGACTTGATAATCTTGATTATCATAAGGGCTAAAACTAATTTGGGATTCTTCATAAACTGTAAATTGAGGATCATAAACTTGATAATTAATAATATTATTGTTGTTGTTGTAATTTTGATGATGAAAAGGTTGAAGATAGCAACTTAAACTTGCTTTTCTTGCTTGAAGTTGTAGCCTTTTTTTCCTCATTCTTTCCTTTTTATGAGCATTTTGATGACCTCCCAAAGCTTGTGAATTTGCAAATTGTTTGAAACAATATTGACACTCAAATTTCTTCAATAATTCTTCATTTGATGAAGCTAATATTTTTTCTTGATGATCTCTAATATTTCCTGATGAAATTGTTGAAGCTGATGAGGAATTTACACTTTCTTGATCTTCTTTTGATGAAATATCTTGGATCTCTTTTGGAGATTTTTTTGGATCAATAAGCTCAAAACCAAGCTTGTGGTCTGATTCTTCTCTAGACCCCGTGCATAGCGGAAGCTTTAATGCATCGGACTGCCCCAGCTCAAAACCAAAGATTTTGAGCCTCTTGTTGTTCTCAACACATGATTTAGAAGAGGGTTCATGATCATTTTCTCCATTAATATTGGATGATGGAGATTGGAAAGTACTAGAGACCACATCTTTGGCCATGTTAATTAATTTTCTTGAGAAAATGAATGGATTTGAACGAGAGAATAATAAAACAATAGAAGAAGGATGATGTTTGTGTGTGAGTATTATACTGATGATGGACTAATTTGTGTTCTGCATACTCTTCCTTATATAGTAATTTCAATGGGTTCTTGAATAGTATATAAGTCCTGTGCACTAACAGTGGAAAGAACTTTTATACCATCAGTATAATTTAATTTATTATAGTAAATTAGCCAGTACCATTAAAAAGGATAGTCCGATATACTAAAGTTATCGTTATGTGCGGTGTCCGGGGAAGGGCCCACCACAAGGGTGTATCGTACGCAGTCTTACCTTGCATTTCTGCCAGAGGCTATTTTCAAGGCTTGAACCCGTGACCTCCTGGTCACATGACAACAACTTTATCAGTTACTCCAAGGCTTTCCTTCTTAGCCAGTACCATTAATTGAAGAAAAAAAAGATAAATAAGATAGTATCATTATCAAAAAATTGCTAATTTCTATGGACGTCCTATCAGAATTTGACTCATTAATAAGTGATAATTTAATTGTGATTAACAGTTTTTCTTCCTTCATAAAGTAGTAGTAAGGTTTACGTACACTCTACCTTTCTTATACCTTACTTGTGAAATTTCACTGAGTATATTATTATTGTTGTTAATTATCTTATAAGTGATCTGAGTAGATATATCATTTTTTATATTGTGTAGAGTTTAAATTCTTTTGACTATGCTATGCAACTACTTTACTTTTTTATATATATAAAATGGGACAAGGCATAAATATAGCAATAGTCAATATAAAAGAAAGGTAGAGGGAAAAAGAATAGTCATATTAGGAAGCTGTCTCTCATGCAATGTAAACAAATCTTCTTAAATATTAATGTAGTAGATACACCATAAACTTTTCCCACCAAAGAGGATTTAGTGTGTATGATTAAGGATTAAAATAATCTTTTATTCTTACTTTTTAAAACAAAATATGGAAATAAAAAACATGCAATTATAGTACCACTTGATTACTTAAAAAATACAAATATTCCATGCTTGAAGAGAGGAGAATGTTTTAAATATTGTAAATGCAAAACAACAAAAGTCAAAGAAAGATAAGAGGATGTAATCACCTGGAACGACTCAACAAATCTCTCACTGTACTTAAAAGGCTTATTTATCACTTGTTTTATTGATGACCAATTTGTTAGTGGATTCATTTATTGTTGTCAACCAAAGCTTATAAAATAGTACTCCCTCCACTCCATATAAGTTAATTTTCTACTTATTTTTAGTGAAATATAAGTGAATCTTTTAAAGTTGAAGAGAATTCTTGAAATTTTTTTATATATTTATTCTTTCATTGAGGTTTGTAAGTACTTTATATTTTATTGAAGAATAATTAAAAAAAGTAAAAGTGAAAGTATCCAATAATTTATGTTCATAATTTTTTTTAAAGGATGTGTCATATTTCAATAATTTACCTAATATGAAATGAAGGGAGTACTTGAAATTCAAAATTCACCTACTAGTTAGTCGCCTTTAACCAAAAATCTCGAGTTCGAATCTTAAATATTGAAGTCACTTAGTCAGAAAGTAGTTAACCCCCACCGCCACCCCTAATAATGAGATTTCTCGATGTGGATCTCGATTTAGTTAGGCTAGTAAATTCATGTATTGTATTCTACCAAAAGCTTTATAAAATACTAGAAAATTGGAATTCATATTTTTAACAAGAAATCTTTAGTTTGAGTCCTAAATATTGAATTCATCTTTGTTACGTTAGAGAATTTTTTACCCTTTTAATATGAGATTTCTCAACGTGAATTCAAATTTAGCCAAACTCTAATGATTATCGGATATTAGATGAAAACAATATTAAAATGAAATTGAATTTATTTGAATAAATATATGTGGGTGACTAGTCCCATCCACTACAGAACTCTAAAATTATGTTCATGCACTAATGAACTGTTGAGTTCTGATTATTCAGCACTTAAATGAAGGTTCTTTGCAATTATCCAAACTTCTGTTCATTAAAAAACTTATAAATTAATAGTTTAGTCTTGACCATGTCAAAAGGGATGTAATTAAAAAATATTTATGATGGGAGGGTAGTTGCTAAACAAAGGAATATTAAGGTAGTGGTTGATGAGGTAAGCATATATACTAATTAGGGTCTTCTATAAGATCTGAGCATATCTTCTTGGAGCAAACAAACCATATTAATTGACTTGTTTAAGGTGAATCAAGTCATCATCTAATATCATTCAAAAAAAGTTTAAAAAATATGTTATATTATATTATATATTACATGTGAGTTTTGAAGTAACAGTAAAATTATTTTTATGTAATTTGTAGGTTATAGGTTCAAATAACAAAAATAATCACTAATACTCGCATTATGATAGATTTGTTAACCTCATACCCTTTTAAATGCGATCTCGTCACAAATTCTATTAACACAGAATATTTTGTGAATCAAACTAACCTCTTTTATATTACATTATATTATACATTAAGCAAAGGCAATTGTGTTGACAGTTGTTCCCTTTGGATTGGGACCCATAAATTGTAACTTTGTGGGACATGTTAGAAACTATTAGATTTTCTGTGTTTATTCCATTTTCTCTTATAAGATCTTTCATTGGTGAAGAAAAATTAGTCCACCAATCAATCTTTTCATTCTCACCAATTCCCACTCCTTTTTCTTCAATTCTTTTTATTTGTTTCTTTCCTTTTTTTCCTAATACTTTTTTAAAAAAAGTTATTATAATGATGTCCAACACAGCTTGGGTGTATTTTAATTAATCACAGTCTCACCAATACAATCAACAGATAATTTTGTTCCGCCAAAACTTAGACAAATAGTATTTAAAATTCTGATTTTCAAGATTCACGACTGTATCATTGATCATTAATCCAAATGCTTGGATGCTATTTTTTTAATTTCTTTCTAGTCTATTCTAATGCTTTGGGAGAAGAATTCCAACTAGACATGCTATCATCAGACAATTTCTTTATATCAAACATATTAAATAAATTTCCAATTTATTTATGAAGGACTAATCTTGGATTAGAATTTTGGTGGGTGGGTGGATGGGTGGATTGGATTGGGTTGGGTTGGTTAATATTAATTTTGATTGATTTCTTCTACATTTCATGTGTCTTATTCCTATCTTTTGCCTTTGTGTAGATTACAAGATCATAAAGTGGCCCCTACCATCAGCTAACCCCTTTAAAAAGTCTTTACTTTCATCCATTGTATTTTACTTCTAAATTTAATCAAGGGACAAAATCCCTTAAGCAACTCAAGTATTATTTTAATTACTAATTAATATTTCACTCAAAAGAATGCCAAAATTGACATGTACAACTACATAAAAGTCAAAAATATTTCACTAGGAAAAAGAGAAGCTTCAATGAACCATGTTTTGTTTAATTAATTAATTAATGTTGGCATGGCATTAAGGAATGTTTAAATTAACTAATGATCCAATACTTATCGCGTGTTTAGTAGAGCTTTTCGACGATTAAGACAATTTAAATCATACTAATTTCAAAGAGTTCATGTGCATATATAGTTCAACTTAATGGAACTTTAGGTGGGAGAAATTTAATTTAGTCCTTTTGACCTGATATTATAATTAATTGTTGTCGTTTAAGTAAAGCAAGACAAGATAATAAGTAATATTATGAAATGTGATAATACAAGTAATCCCTTTATACTATTTAAGTTAGATCAAAAGATATTGGAATTTTTGTTTGAATTAGGTATATGCCATCTGTCCTCCATTTCAAAATGATTGATTTAAAATTTTATTCTTTAAAAAAACTAAACAAATAAAATATCAATGCCACTTATCACCAATAGCATAATTGGCAATGACAAATTAAACCACTACTTATATAACTTTAGAAGTAATTTTTCAGTTCAATGTATAATAAGATAACAGGTGTGCAATCAATCATATCATATTAATTATCTCAAAACCTTGCAAAGTGTTCAAATTTTTATCTAATATTATTGAAGAATATCCATACTAGTGTATAATTCAAAATTGGACAATAAAATGAAATTAATTTAAGTTAGTTGCATGGGAAAAGAAAAAGGACAATATTGACCATAAACCTAATATTCTAGCAACATGTTTAGTTTATTAATACCTTAATCTAGAATGAAATATTGAATTAAGCAGTTGTGAATGAGATCATAAGAATCCATTTGGGTGGTACAATAATAAATTGAGTTGGGATTAAAGTTTTCAGACTCTCTAGAGCCAGGCTAATTATTTTTAATATAAAAGTGCCTACCACAAGTTTAAATAATTTATTCGCTCTATTTCAATTTGTTGAACTTATTTTCTTTTTAGTTCATTTAAGAAAATGACTTTTTCCTTTTTAGCAATTTTTTAATTTCAACTTTTCATGTCATTTTAAGATCACGAGATGAAAGGACACTTTGATACATTTGACATCTCTTTAATTTAAGACCACAAGATTTAAAAAAAATTCTTAAATTTAGTGTCAAGTGAAAACAACTAAATTAATTTGAAATGGAGGGAGTAGTACAAAGACTTTAGGAATATAGAATTTTGAAGCACAAAGTTTTTGTACCAAAACTTCAATGGAATTTGAAATGGCCCCTTTCGAATTCTACCCACACATGAAATAAAAAATGATTGTTTTAATTGTTTTATTTTAAGAGGACTTTGATATAGAGAAAAAAGTTCTTTGTTTTCTTTTTCCTTTCTTAAAAGCATAAATGACAATCGTATCTTTTTGGCTTTTAATCAAAAGGATATTTGCTAGCAAAATCTCCAAATTTTCGGCTAAAAGATTTTCATCTAAATGTTTTGTGTACAATAATAATAATGTTTAGTCCATTTTTTCAACTGAAGATATGTTTTAGAGATCATAATTCATAACATATTGTGAGTACCAATCACGCATTAAGAACTTTCGGCATTTGGCAATACATCTTTAAGTTGAAATGAGATCAAAAAGAAATCTTCAGAGAGAGATTTGCAAGCAAGAAAATCTAATTTTTCAAATTAGTTAGGTGTTAAAAAAATCACATTGCTCAGCCATTACTTCTATGTGACAATAAGGAACCTAAATACATGTCATCTAAGTGTGTATCCCGCAACTTCGGTGAGAAGCGAATTGAAAGCTAAACAATGATATATTCAAAAATTTTCAGAGAAAAATAATCGATCGACTTGTAATAACTTGTATTTCTCCCTAAAGTACATTTTCGTACTTTAGGCAACTTCTTTTGCACTTAAGACATAAATTAGAAGACTCTCACTAGTTACAGACTTAACTAGATGATCTTCAAACAAAATTAAGTGGTGCTTGGTTAACGACTTGAAATGCTTGGTCAAGTCCTACATCAAACAAGCACACGGGACACACATTCTCGATTACCTAACGTGTTTTCAGAAGCATAAGCATACACGTTTATGCATTTCAGTATCTTACACGGTTAATACTAATAACTAAAAAGAAAGCTGATCGACAACAGGTTGAAAATACATTAATTGGGTATCCGAGCCAGATTGAAAACAAGGGCTTTCCAGGATTTTTTTTCTCAATCATGAATCACTCATTCCATAATAATGAGGATCACACAAAAACAAAATAGTGACAAACAACAAAAGAATCAGACTTCTTTTAGCAAAATGTTTTGCCCTGTATAGGAAACTACAGAATTGACAAGGGGATCTAACAACTGATTCATACAGATTTGCCCGGATTGAACAAGATGGAAATACATGCTCTACAAGGTATTTGAAGAGTCGCATGACTTCACCTCTCAAGGTTTTTGCATCAAAGCTCCACAATGTGTCTAAATTGCGACAATTCACATAATCATACTTGTCTTCTGGCACGAGCTGCTAAGGCAAGCAGAATCTTTTTTCTTGGACCCTACAAATTTAGGCATCTCTTTAGAAAAAGCTAGAAAAGAAAAAAGAAAACATTATCTCAGAACAAACAGGTAAAGACAAGTATATTTTGACATGTCAAACTATAGATATGTCATGTGGGAAATGATGTTTACTTATTCCCCAGTCACTTTTCTCTTGACTTACATCCACAAGGTACCCCTGGATGTTGAGCAGGGAAAATTAGCTGAAGACAACAAAAAAAAAAAAAAAAAAGAAGATCCCTCTCTCTCTCATCAGTGTAGATATGAATGCTGTTCTGCTCCCTTTTCTGAGAAAGTAAGTCATGCTTTCTCTTTCCAAATGAATGACTACTTGACTTTATATAGTTATAGGAGAAGGATTAATATTTGTACCTCAAAATATACATACATTGAAGGAGCATACATGGATCAATGAAATTTTTTCTTCCAGAAACTGATTAAAGAAAAAGCTGTAATTGTGAAAATGGTCCCATGAAACCTTTGTATCGTGTAATATATTTTAAAGATTTCCTAGTCAGAAGGTGAATACAGTTTTGAGAAAAGCTTAAAGGAGATGTAAACCTCAGTTTGGACATATGAGTGCCCACACAAGGAAGAAAAAGAATTCAATTAACCAGATGGGAAAATGCATGACCAACCCACCCCACCCCACCCCCAAAAAAAATGCGAGAACAGGAAGAAAAGAAACACTCATAGATACAACAAAATCCAGAGCATTCAACTGAAAATAGTATGTCTTCAAAATGATCAAATATCACATTTAACAAGAAGCATACCATGGGTACTCCCAACTCCTTCAGATCATTGTCGCCCATCTGCTTCAATGAATACAAATCCACCTGCAGCACAGTACCAGGTAAAAAATGCATAATAGCTGAAAAAAAATTCTACAGCTATGACTAATCAACTATTCAATAGAAAAAGACACATAAACACACTGATGACAAGAAATGAGTGAACTGAGTTTAAGGACCACATCCAATCAGCATATCAAGTTCAACATATCAGAAAGCACGGATAGATATTCCTAAAATAACCCTTCTCTGGGACTCCACCCATACACGAAAGATATTCACATCTAAACTTGATAGACAAAAAAATGAGGTGGGAGGATTACAGTAGCCACAACCTCGAGACTATCCTCATCCAAATTGCCAAGCTCGTCCAAATACCAAAATTTTACACCACGCTACAAGTTACAAGTATTAATAACATCGTTAAATACATAACACTACGGGAACCAGGCTTTGGTCTGGAAAGGCTCAGGTTGGCACAGCTCCTTGGACCAATGCACAAAAAACACCATCATGCCTTTTCTCCAGCAAGGAAACCACCTTTTTGTAAGTTGCTTGCCATTTTTAGTTACCGTTTGAAGTCACCCAGACCTACTTCTGGTTCAGCTCAGCACATAACATTGTCACTGTCAAATTCTAGTTCTGAATCCACTAATCCAATCACAGTACATGGTGAACACATTGCAAATAAGGGTGTTTCTTTTAAGCTTCTGGTCCGCCGGGCCAACCTTAACAGTTCTGTCTTCTGGCATTCTCTCCTTGAACTGACTAGAAAAGAAAAATATTACTGTTCCATTCTCAAATTTACTCTGAATGTGCTCTTGATTTCTGTCAGAATGCTCACAATCCTTTACAACCACAACCATTAGTTTCTACCAAATTATTACAATCCTTAACAACCACAACCACTGGTTTCTACCAAACTACTAAAAACGACGACATACCCAATGTAATCCCACAAGTGGGGTCAGGGGAGGGTAAAGTGTACACAGACCATAACCTAACCTGCCTCGTGGAGGTAGAGAGGTGGTTTTTGAAAGACCCTCAGCTCAAGTGCAGCAAACAGAAACTCATCTAGCGTTCTTCATTTCCCTGATCTGGGCCAACTTTACAGAGCAAAAACAGGGAAATATTTTTGTTCCTTGATAAAGTGAACTTCAAAAGTATTTTGATGCATCAATAGCAAAACCAGAAACTCAAAGCAGTATTCTCTTCTCACACTTGCGACATCAAGCTGATATGAACTCTCTTTATTTCTCGAAAATTCAATACTTAAACTAAGTAGCCATATCGAGTACGGATGCAAGTAATCATATCGAGTAGCTTGAATGCAAAACACAATCCACAAGAGCTCATAGCTTGCAGAGTTTTAATGGTATACAGCATTCATTAATGCATGACTCAAAAACAAATCTTAAACATGCAATGATTGCTTAATGTTAACAAAATTGAGATCAATAAATTCAATAATGTTGCAACTGAAATGATGGTAGAAGGTGATGGACATACTTCCTCAGCCTTGAAATGGATAGCATATTTCTCTAGACCCAACGAGTTCAAAAAGCTATCAACAGTAGGTTGATCCTCGGCCTGCATTAAAGGGAAGAGAAAGAACTTGTAATGACCAGTAAGCCAAATTCTTTTTAACTTCTTATGTTATTTTTACTCTCCAATTGTCTATGCATTGTGCTCGGTATGCATTTTCTTAAGACATGGCAGTGGCCTAATGTTTCAGACAAGAAAGTAGAAATGACAAATCACATCAGTAGCCAAATATAGCAATTTTATCTTGGACAGGAATGAGAATACAAGCTCCATAATTCCACTATCCAACATTAAATTTTTGCAAGATCCTGATGAGGATTATATACTTTATAGGTGAATAATTTATAAAAGAAGAATAAAGTCAAGAAGGTGCAAAGTGCACAAACACCAAAATGATTGTTAAGGAAACAATCACAGAATATGAAGAGCCAAAAAACATCCAAAAAGGTCTATTTCAAATAATTCTCAAGAATGGATAACAGATGATCATGTACAAGCAATTCTTTCATTTTTAATCTGGACAAGGTTAACCATTTTCCTTTCGGCAACTTTTATTTAGAAAGATATATTTTTTCAAGCAAACAACTTGGTGTTTACGAGCAGTTGTTGCAATTAATATTGGTATGGAATTGATGCAGAAAATCTCACCATATAATTATCTAAGTTATCACATATCCAAACATGAAATTCCAGTAAAAGGGGAAACAAAGAAAAAAGCAGAAAGTCAAGTAGATTGTACTGCATATGAACTTCTCTGCACTTGATTCCGTGATTGAGGGATTAGGGAACGCAATGGTGTGACAGTCTTCCCTGGTCCGGCAGGTTGGGATGTATTTGACAGGTAACCTGCAGAAGTCGTGGGTCCTGAAAGCTCAGAGACATCTTTCCTTGTGTATGAACGGAATCTCAGGTCATCATAAGGCGTCACTTGACGTCTTCTCTGCAGTTCCTCCCCTCTCCTTGGTGGAGAGATACCTCTAGAAGAACTACGAACTCCATCTGGTGATCTACGCCTTAAACGATCTAGTGTCCATGGAGAATAAGAATTCCTTATTGAGTCCATCAGTGGTAAAGCCTCTGCATTTCTTGTAGCGGGAGCTCGTACCACCATGCTCAAACTCCTTGACTCAGGTGTATTATATCTAACATCCTTTAGCTCTGGACGGTGCCCTCTAAAATCCCTGGTTTCAGGCATGTACGGTATTGAATCTACATCATCAGGCAAATACTGTCTAGAACCTCTTGAATCAACCATATGATGTCTATCATTCCTGGGCTCTGGTACTTGTGGTCTAGTATTCCTCGGTTCTGGTACTCGTGCTCTACTATCCCTCAGTTCAGGTACTCGTGGTCTACTATCCCTTGGTTCAGGTACTCGTGGTCTACTATCCCTCGGCTCTGGTACTCGTGGTCTAGTATCCCTCTGATCAGGTATGTCATGTCGTGAACTGGGGCTTTCTGTTGAAGACTGAGCAGGCCTAGACAGGAAATCACGAAGATCCACCCCATTCTGCTGGCCATTGCTTTGAACTCGGTCAAGTGCAGTTTTCCGCATGATTTTATATCGCAGGTCATCTTTACCAAGTCGCCCATCTTCATTAAATAATAACGAATAAAATTTACAATCGTGAATTTGGTTGGATAGACAACAAACATGAACATATAGTGGAGAAGCAGTGAAATTATTACCATCAATGCCACTAGAGGCACGAGATCCCAATCTACTTCCATCTCCCCGCTGACTGCAAAATATGAAATGCAGATAGTGTGTGAATGCACAGAAATTACTCCTATAAAGGGGTTGCCATCATCTCATTCCATTCATAAAAAATTTTGTTTCAATGTTTGGATTACAATGCTAACAAAATATGTGGCTAAATATCAATTTAAATTGAAATTAATTAACAGCCATTAGTTCGCTTTTCTTCTTTTTTGTCTTGATAAGGACAATCAGTGGTTTCCTCCCATTCATAAAACATTTTAAATTCACTATGTTGCCACAAATTAACGCCAACTTTAGTCATACAACCTTATACATTAAATCCACCACCTCAAAACATTAGGCAAACAACTTAAAACAATAAGATCAATTCACACAACTAATCTATTTCGAGGAAAATGATAAAAGAGTTTACCGTTTATTATTGAATTCAGTTGTTGAATCTGAGATGGTACCTAGTCTATCTCTGACAGACCGTTTAGTCCCAACCGCTGGCCCAGAATCAGGTAAGGGATGATCTAATACGGATCCTGCCTTCTTTACCACCTTCCAATTTACAGTGCAACCACACATGAAAAGCCAAGATAAAAAATTTGTTGCAACGAAAATAGAATTACTCAACAACAGCTCCGTAACACCACTTACATACATAATGTAACACTAACCCCTCCAAACCTAACAATGAAACATTCAAAGAACAATTCACTTTTATCTTTTTATCAGTGACATTCAAAGATAAAGTAAACCTCAGTAGCATAATATAGAGCTCTCCTCTACAGGTCTGATTTAAACAACCAGGTACAACATCACATTTGACACCTAAGGAAGGTACAGCCCAACTATGAGGTACATTAGCAGATGTTACAATAAAAAGTATATTTCTCTCTGCTGGTAGAACCAATCTATTGTCAACTTCGAATAAATGTGAGTAAACATTCATCGTAACTGTTATAGTCCGATACTCATAAGGTAGGGTCGATTTCCGCCTCCCCCCAAAAACTGTACTTAAAAGTTTTCCACAAAAAAAAAAAAACACCTACATGCCTACTCTTAGAAAGAACACTACTTTTCTTTAGTTAGGTAGTTTTCCCAACTGTAAGACACCAATAACAAGTCACTGGTGAATACAACAACAACGACATAACAAATGTAATCGCACAAGTAGGGTACGGGGAGGGTAGTGTACACACATCTTACCCCTAACTCGTAGAGATAGAGACGTTGTTTCCAATAGACCCTCAACTTAGAAAGCATAGCAAAGCAGTTCGTAAAAGGGAATACAGAAAGGGAAGCACTAACAACAAAGAATTAACATAGCAATACAACATACAGAAGAGACAACAATAGGGACAACAAAATGATGCAATAACCGAAGCACAAAAAGCACCAGTACTAACCGAAATCTAAAGACAAAAACTATGAGGATAAAAAACAAACATGCATACAAAATATTGCAACAATGAACTGTCTTCTACACTTCCAAATACAATTTTTTAAAAAAATAACATAAAACTCAAACAGAACTAATCAAACAACATCCTTTTCCATTTCCAAATTTCATTGCTTTTTTATTTTGGAAACTGTAAAATCTGGACCATTTCTCAATTTGTGCATGTCATTGCTTACGCAAGAGTTATACTAATCTTCTCTGTATCATTCCAATTTTATCAGACGTCCCAGAAGAAACACGTTACTATTTAAAAAAAAAAAAAAAACTGAAAATGTTGAACCATATCTCGATTGATGCGTGTCATCCTTTGCGCAGGAGTCATATTGATCTTCTATGTATCGTTCCAATTTTATGGAATATCCGAAAAGTACTCATTGCTATTTGTTATGCATAAGAACTTCAAACAAAGAAAAAAAGAACAAAGGAACAATATATAAAGACGTACCTGACCGCTGCGTCCTAGGGTGATTGTAATACGAGAGCTGGAAGACTCCGCCATTTTTAACAATTCCAAAACCCTATCTCGGGAATTGTGCAGCTATCAAACATTCAAAATTCTTCAGCAATGGTGAAATGGAGAAGCTCGGATAGGAATCGGGGCTTTAGGGTTTCAATGCAAGAGATGGGTGTCACTCTGTGCGTTTGTGTGTTTTTGGTGCCAAGTGTGAATAGATCAAAGTGGATGCACACGTGACGATTCAGAATCTTTGGTGGGCTGTTACAGAAATATTGGGCTTTAACGCCCAATTTATGTCTTGACCTTTTTTTGGGCTTGCTAGTTTCTAAAAAGCAAAAAAAACTTTAAAATACAAGATTAGATTGTTTAATGTAAGTTACAGCAAAACTTTTAAGTTTGCAAATTATATTTTTTTTATTAAGTAAAAAAAAAATTATTATAAATAAGTAAATATCAATTCAAAAAAACGTAATTGAATGTAATTAATAATTATTTTTATTACTACTAATAATTCATATTACTACTAATTATTAAAAAATAACTTTTTATTATTTTAAAAATTATTTTTTAGAAGTTGTTATAACTTGTAATTATTTCTTTAATCCAATAATTGTGAAAAAAAATGTTGCTATAACTTGCAATAAACAATCTAATAAGTATATACAAGATAATTTTCACTTCTAAAAATTACATAAATCTACAACCTAACTTTTCTATATACATAACATCCCAAACTAATTATAAAAATCTCATTTTTTTTATTTTCTCTCTCTAAAACTCATACATATCTAGCCCTCCCAACTCTTACGCATATTACCCCTAAAAAGTGCCTATATTGAAGGAGCATTAATTCAATAGATTTTCAAGTTTGAAATTATAAATGTGTGTGGATCAGTTTGAGAAGCATCAACTTTCAAATTACTTAGAAGTTCCATGAACAATCTTCTTCAATTTTATTTTGTGGGCTAGTAAGATTTTTTTATTTTTTCTACTTTAATAAATAAAAAATGGACAAAATTTATCATGCATGTGTTTCATTCAATAAATCTTGCTTAGTAATGGAGGATTCTCTATCATTTAGTTTTGGACTAACCCAATTAGAAGATAAAGAACAAAAAAAATCATATTTTTGAGTTTGTTTCGGATACTTTTAATAATGAGGATCCAAATTTCAGTGAAAACAGATTCAAACATCGAAATGATTTTCGCAAAAATGAAAATATTGAGGGAAGTTGCTCGAGAAAATTGAAGGAAAGGTGTCTTTTAAGTCTTAAATGAAGGATTGGTGATATTGACCAACTTAAAGGATCAAACATCATTAGAAAACTTGATTAAGTTAATCGTGGACTTGAGTAATATTTTTAAAACTTTCTAATCTTTTCAAAAATATAAATCAACCCAATCCACACCCATCTTCAATCCAAATCAACCAATCTCTCTCCTCTAACTCTCGACAGCTTCTCTCAACTCTCTTCCAACCAACAGTTCTGTAAATTTTTCCTTTCAATCCTCGACGACTTCAACTTCCGACAATAAATAATTAGGCTTTGAGTTCCTTTTCAACTTCAACTTTCAATCGATGTGATAGCCTTGCTCTTCGGCCACAACAGTTTCGAATTCTTCAACCTTCAATCGACGTGACAACCTTGCTCTCCGGACACCTTTCAATCCTCGAAGACTTCAATCTATGATGATAAATAGTTGGGCTTCGAGTTCCTTTTCAACTTCAACCTTCAATCGACGTGACAGCCTTGCTCTTTAGCCATAACAGCTTCAAATTCTTCAACCTTCAATTGACGTGACAGTCTTGCTCTCCAGCCATAACAGCATCGAATTCGTCATCATTCCTTTTCTTCTTTCACAGGTAAAAAATTATGGCTTTTTTAGTTTTGAAGAAAACGAGGAACTTGAGCAAACTTCTTTTATAGTATTGGTTAACAATTTTAATATTTGTTGCTTTAATTTGAAATGTGGTTTGAATAAAATCCTAATTTTTGGTATTTCTTCTCTTCTCTTTTCAAAGTAAATTATGTTTTTTATTATTTGTTGTATTTTTTAAAGTTTGATTTTTATTATTTTTGTTTATACAAATAAAACAACGATTTGGATTGATTTGTTCTGTTCTTATTCTTGGGAAAAATAGTGATATTGTTGTTTTTCTGTTGAACAAAATCATGCTACTGTTTTTTGTTTTCTCTGATAGATTATCCATCTGGTGCAATATATTAACCATCTAATACAATAGATTTATCATATGATACAACAAATCAACAATCTGATACAACAGAGGAACCATTAAATTAAAATTCTGATGCAACAGATTAATCATCTGATGCAATAGAGGAACCATCGAATAAAAAATTTGATACAATACATTTAGCATATGATGCAACAGTTTAACTATCTGATGCAACAGATTAACTATCTTATACGATGGAGGAACCATCAGATTAAAGGTCTGATGCAACAGATAAACCTCCTATTGGATAAAAACCTATCAACTCTTCCAACAGGATATGTCCAAGACTTGATTTTTTCAATTGATCATTCATCTGTAGTGATAGACGACCCTTCTATTGGAAGAAATCTAAATAATATTGACCGTTGATAACTATTCTAATAGATCACTCATGTGTTGCAACAGATGTATGACCTGTTGCACAGACCATCCATCTTTCTTAATAAATAAGTAATATATTTTGTATTATCATAATAGATTACTTAGCCGTTGCTGCAGATTAGTTAATTGTTTCGATAGATCACTCATATGATGCAACAGATATGTGATCTGTTGCATAAACTGTTCATCTTTCTCAACAAATGATTGATATGTTTTGTATTATCGCAACAGATTACTTAGTCATTGCTACAGGTTATTTAACTGTTCCAATAGATCACTCATATACTGTAATAGATGTGTGATCTGCTGCACATATCATTCATTTTCTCAACAGATAAGTGATATGTTTTGTATTATTACAATAGATTACTCATCTATTGTAACATATTATTTAACTGTTCCAACAGATCACTTTTATGTTGCAATAATGTGTGATCTGTTGCACAGACCATTCATCTGTCTTAAAAAGTGAGTAATAAGTTTTGTATTATTGTAACAGATTACTCATTTGCTATAATAGGTTAGTTATATGCTGCAATAAATATACTACCCGATGCAATAAATCAGTGATCTGTTGGAACTGTTATTTTATTGTTTTGCTTATTTGATTTACTGTTATCCTTTTTTAATAATGCACTAATCAACTATGAAATGTTTTTTATGTTCTTATTAATTTTAGATAATATGTCTCCCAAAAGAACAAAAACCGAATCAAGTCCAAGTAAACGAACAAGTGAAGCAACTAGGCTACATCCACCACTCTATGGGCTTGCTTTACAAGTGTTATCTCAATCAGGAGCAGAATATGATGAACATGGGGAGAAGGAATATTTCAAAAGAGATGATTCAAATGCTAATAGCCCTTCCACAGAAGAGTTGGTCAAAACCTTCAGCATTGATCGTTATCTTGTAAGAATGCAGTGCGATAGTGCCATAGATTTAATGGGTGATTTCTTGGTTAATTCAGCCATGGGAAAATCTTTCGACGTCTTCAAAAAAATACTTCAAGAACAAAAAGTGGATGCTTATTTCAGGGACAGCTGCTTTAGGAAATCTCTTGATTTACCAGAGGACAACAAGGCTCGTTTCAAAATGAAAATGGTATATGAACTTCTCAAGCGTAGGTTTATGTATGAAAACAAAGATAAGATGGATGAGGTATGGATAAATTACTGTAGCATGCCTGTTTGTTTTGGTTGGAAGGAGCTTTCCATAGTTACTGGACTAAAATGTTATCCTTCTTCTCAAGTTATACCTATTCAAACCCAAAAAAGTACCCCGCACACCCAAAAAAGGCAAAGGCAAGTCGTGTGATCGTGATGACCTAGTGTCCATTGTTGGTCCAAGCTTAAAAAATAAAAATTTGATAGAAGCGTTAAAAAGTAAAGGACTTTTAAAGAATCACAAGCAGTCATTGTGTTTGGTTTGGTTTGTACATAATATTCTTTGAGCGAGAGACATTAACAACAACATAACCATTGGTTTAATAAAGCTCTCCGAGGATCTTGAGTCATTTAACAACTATCCTTGGGTTTATGAAAGCTTCAAAATGACTGTCAAATATTTGTTGACTCCATTAGCGCCAAAGATAATCAACTTATATGGATTTCTATAGGCTTTCATGGTAAATGTTTCTTTCTTTCTTTTATTATGATATTATTTATTTATTTTACTCAATAATGATTTTGATTTATTGGCATTATTTTATAGGTTTGGGCGTTTAAAGTCATTCCTTATTTGAGACAACAAGTGATCTGGCGGAAGAAGTTTCCTATCTAAGAATCTTGAGATGGTTATCGACCAAAACTGATAAAAATATAAAATTTCTTGATCTCTTCAACCCCTGAAGAATGCTGTAAGTATAATTATAATTAAGTTTTTGTTTTAATTAATGATTTTTTTGAATGATCTAATCATTATTCTAATATATGATGATTTATGTTAGATTGTGCATCCGTCACTAGTTTCGACCAATCGAGAGTTGAAGATGCCATTTTTTCTTACTTTACGATTTGTGCAAACTTTATCGTAGGATCATCGATAGAATAAAAATAGAATTATTTGGAGCAACAATCATTACTAGAAAAATAATTTTGGTGCTGCTGTTGGTACTAATGATGATCCTCTTATGGTATTTAAAACAAACTATTATGAGTATGATCTGGTGTAATGTCCCGAGTCTGGTACCTCGAATGCTACACGGTGCTCATAATCTCGAAGGACCACAATCTAACCCATGACTGGTACCTGCTATAATAACTGAAAAATGATACTAAAATATATGGAATATGGGTTGAACTGCCATAAGGTTCAATACTGTAATAAATCTGAATAAAATAATAATTGAATAAGGTATAACAATACCCAAAACAGAAATAATTATCTAAACATGCTATAGTCTGTAAAAGCCTCTAAAATATCTGAATAAGGAGTTGATGGGACATGTCCCTAACTAACCCCAACTGATGAAATAAACTAAGTACTGAAGTACTGAAATAATGAAACAATCACGTTATCCTCGAATGATGATGACTCACTACTAATCTACTGCTGCTGGAATCTGAACTGCTAAGTGCGGTCGGGAACCTAAGCATCCAAACCTATGGTATAAAACACAAATAGCGCAAGAGAAAAGTATGCGCCAGTACGTGAAAATATACTGGTATGCAAAGTGAGGTAAGTTGAATACAAGGGTTTATATGCATGAACTATAACTGACTGAATAACATGAACATGACTGCGTGGGAATACATGCATGAATATGTGGACTATAATTGAGGTCGTGATAATGCTGAATATTAAATCTAAATACTGATTAACAGATATTTAAGTCTACGGATACTGTATAACTGGTAACTGAACGACTGTATTTGATAGTTCTGAATCTTTGGAACTATACTGAGTTTACTGATAACATGGATTACTGATAACTGATGTAATGTTAACTAAATGATTATTTGTGACAGTCCTAATTTTGATGGAACTAGATAAGTTTCATACTGAGATGAGTGACTATATCTGATAGTCCTAAAATTTGAGAAACTATGTGAGTTCCTTATTGTAGACTGAGACTGAGACTATATGAGGTAATCATGTAACCAACATGCCCCATAACTGAACTGATGGGGTCTAACCTATGACCCCAGTTGGAAGGGTGTCAATATCGTGCCATGGGTAAAGACAAGCTGTGAGTTAATCCTATGCTGACAGAGAGCTCTTCCGTCAACCCCTCGCTAGTAGGAGAACTCGAATGAGATGTATTAACCCTAGACTGGTAGGTATATATATCAACCTATGTTGGCTACGTAATTCTAAAATGCAAGGATTACTTCTAAGGATCACACCCTCTACTGACTGACAGGTGACCCTCATCCTTGGGTTCACTCGGTGCTGAATCCTACTCCTAACTGAACAGACACTGAACTAATTTCCTAGTTCATACTAGGCTTAACTGAGCTATTAATAATTGTACTATTTAACTAAACTGAGTTTATAGAGTTTCGTTGACTTATAGAATACTATTGAGTTCTATTAACTGACTGAATTTACTGAGGACTGAACTGAATACTGAATACTGAATACTAAATGGGACTGAACTGTTACTGGATCTACTAAGTTTTCCTGAGTCATGTAACTTACTGAGTTTTGAAACTTAACTGAGAGTACTACTGATCATGGCTTGATTGAGGTTACCTTGAAAATTGACACTGGCTCTAGGCACACAGCTAAATTGTCGGGTATTAAATACCCTCAGGACTCGATAGCATGAATATAAATAGGACATAACACTTTTTGAACACATGAACATAGTCAACAATTCACAATACAACCATTGAGGGATTTCATGAAGCATTTGCAAGTCATAAGCTTACACATGAATAGGAATGCATGCTAACATAACATAATTTCACAAATTCATACTTATGAGAATTTTACCAAATCATTACAAGAAATAGCTTAAGCATGGGAGTCATTTTGAACATGTGGGTACATCATGAGTTCATCATTTAGATCACAAATGGGTCATAATGCATAATTCTTATTCACTTAGGCATTTTAACAAACACATGGAAGGCATAACCTTTTCTAGGGCATAAATCAACAACTAATACATCATGGCTATATCAAGCACTTCAAATTGAAGGATTTCAATCCACATACTAACATAAAGTCATGAAAATTTAATAAAGATTTAATCTTGGAAGTCATATCACAACATTAACATGTGTACAATCAAGCCCACAACATGGAATTCAAAATTCATATTTTGAAAAGGATTTCTTGAGCTCCAAGGGTGGAAGGGACCCTTGGATGAACACTTTACATACCTTGAATGGAAATTTCTTGAAGTTTAATAGAGGAATTCTTGAGGTCTTGATTTGAAATTAATCTCTTAGGGTTTTCTTGTTCTCGAGAAATTGTGAAATAATGAATTTATTTAGCCAAACTAGGACTTAATTTTTTGTTATGAGGGCTGAAGGTTGGGGGGAAAAGACCTAATTACTCTCAAGGATGTCGTTATTTAATGACTGAAACTGAGCACCGATGCATTTACAGATGCGGTGCGTCGATGCTATCAACGCGATATTCGATGCGTCGCGCCAAGATAGCACCATGTCGCTGGAATTTGGCGCTGACAACTGGGCATAATATTAACCAATGTAATAGGCGATGCGGCGCGCCAAGATCATGTTGGTCCACAATTTTGGGATTTCAAACAGGGTCTAAACGAGGTCCAAAAAATCCAAAACTTGTCCGGGAACACCTATTGCCCTTTCTGATCATGAATTAACAAAAATATAGATCATTAAAGGAAATTAAGGTTGTGAAATGAGATTGCCAACTTTCGAAGGCTAAAATAAACTAAGTTTTGAAACTTAGCTAGAATTTTCTAAGTCTGGGCCCCCCTTACAAGCTTAAAGGACTGAATTAAGCTAGAAATTTTGTGGGGTCTTACAACTGGTTATAGAGATTTTGCCTCTCCCAGCGAATGTTCTGCATGTAAATGTCAAGACTGCAGGGCGAAACGTGATGTAGTGATTAATGTTATTAATACATTAACTGCTTCTGTAAAGGAATTGAACTGAGCAATGTATAATGTCCAAAGGAGAGAAACACGAGCTAAAGAAGGTGAGTATATATGTCTTCCAACTAACAAATAGACACATATGTATTTCAATAGATGACACATCTGCTGAAAATTATCAAACATATATATATATATATATTGTAATAGTTGACTAACTTGTTACACCAAATCAAGTATATGCTACGACATATGTATCATTTTTTTCTGTAAATCAAATAGCTCTTCGTACCGCTTTTATTTATATTAATAGATGACCTATCTGCTGCAATAGATGAGTCATATGTAGCAACAGATGGTTCATCCATTGAAAATTATCATACAGGTCTTCCTCATGTAGAAATTTGTCCCAAGAGTTGATTCATTATTGCAATAGAAATATAATCTGTTTGGGACAATTTAAAATAGGAGGAAGACCTGTTTGATTTGCTAGAATAGATGATTTATCCTTTTCCATTTTGTTGTATCTCAATGATTAACATTGACCAATTCTGGCTTTCCAAGTGGATGTAAAAGCTACTGTTGAACAACGTTGACAATATACTACTCTTTTTATGAAAATATAGAGAACAAAAAGTGCAAAAACCATACGTAAGCGACAATAAAGATCCACGACGAGCAAAGCCAAATTCTATAGCACCGGATGAAGAACAACTTGTCCATATTGAGTAGATCTTTATAGCTTGAGTCTATCAAAGTAATAACCTCACCCCTCCTTAGTAATCCTTGGCATCAATACTTAAATTGTTGATGTATTTGTTGAGATCTGTACACATAAATTTTTTTTTACATTTCATTATTCGTTGATTTATTTCAGCTAATTTCTGAAGGCTTCGATTTATTTTTTTTTTGTCTATGAATTTTATTTTTTTCTTGGATTTGAACTTATTAATTGAAATGGAATACTAGATTCAAATATTCAACAGATAATGTATCTGTTGCAACAGACGACACATCTATTGGAAAATATCAAACAGATTTAGACATATGTTGCAACAGGTAGGTAATCTGTTAGAATTTATCAAACAGGTCTTTCCACTGTTGCAATAGATAGACTTAGATAGAAATACCGACATAATGCAACAGATGACCAACTTATTGCAACAGATAAACTATATGTCAGAACAGGTAGAATATCTGTTACAACGGATGGAGAATCTGTTGCATTATAAAAATTTAATTTTCATTGGACATAAAAAATTGCCACTACATGTAAAAAAGTGAAAGTCAATTGAAATAAAAAAGGCGAAACCCATCGACATTATTCAGTTTAAACACCTAAAATAAAATAGGCATCAAGTAGACAATGTTGATTTTAAACACGTAAATAGGCATCAAATATGTCCGTTTAGCACTTTTTGCTGATGAGGCATCTGATTTGGTCCCCAACAGTTATTTTTTTCTCCCATCGTCTTATATATTCATCTTCTTCTTCCTAAAATTTAACTCTAAATTCTCAAATCTTTTTCTTCATCATCATCTTTTTTTTTATCTATCCAAATTCTTTCAATTATTTGCATTTGGTCTTTCTTTTCTTCATTTTTTTTTATTTTTTCCAACTGAGCTTGACAATGTAGAGAGCCTCATCTACCATTTTTTGTGATAAAGATTTTCGATATTATAAGTGTGGTTACGAAGCTCTATTGAAGACTTCTTGGACTCAACAAAATCCAGGTCGTAGGTTTTTTACTTGTAAGATTTCAAAGGTAATATTTTTTTATTTAATTAGTTGATTAATTATTGACTTGTAATTATTTTGTAATTGTGTTCTTATTTTTATAGAAATTGGGTGGATACAATTACCTTGATTGATATGAAAAATGGCACCCTTCACAAGCAAATTATGTAATCTAGGGTTTATTGAACAAAGTCAAGGCATCTGAAGAGAAACAAAATCGAGCAAGAAGATACTACATTATTGCCGTTATTGCTACTGATTTGGTGTTGTTGGGCACATGGATATTCAAGCCTAATTGCTGAAATTTTCATGGTGGTGTATTTGCTACTGGTTTGGTGTTGTCGAGCACGTGGATATTTAAGTGTAATTATTGGAAAATATCAAACAGATTTAGACATATGTTGTAAAATTTTGGTCATCTGTTGGAAATTATCAAACAGTTCTTTTCACCGTTGCAACAGATTAGACTTAGATTAGATAGAAATAACTTCGGCATAATGCAACAGATGACCAACCTATTGCAACAGATAAACTATTTACTAGAACAGATAGAATATATTTTACAACAGATTGACAATCTATTGCATTATAAAAAACTCAACTTTTATCAGAAAAAATTATTATCACTACATGTACATGTAATTTAAAGTAAAGTGAAGTGTGACTTAAAATAAAAAATTATTATTTCACAGGCTCTTCTATGACACAGGCTCCAAGCGTCCAGTTAGTACCCATAAGCCCAGACCTCTTGCAGGTTTGCCATAACATTGTCACACAGAAAGGTCGTTGGCTCGATCGTTTTTGTGCTGGTTAGTAAACATTTGATATGTCCAAGAGCGTGCAAGCCGCACGCGAAACCAGTTGTATTTTTTGGAAGGTTCATGCCCTTGTTTTGACCTTCAAAATCTCATGACTTCTTCATCAATACTTCCTTTAGCAAATGATTCATCAGTTTAATCTTCCTCAACAAGATGGGGAACAGCTCCATCAGTGGCTGCACGTGGAAAAAAAATCGACCTCGTTGATGGCATGTTCGTTTTAGCCATAAACTTTGATCTTTCCCTCCTTGAGTAGTATCTCAATAGCCCGATAATGTATGTCATCCATGCTCATGACTGCAAGAATCCTCTTTTCCTCAGTCCAGCTCTTGCTGTGTGGATTTGGCCTCTCTCCTCTAACATATTTTATCATTTCTTCTTCATTCTAGTCCAACGTAGAAACTAATAAATCAAATCTCGTACCACAGGCTGATGCATCATTATTGATTTGATCATACTTATCCTTGAAATTCTTGCAAAAGTCGAGGTCCATTATCCTATCGGCAGTATCATAAGTTTCTGGGTACACTAATTGTCTTTTCCTTATGAGGCAGAGAATTTTGTCAACATGCGGTGATATAAGAAGTCAAATTTTAAATAGGTTAGTAATTGTAAAGATGCAACGGATGGTCCATGTATTATATAGGGTTCTCTGAATCAATAATCCAACGCAACTTATGCAATAGATGGATAATAAGTTGCAATAGAACCACTACTGGTTGCATCAGAATACCCAACTGTTGCAACAGATTTCACATCTGTTGCATAGCTTCTTCTTCATGTAGTAGATTAGAAGCCTAGGTTAGGAAAAGTAAACTTGCTTTGTCCTTATACTGCATATACATATCTGTCATAGTCTGGAAGTCTTGGGGAGGAAAGAGAGGCCTGGGGTAATCTGGCGCGCCTCACTTGGCATTCTTGGCCCGTCGCACACCCCTCTTCTCTTTGGCACCAAGTACTGCATATATGTCCACCTTCTTGAATATCCCCTGAACTTCAACAACTTTTGAAAAGGGAGGAGTTGTAAATTTGGTTTGATTTTCGACTAGAGAGTACGTCTCTAATTGTTTTTTTCTTCCTCTTAACCGTCGCTGTAAGAGGGTATAGCTCTGTCACCTTCTTGGATGGTATAACTCCCCTCTTGAATTTGAATTCCTCGACAACTTTAGATATAGCCTCCACTTTTTCAAAGAGTTTATCCTGGCTATCCTTGCACTCTTTACATTCACAATGAGAACACGAGGGTGAAGAGGGGCGAGAGGACTTGTGTAAGGGTGAAAAGGGGTGTTTTCAAACATATTTATTTTTTCTTGAGCATTAACATGCTCATAATCATGATTGGTAGCAACATCAGTATGCCTGCCACCCACACCAACAACTCTACTAGAAGAAGCACCCAGATCTGCCTCAGTAGGTTGGTAATAATAAGGTATCTATTACAACAGATGACACATTTGTTGGAAAATATCAAACAGATTTAGACATATATTGCAATAGGTAGGTAATCTATGGGAATTTATTAAACAGGTCTTCACTCTGCTGCAACAGATAGACTTAGATAGAAACATCAACATAATACAATAAATGACCAACCTATTACAACAAATAAACTATATGTCAGAACAAGTAGAATATCTGTTATAACGGATGAAGAATCTATTGCATTATAAAAATTCAACTTTCATTGAACATAAAAAATTGCCACTAAATATAAAAAAGTGAAAGTGAATTGAAATAAAAAGGGCGAAACCCATCGGCAGTGTTCAGTTCAAACACTTAAAATAAAATAGGCATCAAGTAGACAGTATTCATTTTAAACACGTAAAATAAAATAGGCATGAAATGTGTCAATTTGGTACTTTTTCCCTGTTGGGTGCTTGCATGCTATTCACGCAGCCAAGGCTTATTGAACCACCATTTTTGCTGACTTGGCATCTGATTTGGCCCCCAGCGGTCATTCCCCCCCCCATTGTCGTATATATTTATCTTCTTCTTCCTAAAATTTAATCTTAAATTTCCAAATCTTCTTTTTCATCATCATCTTTTTTTAATCTATCCAAATTCTTCAAATCATTTGCATTGGTCTTTCTTTTCTATATTTTTTTTTATTTTTTCCAACTGAGCTTGACAATGTCGAGTGCATCTTCCACTGTTTTTTGTGATAAAGATTTTCTATATTGTAAGTGCGGTCATGAAGCTCTATTGAAGACTTCTTGGACTCAACAAAATCCAGATCGTAGGCTTTTAACCTATAAGATTTCAAAGGTAATATTTTTTTATTTAATTAGTTGATTAATTATTGACTTGTAATTATTTTGTAATTGTGTTCTTGTTTTTATAGAAATTGAGTGGAGGCGATTACTTTGATTGGTATGAAGGATGACACTCTTCACAACCAAATCATGTAATCTGGGGTTTGTTGAACAAAGTTAAGGCTTCTAAAGAGAAACAAAATCGAGCAGGAAGATACTACATATTGCCGTTATTGCTACTAGTTTGGTATTGTCGGGCACATGGATATTCAAGCCTAATTGTTAAAATTTTTATGGTGGTTTATTTGCTAACTGGTTTGGTGTTGTTAAGCACATGGACATTCAAACCTAATTATTGAAAAATATCAAACAGATTTAGGCATATGTTATAAAATTTAGGTCATTTGTTAAAAATTATCAAACAGGTCTTCCCACTGTAGCAACAGATTAGACTTAGATTACATAAAAATAACATCAGTATAATGCAACAGATGACCAACTTATTGCAACATATAAACTATTTGCTAGAACAGATAGAATATATTTTACAATAGATTGACAATCTATTGCATTATAAAAAACTCAACTTTCATCAAAAAAAATTATTGCAACTACATGTACATGTAATTTAAAGTAAAGTGAAGTGTGACTTGAAATAAAAATTATTATTTCACAGGCTCTTCTATATACACAGGCTACAAGCATCCAGTTAGTACCCCATAAGCCCAGACCTCTTGCAGGTTTGTCATAGCATTGTCTCACAGAAAGTTCGTTGGCTCGGCCATTTCTATGTCGGCCAGCAAACATTCGATATGTCCAAGAGCGTGCAAGCCGCACACGAAAATGGTATAATTTTTTGTAAGGTTCATTCCCTTGTTTCGACCTTTAAAATTCTATAATTTCTTTATCAATACTTTCTCTGGAAAATAATTCATCAGGTTAGTTGTAATATCCAATATTTCCCTAGCCTAGATTAACCCTTAGTACAAGGGTTATCCTAAATAAAAATTTTAAAATACTCAGTAATTTTCAAATTTGAGCATGCCATTGTGTAGAAAATTCAATTAGCTTTCCAACGATATAAAATTCGCCAAAATTTGTCAATCGTGTAAGAAGTTATGGTGATTTTAAGTTTCAGTCGTTAAACATCGTCATTCAGGCCAGTAGCGCATTGTGGAGTGTGTTAAAATAGTAATTTTTAGTTTATAGTATTGCTCCATGATGTTGGCACATCACATCATAGACATAGTTTATAATTGTCAATTTTTAGTGTGCCAACGTGATCCCACCACGTCGCGGTGCACTTCTAGTTTGCAAATAAAGTGGCAATGCGATACCACCGCATGGCGTCACCATCCAATTTCCTAGTTGTCATTTTCCAGTGGCCTAGCGCAATAGTGGCGCTTCATGCCAAGGGTGCGAATCGAGAAAATTTCACGAAAAAGTTAAGTTGCGCCCAGTGTTAAAATACCTTTTTCCCATTATTTTATTCTGCCCAGATGTAGGATTTAAGCTCTAAAAACGTGTAAAACCCTTCATTATTCACTTTTACCCAAAATTAAAAGGTAGTTCTCACTTAAGAAAACAAACCCTAGCTCTCAAAAATCAAGGTCAATCCCAAGAATTTCTCCAAGAACTCATCAAATTAAGGTATGTTAGATGTTCATTCATGGATCTTTACCTTCTATGGAGCCCAAAAATCCTTTTTCAATATACAAGATTTATGATCAATGATTTCCGTGTTTGAATTAGATTGAATTCATGTTCATAATGTTGTTTGAGTTTTTAATCCATGATTTAGATTACAAGTTCCAAGAATTGATTCTAGTATGTATTGAATTATATGATATTCATGATAAACCCTTCAATTTGCAAGTTGATTGATGTAACCATGTTTACCCTAAGTGTTTATGATTTTATGAACCAATTATGCTTCTTATGTGTTTGATAAATTATCTATGAGAATGAAATAATGCCATTATAGCATGCTAACATGTAATTCTTATTCATGTATAAGTTAATGCATTACAAGTGTTTGATAGAATATCTCTATGAATGAATTATGACTAAGTGAACATTGTTATGTTATTCAAGATTATGCTTTTCTTTACTTTTTATGCTGTCGAGTCCTAGGGATATTTAATATTCGATAATATAGCTATTTATTTAGAGTCAGTATCAGTTATAGAATAGTATTAATCATGTCATGATCAGTAGTACTCTCAGTCTATTTCAGAACTCAGTAGAACTCAGTAGAACTCAGTAGAACTCAGTCAGTTACAAAACTTAGGAAAAATCAGTAATTTCAGTTAATTTAGTCCAGTATAACAATTTAGTGTCTTTCAGTTAGGAGTAGGATTCAGCACCGAGTGAACCCAAGGATGGGGGCTCACCTGCCAGCAGAGAGTGCGATCCTTAGAAGCAATCCTTGCATTCCTGAACTACGTAGCCAGCATAGGGTGAGACATCAAACCTTTCAGTTGAGGGTTGATAAAGTGCTCTACCTGCTAGTAAAGGGTACCACCGTTCTCGTTTAGGGAACCTACCAGTAGAGGGTTACTCTTTAGTTTGTCTTTAGCCGTGGCACGGTACTGACACCCTTCTAATTGGAGTTATAGATTGGGCCCCAACTCATTTATCTTATTTTATTTGGGGAATCTCGGTTAGATGATTACCTCTCATAATTTTAATTTTGGTCTCAGTCTTCAGAATAAAACTCAGTTCAGTTCTACAGGATCAGGACTGTCAGATACAGTCAATCAATTAACAGTAATTTAGATTATCAGTAATCCCCGATTATCAGTATATTCAGTTATTAGTTATCAAATTCAGTTCCAGTATACTCAGCCACAGTAGGCACAATATGTTCAGTAGTTACAAATCCTCCTTGTATACTAATCCAGCTCTTGCATATCATTCAGTTAGTTATTGTTCATGCATATAAACCTATGTATTCAGCCTTACCTTATTTAGCATACCAGTACATTCCTACGTACTGACCGCATACCCATTTATTACGCTATGATATTTCATATCATAGGTTAAGATGCTCAAGTTCCTGACTGCGCTTAGCTAGATTCAGCCAGCAGTAGCAGATTTAGTAGTGAGTCCTCATCTATCAAGGATATTCTTTTATTTTAGTACTTCAACTTAACTATATTTAAGTAGATGAAGTTAGTTGGGGGATTGTCCTATTAACTCCACTTTCAGACAGATTCAGTTAGAGTCTTTTTCAGACTAAATTTTTAGACAGTATTCAGTTTTACAGATGTTATATATTATCAGTATTTTAGATATTTTGAACCTCATGGAATCTCAACCCATTATTCTGTATTTATTTCAGTGTTATTGTTCAGTGCTCACAACAAATATCATTCATGGGTTAGATTGGGGTCCTTTGGGGTTGCAAGTACCATGTGACTCCTAGGGGGTAGTCTCGGGTTGTTACAAACTTAGTATCAGAGCCAAAGGTTCAATAGAGTCCTAGGGAATCTGAAAAGCCACATCGCGTAAAGTCTTGTATAGGGTGTGCAGTGCGCCAGACTTATGGACAGGAGGTTATGAGATGCTTTAGGAAAAGTTTTCCTTCTTTTAGTAGTCATGTCGTGTGAATGAGCACGAGCTCAAGTTAACCTCTCAGTTTAATCCACTTTTTCCTTTTGTTTATAGAATATACCTTTTAAAAGAACTAACAAAAGAAGAACCAGAAACCAGTCAACCCCTCAGCCCGTTTAGGTAGATCCCCTGGACGAACATGTCTCTCACGCAAAATTTAGAGTTGCATTCACTACTCTAGCCAATTTAGTTGTAACTCAAAATGAATGGCCCGCTGCTGTTTCGACCAACCTAGTGGCTAATATTGCTGCAATTAGAATTTGAGACTTCACCCAGATGAATTCTCCTTCCTTTATGGGATCTAAGTTAGAAGAGGATCCACAGGAGTTCCTCAACTAGGTTTAGAAAGTCACAAATATCATAGGTGCGACTTCTAGTGAAAATGCCGAGTTAGCTGCCTATCAGCTACAAGATGTAGCACATATGTGGTTTAAGTATTGGAAGGTAGACAGGGGTATAGATGTAGAGCTCATAGAGTAGGAAGAGTTTGCTACTGCCTTCCTAGATAAATTTTTTCCCTTAGAGCTAAGAGAAGCCAGAGTGTTAGAGTTCATTAATCTCAGACAAAGTAGCATGAGCGCAAAAGACTATTCCCTCAAGTTTACTCATTTAGCCAGGTATGCTTCCCATATAGTGGCAGACAATAGGTCTAGAATGAGCAAGTTTATATCTGGGGTGTCAGGTAGTGTGGTTAAGGTGTGCCGAACAACAATGTTGATTAAAGAGATGGACATATCTAGGAATATGGTCCATGATCAACATATTGAGGAGCAAAATATTAAGAAGAAAAAGAGAGAGAATAAGAGGGCTAAAATAGGTAGCTTTAATTTTAGTCAGCCTAAGTCAGAAGGCGAAAACCATTCCTAGTTTTGTCCAAAGTCTTCAGTCCCAGCTCCGTCCTCAACCAGTGTACTGATGACCCAAGATAGCATAAGAAATGGTCGTACTAATCCATTTTGTGGAGAGTGTGGTAAGAATCATAAGAGTGTGTGCAGAGATGGCAGTGATGTTTATTTCAGGTGTGGCAAGCCAGGCAATAGAGTCAGAGATTGTCCTCAGTCTGGTTCATAGGGTCAGTATAGTCGTCCTTCATCTCAGTAAGGTCACTAAATAAACAAGGTGCCACTTTCAATGCCACCAGTGGGCAACTCCTAAATAGTTTTTACACATTTTAGTCCAGACAAGATTAGGAAAGTTCTCTTAATATGGTCACTGGTATGTTACAGATCTCCAATTTACATATTTATTCCTCAGTTTCAGATCCCAGATATTCGGTCATGATTTATTTTGTAGCTTCCCCATGCATCATCTCATGTTTTTCCTTAGTATCACAACCAAGTCAGCATTCTCAAGGGACATAGTGTCCCAAGGGGGAGATACACTATAATCTCTGTGCTATCATAATCTAAACCTTCTATTTTGTCTTTAGAGTAGCGAATCCAATTGAAGTAATGGGTCCTTATAGTTGACTCTCAAGTCCCAATCTCAGATGTATGACTATCCCCCTGTCATGACACATATCTAAGTAATCAGTTCAATTCATGTATCACGATTCAGACTTAGTCATGTCCTCATGTTCCCGTTCATGCATATTCAGTCACATATTCATTAATCCATTCAAACATGTACTCATGCATCAGACATACACGTTTAGAATGTAAGTTCAGTCAATCAGACCAGTCACGTAATCATGCTTCAGTTGTGCATGTATAGTTTAGTATGTAAACTCAGTCTATCCATACTTTCTCAACTTAACTAGCCACATTTGAGAATGAATATTTCCAAGGAGAGATATTGTAATACCCCGTATTTTCCTATCCTAGATTAACCCTCAGTACATGGGTTATTCTAAATAAAATTTTTAAAATACTCAGTAATTTTCAGATTTGAGCCTGCCATTGTGTAGGAAATTGAATTAGCTTTCCAATGATATAAAGTTCGCCTGAATCCATCAGCTAGGTAAGAAGTTATGGCGATTTTAAGTTTTAGTCATTAAACATCGTCATTCAGGACAGTAACACATCGTGGAGTGTTTTAAAATAGCAATTTTCAGTTTCTAGTATTGCTCCGCAATCTTGGCATATCGCGCCATAGACCCAGTTCACAATTGTCAATTTTCAGTGTGCCAACGCGATCCCACCGCATTGCGGTGCACTTCCAGTTTGCAAACAAAGTGGCGACGCGATATTACCTTGTTACCTCACCATGAAATTTCTTAGTTGTCATTTTCTAGTGGCCTGGCACGATAGTGGCGCGTCGCGCCAGGGGTGCAAATCGAGAAAATTTCATGAAAAATTTAAGTTGTGTCCAGGGTTAAAAGAGTCTTTTCCCATAATTTTATTCCACCCAGATATGGGATTTAAGCTCTAAAAATGTGTAAAAACCTTTTTTATTCACTTTTCCCCAAAATCAAAAGGTAATTCTCTCTCAAGAAAATAAACCCTAGCTCTCAAGAATCAAGGTCAATCCTAAGAATTTCTCCAATAACTCATCAAATTAAGGTATGTTAGATGTTCGTTAATAGATCCCTATCTTCCATGGAGCCCAAGAATCCTTTTTCAATATACAAAATTTATGATTTATGATTTCCATGTTTGAATTAGATTGAATTTATGTTCATGATATTGTTTGGGTTTTTAATCCATGATTTAGATTACAAGTTCCAAGAATTGATTCTAGTAGGTTTTGAATTACATGATATTCATGATAAACCCTTCAATTGGCAAGTTGATTAATGTAACCATGTTAACCTTAAGTGTTTATGATTTGATGAACCAAGTATGCTTCTTATGTGTTTGATAAATTATCTATGAGAATGAAATAATGCCATTATAACATGCTAACATGTAATCCCTATTCATGTACAAGTTAATGCATTACAAGTGTTTGATGGAATGTCTCTATAAATGAATTATGACTAAGTGAACATTGTTATGTTATTCAAGATTATGCTTTTCTTTACTTTTCATGCTGACGAGTCCTAGGGATATTTAATACCTAACCATTTAGCTGTTTATTTAGAGCTAGTGTCAGTTACAGAAAAGTATCAGTCATGTGACAATTAGTAGTACTCTTAGTCCATTATAGAACTCAGTAGAACTCGGTCAGTTACAGAACTTAGGAAAACTCAGTAATCTCAGTGAATTGAGTCCAGTATAACAGTTCAGTGTCGTTCATTTGGGTGTAGGATTCGACATCAAGTGAACCCATGGATGGGGACTCACCTTCCAGCAGAGTGTGTGATCCTTAAAAGCAATCCTTGCATTCCAAAACTACGTAGCCAGCATAGGGTAAGACATCAAAGCTGCCAGTTGAGGGTTTATGAGGTGCTCTACCTTCTAGTAAAGGGTGCCACAATTCTAGTTTAGGGAACCTACCAGTAGAGGGTTACTCTTCAGTTTATCTTTACCCATAAACGGTACTGGCACCCTTCTAATTGAGGTTACAAATTGGATCCCAACTCAGTTATCTTATCTTATTTGGGGCATGTCAGTTAGATGATTAACTCCCACAGTTTCAGTGTCGGTCTTAGTCTTTAGAATAGAACTCAGTTCAGTTCTATAGAATCAGGGCTATCGGATACAATCACTCAGTTAACAGTAATTTGGATTATCAGTGATCTCCGATTATCAGTATATTTAGTTATCAGTTATCAAATTCAATTACAGTATAACCTGTCATAGTACGCACAGTATGTTCAGTAGTTACAGATCCTCCTTATATGCTAATCCAGCTCTTACATATCATTCAGTTAGTTATTGTTCATGTATATGAACCCATGTATTCAGTCTTACCTCATTTAGCATACCAGCATATGAACCCATGCATTAGCCTTACCTCATTTAGCATACCAGTATATTCCCACGTACTGGCCACATACCCGTTTTTTGCGCTATGATATTTTATATCATAGGTTTGGATGCTCAGGTTCCTAACCGTGCTTAGCTAGATTCAGCCAGCAGTACCAGATTTAGCAGTGAGTCATCATCTATTGAGAATATGCTTTTATTTCACTACTTCAGCTTAACAGTATTTTAGTAGATGGAGCCATTAACTCCACTTTCAGATAGATTCAGTTAGAGGCTTTTTCAGACTAGATTTTCAGACAGTATTTAAATTTACAGATGTTATATATTATCAGTATTTTAGATGTTTTGAACCTTATGTCATCTCAGCCTATTATTTTGTACATATTTTAGTATTATTATTGAATGCTCACAGTAGATATTATTCATGGGTTAGCCTGGGGTCCTTCAGGGTCGCAAGCACAGTGTGACGACTAGGGGGTAGTCTTAGGTCGTTATATTACTTTCCCTCAACTTGATGGGGAATAGCTCCACCAGTGGTTGCACATAGGAAAAAAGATCAACCTCATCGATGACAGGTTGTTGCAGTCATAAACTTTTATCTTTCCCTCCACGAGTAGTATCTCGGTAGCCCGATATGTATACTATTCATGCTCATGAATACAAGGATCCTTTTTGCCTCGGTCCAGCTCTTGTCGTGTGGATTTGGCCTCTCCCCTCTAATATATTTTATCATTTCTTTTTCATCCCAGTCCAACGTAGAAATTAACAAATCAAATCCCGCGCCACAGGCTGACGCATTATTATTGAGATGATCATACTTATACTTGAGTTTCTTATAGAAATCGAGGTCCATTATCCTATCAGTAGCATCATAAGCTTTCGGGTATGCTAATTGCCTTTTTCTCATGAGGCTGAGAATTTCGTCAATATGCTGTGATATAAGAAGTCAATTTTTAAATAGGTTAGTAATTATAAAGATGAACAGATGGTCCATCTGTTGAATAGGGTTCTCTTAATCAATAATCCAACGTAACTTATGCAATAGGTAGATAATAAATTACAATAAAACCACTACCAATTGCACTAGAATACCCAGCTGTTGCACCAGATTTCATATCTGTTGCATAGCTTCTTCTTCATGGAGTAGATTAGAATGCTAGGTTAGGAAAACAACTTGTTTTGTCCTCGTACCACATACGCATATCCGTCATAGTCTGGAAGTTTTTTGGGAAAAAGGGAGGCCTTGGGTAATCTAGGGTGCCTCGCTTCGTATTCTTGGCCTAGCGCAGATCCCTCCTCTTTGGCACCAAGTTCCACGTATATGTTCATCTTTTTGAATGGCCCCTGAACTTCAATAGCTTTTAGAGAGGGAGGGTTGCAATTTTTTTTATTTTCGACTGAAGAGTGCGTCGCTTATTGCTCTTTTCTTCCTCCTAGCCGCCTCTGTAGGAGTGTATGGATCCCTCACCTTTATATATAGCCTCTACTTTTTCAAAGAGTTTATCCTGGCTGTTCTTGCACTCTTCACATTCGGAATGAAAATACGAGGGTGAAGAGATATGAGAGGGACTTGTGTAAGGGTGAAAAGGGGTGTTTTCAAATATATTTATTTTTTCTTGAGCCTCAACATACTCATCATCACGAGTGGTAGCAGCATCAGTATAACTGCCACCAATACCAATAAATCCACCAGAAGAAGCACCCGAATCTGCCTCAGTAGGTTTGTCATAAATAGCCTCAACATTAGGCTGACCTTGCCTAACTGCTCTTTTTGTGGTTGTTGCTCCAACCAATTCCTTTTTTATTAACTCCACCGCTGGGTCTGCTATAGTATCAACATGACCTAGTTTAATATAAGAAGTCATCACCGACTCCTGCTCAGTAGGCACAATCCATGGATGCACAACCTATAAAAAAGACAGGTACATTAAAATTATATAATATAATATTTTTCACAGTTGGGTTACATTTTAACACAGTCAACTTCTGCAATAGATTAATAATATGTTGCATCAAATTACCCATCTGTTGTATAGTTTGCAGTAGATAGTTAAAATCCGTTGAGTTGGGATCAGAGAACCAGAGTAACACATGGATAATCTAATGCAAAATATCAGTTATCTATCATAATAGATTACCAATCTATTGCACCAATTGCACAAGATGGGTAATATGTTGAGTTACATGTTATGCAACAGATGATCTGCATGTCACAATAGATTAGCAATATGTTACATCAAATTACCCATCTGTTGCATAATTTACAGTAGATGGTTAATCTGTTAGGAGTCAGGTTTAGAGAAACAAAGCAACAGATGGGTAATTTGATGTAAGATATCAATAGTTTGTCGCAGTAGATTATCCATCTGTTGCACCAATTGGCATAGCATGAGTAATCTGTCGCAACAGATATCCCATCTAGTGCATCAGATATAATATCTGTTGCACCAGATATAACATTTGTTGTGCCAAATATAACATCTATTCAATATATTTCATTGATAAAAATTATTTTGCTTGAAGAAGATGTACTGCATCATCCGCAGGGTTAAAGTGATCAGCCTCCTTAATTTTTGGATTGTTCTTTGCATCCATCCACCTAAATATCCTTGGATGAGAAACCTCATTCGGGTAATGCATTACCTGCTTTTGGAGGGGAAGAATAACTTCAAATGCCCAAGTCTAAAAAATGTAAATAGAAAACAAGCAAAAAAAAAGTCATAATAATTATATTCAATATAAATTAATGGATGAGTAAAATAAAAATAGTGATTAATTTTACCAAGAAAGCCCAAGGAAAGCCGAATAATATGGTTGTCCCTGAGGATAACTTTGTTAGTAAATATTGGATAGTCAAGTAGAAGTTGTCATATCCCCAGGGATAATTGTTTAATTAATCAAAATCCATAGCCTTCACCAACAAATCATCTTCTATGGCCTTGTTGACGTCTCTTGTTAATATAACCAAATGGACAAACCAAACTAAGTACAAGTGCTCCCTGTACTACTTTGGTATGGTTTTATCCATGAGATCTGTCAACAAATCTGATGCTTTGTAGCCACATCGAGTAACGTCAAACAACTCATCTATTTTTTCCTTGCCTTTTCTTGTCTTGAATTTTTTACGGGGTGTTCCCTTTGCAATAGGTGGTTCTTCTGGACAATCGCATCTCAAGCTCGTCACTATGGCAAACTCTTGCAAGAAAAAACAAACCGGCATGCAATAACAGTTGATCTATATTTTATTTATCTTTTGCCCCCTCTTCCAAATCTTTATCATCCCCCACATACTTGATCCTGCGCTTGAGAAGACCATATACTATCCTCATATAGAAACTGACAAGGGGGGGTCCTCAGGTAGCTCAAGAAAGTATCCAAAGTAGCTCTTCTTAAAAAGTCCGTCTATGTTTTCGTTCTTTATAATATTCCTAAAATAATTAATTTTTTTCCCCATCTGACATTTAAGTACAAGTTTATCAGTTAGTTATGCTTTTGGGTCATTTATCGACATCGCAAATTGAAACCTGTCAATATTAAAAGTTTTAACTGGATTATGCTGGGATGTTGATATTAATTCATGCCCCATTGGTGATCCAGTATCATTATGTTGATAATCATCTTCTTTCTCTTTCTCACTCTCTAATTCCCCCTCTTTTTTACTTTTATTTTCTTTAACACCATCTACAGACCCTTGTCTACCTCCTTCAATGTTGTTTTTATATCTCTCCTCAGCTTTATTTTTCCCTGACTGAGTTTTTCAGGAAGCTCCTCCAAATCCCTCTGTACTGTATTCTATTTTTGGGGGTCGTCAGGCGTTGATCAACTTTCACTTTATTTTCTTTAGGGGGACAAGTTTTACCTACAAACAACATAAATACAAAAATTACATTACAATTGATGTATGCATAAATTTTAAAAGTACATTACAAACACCATCAATACCGACACACCAACAGTCACCACCACAAATACCACCAACCAATGCCACAAACACCACGAATACCAAAACCACCGACAGCTACCACAAATACCACCAACCAATGCCACCACAAACATCACCAACCAGTACCACTACCAGTTCTACCATGATGACCACCAATACCACAAACACCATCCAACAATACCACAACAGTCAACGGAACACTGCAACAGAAACTAGGGTTTTATCGAGTTCTTCCTATAATTTTACCATTAAAACTAAAAATTGTAAACCCACTCTCAAAGATAATACAACTAAAAGTTTTTTTTCATCATTAACTAAAAGCCTTTATTTTTTAGAAAAAAATAACAAATATAGAACTTTTATTTAACTCTGTTACCTACGAAGATAGAGAAAATGATTGATACAAGCAAGAATAAAGTCAAAGATAACACCTATGTGGTAAAAAATAAGAAGAAAATTGATCTGTTGTGAAGGATTAGGCAATTTGTTGAGTAGTTATTGTTTGTACTATATTGTTGAGAAAGAAAAAAGAGCGAGAACTCAAAATTTGAAATGATGAAACATTTTTCTAGCAAATGAATGATTTGTATATATTGATTTGTATTTTGGAAAAGAATGACAAGTATTGAAAATATTAATTTGGTCCAAATTAATCTTAATTATTTTTTAAAATTATAAAAGATATGCATAATTTTTAACCCTCTCATCATGCAATTGCCAAAAGACTCAATTGAAGTGGTAGTTGACACTATGAACTCACCCCTATTCCTAGATTAATCATTTTAGGTATTAGTTGAACATATGAACTCAATTGAAATTGTATAAAAGAAAATGTTCAACCTGTTATATCAGATTACACATCTGTTGTAAATTATCAATCAGATTAGGTCATTTGTTGCAATAGATTATCCATTTGTTGTAAATTATCAAATAAATTAAGTCATCTATTACAAAAGATTGTCCATTTATTGTAAATTATCAAATGGATTAAGTCATATATCACAACAGATTACCTATCTGTGGTAAATTATCAAATAGGCACTGCCATCCATTGTAGTTGACCCTATGAGAACTCACCCTTAGTCCTAGATTAATTAATTAAGGTATTAGTTAAACATGTGAGATAATAAGAATTGATTCAACTCAGAGTGATCGATCGACATTTGTGGTCGAGAGGAGCGCAATACTATCTCATCACTCAATTGCCAAAAGAGTCAATTAAAGTTGTAGTTGACCCTATGAGAACTCACCTCTAGTCTTAAATTAATCAATTAAGGTACTAGTCTAACATATGAAATAAATTGAAATTGTATAAAAATAAAAGTTCAACCTGTTGCAATAGATTAACCATCTGTTGTAAATTATCAAATAGATTAAGTCATTTATTACAACAGATTATGCATCTATTGTTAATTTATTACAACAGATTATGCATCTATTGTTAATTATCAAACAGATTAAGTCATCTAATGCGACAGATTACCCATCTAATATAAATTATCAAATGGATTAAATCATATGTCACAACAAATTACCCAACTATTGTAAATTATCAAATAGGCCCTGCCATCTATTGTAATTGACCTTATAAGAACTCACCCCTAGTCCTAGATTAATCAATTAAGGTATTAGTCTAATATATGATGTAATAAGAATCAGTTCAACTTAGAGTGATCGATTGACGACTCTGGTTGGGAGGAACAAAATACCATTTCATCATGCAATTACCAAAAGACTCAATTGAAGTTGTAGTTGACCCTATGAGAACTCACCCATAGTCCTAGATTAATCAATTAAGGTATTAGTTTAACATAAGAGGTAATAAAAATTGGTTCGGCTCAGAGTGATCGATCGACGACTCTGGTCGGAAGGAACGCAATACCGTCTCATCATGCAATTGCTGAAAGACTTAATTGAAGTTGTAGTTGACTCTATGAAAACTCACCCCTAGTCCTAGATTAATTAATTAAGGTATTAGTCTAACATATAAAATCAATTGAAATTGTATAAAAACAAATGTTCAACCTATTGCAATAGATAAAACATTTGTTGGAAATTATCAAATAGATTAAGTCATTTATTACAACAGATTATGCATCTATTGTTAATTATCAAACAAACTAAGTTATCTGTTGTGACAAATTATCCATCTGTTTTAAATTATCAAATGGATTAAGTCATATGTCATAACAGATTACCCATCTATAGTAAATTATCAAATAGGCGCTGCCATCTTTTGCGGTTGACCCTATGAGAACTCACTCCTAGTCCAAGATTAGTTAATTAAGGTACTAATATAACATATAAGGTAATAAGAATAGGTTCATCTCAGAGTGATCGATCGACGACTCTGGTCAGGAGGAACACAATACCGTCTCATCATGCAATTACCAAAAGACTCAATTGAAGTTGTAGTTGACCCTATGATAACTCAGCCCTAGTTCAAGATTAATCAATTAAGGTATTAGTTGAATATATGACATAATAAGAATCGGTTCAGCTTAGAGTGATCGATCGACAACTCTGGTCTAGAGGAACGCAATACCGTCTCATCATGTAATTACCAAAAGACTTAATTAAAGTTATAGTTGATCCTATAAGAACTCACCCCTAGTACTAGATTAATTAATTAAGGTATTAGTCTAACATATGAGGTATTAAGTTCAGCTCAGAGTGATCAATCGACGACTTTGACCTGGAGGAACGCAATACCATCTCATCATGTAATTGCCAAAAGAATTAATTAAAGTTGTAGTTGACCCTAGGAGAACTCACCCCTAGTCCTAAATTTATCAATTAAGGTATTAGTTGAACATATGAGGTAATAAGAATTGGTTTAGCTCAGAGCAATCAATCGACGACTCTACTCGGGAGGAACACAATATCATCTTATCATGCAATTACCAAAAGACTTAACTGAAGTTGTAGTTGATCCTATGAGAACTCACCTCTAGTCTTAGATTAATCAATTAAGGTATTAGTCTAACATATGAAATCAATTAAAATTGTATAAAATCAAATATTCACTATGTTACAATAGATTAACCATCTATTATAAAGTACTAAATAGATTAAGTCATTTATTGCTACGGATTACACATCTATTGTAAATTATCAAATAGATTAAGTCATCTGATGAGACCAATTACCCATCTATTGTAAATTATTAAATTAATTAAGTCATATGTCGCAATAGATTACCCATATATTTTAAATTATCAAATAGGCTGCCATCTGTTATAGTTGACCCTATAAGAACTAAACCCTAGTCCTAGATTAATCAATTAAGGTATTAGTTTAACATATACGAAAAAAAGAATCGGTTCAGCTCGGAGTGATTGATTAATGACTTTGGTTGGGAGAAATACCATTCCATCTTATCATGCACTTACCAAAAGATTCAATTGAAGTTGTAGTTGACCCTTTGAGAACTCACCCCTAGTCCTAGATTAATCAATTAAGGTATTAGTCTAACATATGAAATCAATTGAAATTGTATAAAAACAAATGTTCAACCGTTGTAATAAATTAACCATCTGTTGTAAATTATCAAATAAATTAAGTCATTTTTTATAATAGATTATGCATCTATTGTAAATTATCAAATAGATTAAGTCATCTATTGCGAAAGATTATTGTAAATTATCAAATGGATTAAGTCATATGTCACAACAGATTATCCATCTGTTGTAAATTATCAAATAGGCACGGCCATCTATTGTAGTTGACCCTATGAGAACTCACCCCTAGTCCTAGATTAATCAATTAAGGTATTAGTCGAACATTTGAGGTAATAAAAATTGGTTCAGCTCAGAGTGATTGATCAACGACTTTGGTTGAGAAGAACACAATATCGTCTCATCATGCAATTGCCAAAAACTTCAATTGAAGTTGTAGTTGGCCTTATGAGAACTTAATCCTAGTCCTAGATTATTCAATTAAGATATTAGTTGAACATATGAACTCAATTAAAATTGTATAAAAACAAAAGTTCAATATATTGCAATAGATGTCTTTTTTGTTGGATCTAATCAAACAAATTAAGTCATCTTTTGCAACATATTACTCATCTGTTGTAAATTATCATACAGGTGCTACCATCTATTGCGATAGATGACTTAGCTTTGGAAATTTTTAAACAGAAATTGTCATCTGTTGGACTTAGATATTTTAAGATCCTTTTTTTATAAAGCAATCTAGGTATTTTTTGTCTGAGATAAAATAGATAACATACTAAGATGGTAAAAAATATCCTGAGTGAGTAGTCATATCTGGTTTTTTCAATGTCACCGTCTCCTCGTATCTCTAAAAAGTTATTAATAAATATTTAAAACCCATATCTAGAATACTCTCTCCTTCAGCCATAAAGTAAGACTCAACTTATCTATCTCTCTTCTTTATTCTCAATTCTTTTTTTTTCTTTTTCCTTTCTTTTCTCTCTTCTTTTGGATGAGGATCATTTTGGATCTCAACCGATCAATATCTTTTCTCGACTGAACTGGATGTTCTAACCCTTTTTTTTGACATTGCTGGTATAGTTCACTATTGTTCTTTCCTTCATGTCTTATTTTTTGTATGTTATTTGAATTATATATTTACATCAATTGCTATTAATGATTTTCCTATTACCAGTTTCTTATTTATTGAAAAAATTAAAAGAAAGGTGACTTTATGTCTTGAATGAACAAACCATTATTTTTATTAAAATATGTAAAAAAAGTCATCTATTGGGAGAACTTAAAAAACCTCATTGTCCGTATAGTTTTTTTATATCTTTTGTTTGTTACTTTGGTGGTGCTGTTGTTGGGGGTAGTGCTTGTGTTAGAACATGCAGTGTTTGTGTTATTTATTTTATTGGAATATATGATGTTGTTTCATTATTGTTGATACTGTTGGTGGTGGTTTTGCAATATTTTCTTCAACTATTGTAACTGATGAATTAGTTGTTGGAACAGACGGAGCAACTGTTTGAAGAAATCAAACCAGTAGCAAGGTTGGTTTGATTTATTCCAATAGATGACCCATCTGTTGTAACAGATGCCTCGTTGGTTGAACAGATGGGTAATTTGTTGCATCATATTAGTCATATGTTGATTCACTCAATGTTGTGTTACCCTTTTGTACAGACGGAGCAACCGTTGGAAGAAATCAAACCAGTAGCAAGGCTGGTTTGATTTATTCCAACAAGTGATCCATCTGTTGTAACATTTCCCATCTGTTGTAATATGTCATCTATCTATTACAATAGATGCATCATGGGTTGAACAAATGGGTAATCTGTTGCAACAAATTGGTTATCTGTTGATTCACTCAATTTGTGTTATCCTTTTGTAATATTCTTTTTGTTTTTCTCTTATTTGACATCAAATGTATTTCTCTTGTTTGTAGATAAAAAGAATTAAAACTGGATCCACTTTTGCCCAACTAACATTAAAGGCTAGAGTAAAGATAGGTTTAGAGAAATAAGCTGCTTGCAGGGGTTTAGAGAAATAAGCTGCTTGCAGATGGAACCATTTTATATGTGGGAGGTATGTATTACTGATCAACCTATCGTGAAAACACACATCTAGTATAATGATTTTGTGAATGTTTTTTCTTTACCTATTAGCGTTAATCATTCAAACAAGATATGGCATTTTACAGTTAATATTATTAAGTTCGAACTAGAAAGGCTGAGGGACCAAGTAGGTAGTGTCGATACCCTGTTACAATTTAATGACTATTTATGCTCATGTTTTTATTTCAAGTTTTGGGAAGGGTTTAAGTTTTTTATGGTAGTATAACTATCTAATAGTGATGGGACTAGTTTTAGTGGCTCAATGGACTTCTTAAAAGGCTTCCAAAGCCTCGCACTACACCAAATAATAATAGAACCAATAGAAATTCCCTTGGTCCAAATTTATATGTATGGGTTGCTGGATTAGACTATTATACAATAGAAAGTACTTGGGAAAATACCTGTGCAGGAAAGAGGAGGTTGAGAAGACCATATATCATCTCAAACCTTGTTTAAGAGGAAACATAGGGTAAATAGGAAAGTGTAGCGAAATTGGCTGATGAAATTGACATGAAAAATGAAAAAACTGGATGAACTTCGAATGTGAAAGTGTATCCAAAAATGAAAATCCATCAGTCATTGAGCAAAAAGAAGAATGGTCAAGAGGAATGAAGCTGGTCACTTTTCTAGAGACTACAACTAGCGAGCGTCACCTTAATGAAGACCCATAAAATGTAGGACTAGAACTCTAAGGAAGCAGCTTCGCGAGCACGAAAGATGGTAAGATTATTAGTTAGAATTGAAACTTGAACCAATTACTCCTGTATTAAAAATATGGGATCAAGCAAAGGTGATAATTTCTCAAGTTAAACTTGCATCCCATGCTTTGTTTTTATGGCTCTGGTCAGGTCAAAGGCAGTGGAAACAACAAGGCATGGGATTTCTGCCCAACTTCAGACCTTTTAATTTCTACTATCATTGACCTGATTATAACCACAAACAGAAAGTATGGCATACAATTTAGACTTTATAAATTGATGCCTTGTCTTCCCTTATTTTTAATTCAGGCGTTGTTGGTTCAGGTTTCAATTCTGACTGACAATCATACCAATTTCCTGTGCTCGTGAAGCTTCTTTCTTAGAGTTCTGGTCCTGCACTTTGTGAGAGTTTTCACTGAGGCCACGCTCGCTAGTTGTATTCTCAAGCAAAGTGTCCTGCTCCAGTCCTTTTGACCATTCTTCTTTTTCTTCAATGACTAATGGATTTTTATATTTGGATACACTTCCACATTTGAAGCTCAACCATTTTTTTCGTTTCTCATGTCAATTTTATTGGACAGATTCGCTAGAAGTTCCTTACTTGCTTCCCTATGTTTTCTCTTAAATAAGGTTTGAGATGATTTATGGCCTTCTCCATCTCCCCTTCCCGCACAGGTATTCTCCTAAGCATATTTTGCTGTATAAAAGTCTCCTCCAGCAATCCATCTATATAAATTTAGACCACGACAATTTTTATTGGTTCCATTGTTGTTTGCTGTAGTGCCAACCTTCGGAGGCCTTTCAAGAAGTTCATTGCGCCATTAAAATCGGTCCAATCACTATTGGATATTTACACTGCCGCTAAAAACTTGAACCCTTCCCTAAACTTGACACAAAAATATAAGCATAAATGGTCATTAAATTGTAATAGGGTATCGACACCACCATTTAGGAACCCTTCGGTCTTATCAGTTTGCACCTATCAAACTAAATTGTATAATGTAGGATCTTATTTGAAGGATCAGTGTCTAATCGGTAAAAAATAGCATTCACAAAATCGTTGCACTTTATGTGTGTCTGTCATGGTATCCTGATCAATAATACATAACTTTCACGCATCAAAGTGGATCCATTTATTTGCATGCACCTTATTCTTCTTACCTCAAGACATATCATACAGTTTTGTTTATTCATCTGGATGCAAAACAGCTAATGAATCGAATTCTCCATCTGTTGCAATTAATGAATCAACTGTTAGAAGAAATCAAAACATCTCTTTCAATAGATGGTCCTTCTATTGCACTAGATAATCCATATATTGCAATAGATATTGCAGCAGATGGTAAATCTATTACGATAGATTTGTTGCACACACAAACCATCTGTTGTGAAGAACTCAAAATATCTCCTTTAACAGATGGTTTTTCTATTGCAATAGTTAATAACCATTATGTTGCAATAGATATTGTAGTAGATAGTAAATTTGTTGCGATAGACCATCTGTTGCACATATAGACCATCTGTTTCTATAAATGGTAAATTTGTTGCGACAGATGGATGATCTATTGTAACAACTCAATAATTATGGTTGTTATCACGTCTCAAACTATTTTGAAAAGATGAGAAGTATTAATGTAAAAGAAAAAGTCTTGACTTTTCACAGAAAATAAAATGGCAGCAGTTTGAATGTAATTAATACAATGGAATTGAACAGTTGTGCCTTTTGGCCTGACACATCCAGATTCAATCCTCTATAAATAGGTCCCTCCTTAATCTTCATTCTACTCAACTTTATTTTGTTTTTTATATTTTTCTTTTTGAATGACATCTTCAACCACTTCCCTTCAAAGAGCATATTCCTTTCTCATTGAGGTAAGTTCTTTTTTCTGTGTAAATTAACAGTTGATAGTATACGTTATATTATATTAAGATAATTTTCTTTATATTTGTGTCTTATATTTTTTGTCAATTCATGTATGTTCTAGATATGGTTGATCCTGTTTGAGATATTGCTATTCTGCATGACACAGTGCGGGAACTTCAAAGATAAGTTAATAACCTGCAGAGGGAGTTGGTCGCCATGAGAGCGACGATGTTCAGAGAGATACAGAGGCTGATGATGGCCCTGCTACTGCGAGTTGATTGGCCAACTATCATTAATGATGATGATGATAATAATAATAATTAGAATGTATTTTTTCTTTTAGCGTATGTATTTTAATTTTTCTATATCGGATCTATACTTAATGTATTTTATTTTTTGCTTGATGAAAATTTTATTTTTAGTCGACTTTGGCTTTTTAATTCTTATTCAATTTTTATTCTGTCTATTTCTTCTAACATATATGTTAACATGTTGACTATTGGAGGTAAGGAGCAATTTTGAATCCAGTAGCATTAGAAATTTTTGCTTTTGAGTTCTTTCAACAGGTGGACCATGTTTTGGAATAGATTGTTCTTCGATTGGGTTTTTGTCAATAGATTATCCATCTGTTGCAACAGATTTGTTATCTATTGGAGGAAAAAATTCGACTTTGATAGACCTGTGTTGTGTTCTTCCAGCTAATGTCCATCTATTGCCACAGATGGGTAATCTGTTGAAAATAATTATGGTCTACTGTATTATTTAGTTCATGTTTTGCCTTTTTTTACTGATGCACAAGTTATTAAAAAGATATTTTATATATAATAAGTGATAACATTACGTTCACAATATGAGTAAAATATATAGAAGTCCACAACAAACAACAACACATGTTTTTGCAATTACAATGATCATGGTGGATTATGATCCGGGCATGTAGTTCTTTTGTGGCCAGCGTGCTTACATACGGAGCACTTGTTTCTTCTTGATGAGAATGATTCTCTGACTCCACGCCTCCTCTTATATGATTTTCTTCTCGATTTGATAGTACTTGTGTCAATATATGGAGGAGGTATTAATCTCCCCAAAAGCTCTGCAGGAATAACCCAAGATTCTTCGGTAGGCACCGAAATAATATATCCACTATATGCCATTTCATATTTTTCCACCGAATAATATTGAGAGGAGTGCTCATAAACTTTAGGTCCATATTTTGAATCGTATTGAGCTCGAAGCGCTGCTATAGCATGTGGACAAGGTGGCAACATCAAGATGACCGGTTATACTGAATTTATAATCTACTATTTTATGAGATAATAACCTATTCCCCAAACTGATGTTCGTTGCTATTATTTTTTTGATTTTGAGAACAAATCGAGTTTTTCTTGGGCCCTTGAACTGCACAAGCCTTTCGTTAAAAAAATTGGCCATACTTCGTATTATTTTTCAAATAGAGCCTTGATGGGAAATTCTCTTTCATAATTAAATAATGAATTCTCCGATTCAGCTATGTTTAGTGTCATAATATTATACCTATACAAAAGAATCACTTAGTACGACATGATACTAAACTTGTAACTCAAACAATACATTAAATTTATAAGAATGTACCTATCTTTTGGACAAAATTCCCGGCTTCATCTCTTAAAACCAACACACATGAGAAGTTCTGCTACCTTAGGATTCACATTCATTATTTGATTGAAATGGCCAAAATAACTCCTCTCTACTATATGCTTTAGCTAATCTATAAAAAAGGGTCACAACCCTTTCGTTGTGATAGTTGGTTCGAATGTTCTCTCCAAGATGCCTGATGCAACAACCAAAGTAAGTTGAAGTGAAGAAAATTGAACCCATCTTTGGAATACTTGGAGGTCTATCCGAAACAAAACACAACTCTTTGGTATCTTTGCCCTATCTTCACAATTGTTAAAAAAAAAATTAATAAGAGGCATCACATTCCTTGTTCTCTACACAAAAAGTAATAGGAAAGATGTGATCCTCCGCATCCTGCGCCACCGCCGCAGGCAGAAATCCATTATACTTGCTCCTCGAGAAGGTACCATCGACGGCTATGCCTTTTCTAAAATATCGAAAACCTTGAATCCAAGCACCATAGGATACAAAAAAGTACTTGAACCTTCTGTTTTTATCAACATGCAATGTCGTCTTACTTTTGGGATTTGTGGACTCAGTCATGTAATGGTAGACATCTAGGGCTGCATACCCATGCTCGTGTGTCCCCCTAACCAAGTCCTTGGCAATCTCTATGGCTGTATATATCTTCCAATAACTGACCAGGACACTCAATTCTATAAGGATTTGACTGTCCATAACCCTTGTAGAAGGGCCTTTTCCATCAGGGAAACAACTCTTAAAATATTCACCGAGGACCTTTGCTATGGTGTGAGGATTTTGGCCTGAGATGTACTCCGAACCACATGTGTGATACTTTTCATGTTTATGAATGACGAATCTATTAGAACTTATGTACTGCACCACTCTCAACTACCACTTGTAGTTCGGATTAGCACATTTGTAGCTAAAGACACTGCTCGAATTAATCACCTTCTTTATTCTAAAATCTTTTTTCAAGCAAGAAATAAATAAAGTGGTAGATAGTTCTTTCTTGTCCTTGAATGACATTACTTTGAAAAATCCAATCCCATAGTATTAAAGATTGCCAGGCTAGGTCGATCAAGAAGAACCACCTACTGTATTGGTCGCATCAATGGGCATAGGTGTTTGATCATCATCTAGAATATTTATGTCTAGATCATCGAACCTATCATCAAAGATGTCTTATTGTTATTCTTCTTCTATGTTCTGGATCTCGTCTCGTCTTTTCAACCACGTACACCCTTAACACCATCCTGGATGAATCACTAAGATAAGTATGCAACCGAATCTGATCGGTTATCTTAAAAGGTAGTACCCTCTGATTTTCAAAGGAGCTGTGCATGTAGCAGATGACGAGTTCTTCTGGTTGTCAATTCAATCCACAATAGATGATGATTAAGTTCATAAAATCATTATACGAAAGATCAGTTTGGACTATCATAGCTACCATCTCTAGTATTTTACCCTCCTTCCAACACCATACATATCGATTGCTCTTCTCCATCCATTGACCATGACAATCCACCCCTATTGTTATTGATCCCTCCATTAGACGATGATCTATTGGAATCAAGGTCAGGTTCTGTCGCAACAGGTTACTAATATGTTGCAACAGATATTTACCGTCAATTGGAATCGAGTTTAGGTTCTATTGCAATTGGTTAATAATTTGTTGCAACATATATTTACCCTGTTGCAACAGACAAAATATCTGTTGCAATCGAGTTTAGGTTTTGTTGCAATAGGTTACTAATCTGTTGCAATAGATATTTATCATGTTGCACCAGATAACTAATCTATTACATCAGGTGGATCATATGTTGCAACAGATTACCCATCTGTTCGATTTATTTTACAGCACTATCGAACCATAAACATGAATCCAACATATGAGTCTTCTGTTGAAATAGATCTGTTTAAATAGATGTCTCTTATGTTGTATTCATGTTCGCGTGCTATATATTATTAAAAAATAGCACAATAGCAATTACCCAGATGAGAAATTCAACTAAAAATTATAATTTGACTTACCAAAGTCTCATATAAAGTACAACCAAAGTGGAAAGTGATGTACGAAATAAAATTTGACCTAAGAAATTGGTAAAATAGCAACAGTAGCAGTAACAACAACAACAACAACAATGATAAAAAAGAAGAAGCTAAAGATGGTAATAAAGTAGAAGATGATGATAATGAAGCAGAAGATGTTGAATAAAGTAGCAGCAAAAATGAACAATAAAAATTGCTAAGAGAGAGAAAACAACAATGGATGATAAAAGAGAGAAAGCCACCTTTTTTACCTCTGTTTCCCATTATATTAGGTAAATATTTGGATCAAAGTGTAAAATTTAAAAACTTTTGGGTTACTCTCAAACTTACCCAACTTTCTTAATCCACAATAAAGTAATTGTCACCTCCACCCAATTATTAAGACTTGAGTCACCTACACCTCATTTTAAAACTCTTCTGTCACCTACAGCTCAAAGTCCTAAGTTTCTCGTAGTAGATCTAAAATGTAGTTGTTGAATATTTGAGGAGGCAAAAAGTAAAAAAAAAAAAGAAAGTTACACAACGATTCCGACATTCAAAGGTAAGGTGATTTCTCGCCGAATCTACTTATTTTTGTTTGTGTTCATATTCACATACATTGTTGTATGTATGAGATGTTGTTATTACGTATTATTGAATAGATTAGTTACGTATATGATTGCAGGCTCCACTTTGATTTTTGTTATTATTGCACACCATATACATTCTGTGTGATATATATATTTTAGATGCATTCATTTGTTATGTATATTTGAGTGGAGTTTTTGCTGTTGTCTTGTTGTCATTGCACTACTTATACATAAATATGTTATGTATATGAATATACATATACATAACATAGATATGTATCAGAGTTCATATACAACCAATTGTTATTATATTGGTGGGTGGTTCACTGTTGACATGTTATTTCTATTCTTATACATAAATATGTTATGTATATAGATAATATATATAAATATTTTATGTATGTATGTATGTATAAGAGTCCATATATACATGTATATCTAATGTGTGCATATACATTTATGCAGTTGAGCAAATTTATTTAACTTCATTTTATCATAACATTCAGGGTAGGGGTGAAAATGGTGCGGTGTGAGTACGGTGCGGGTTTTTTCTAAACTCGCAAATTTTAAAACCACACCGCATCACCTTTAAACCTGCATAAATCCGCCGCATACTCATACCCGCACATACTCACACTGCACTGACCTGTATTTTTATTTTTTTCTTTTTAGCAAAATTTATAACTCCACTAAAAATCATAATATTTTCAATACTAGGAAATAGTAACTATCAATTTCTATTATATCACTTTTCACCAAGAAATTATTAGAAAAGTATCACGTGTACAAGTAAATGATCAAATATCAAAATTTTCATTAAGATAAATAAAGAAATTTTAAAAGTTATAAAATTGTTTATTTATAGTGGTATACATATTGTTTTAAGTATCATAAAATTTTAAGTGAAGAATACATATTATTTTAGGTAGATTTACTAGAATAATACTAATTTTTAACTTTTTTACATTTTAAATCCGCATATACCTGCAAGCCGTCCCGCACCGCATCATTTTAAAAAAACTTACTTAAACCCGCCCCACACCCACCCCGCACCCACATAGTCTAAAACCTACACCACCTTACATCGCCTAAACCCCCCACCCCCACCCCTAAACCAATTTCCATCCCTAATTCAAAGACTATGGTGTATTTGTCACTAAATATACGGAGCATTTAAGTAAAGAAATACCAATTCCTTTAATAGATTTTGATGCAGCTACACATCAATTGAGATATACATCTCTTTACTAAATTATGATGTGGTCAAGTCAAATAAAGGTTATGTTGATGATAACGATGATCCTCCAAAATCAAGGCCTAGTTTTGTTGCACCACTTGATATATCAGGGATTGTTAGTTTAGAATAGTTTGAAACTTAATATTTTCAAGTTAAGATTTTATGACGGTTAAGCTACACAATCCAAGTTAAGATTTTAAATGCATGCTAAACCTTGTTTCCTACCCCAGAATGGTATATATATATATTTGTATATATGTGATTTTATATGGTTATTTGATTTGGTTTTAAATGATGACATTATCTTACTTTTATCCCTAAGTTACATGCTAGCGTTCACTCTGCTAACCATATTTAGGAGTTTTAACCCCATGCGGTGCAGGTGTAGGCCATACTAATATTCCTCTTGCTCAGTGACTTAGATTCGGAGATAGCTTTGAGATAGATTGAAGTGGCAAGCTTCTATACTCTGAAAGACCCTATTTCATGCTATAGACTTTTTTTTATTATCATTATTTCTTTGGATTTAGTTTTGGCTATGGTCGGATTCATGCTCTGACCGAATATACTTTGATTTTTGGTTAGAGGCTTTGTTGGACTACTATGGGTATGAGTAGTGTCGGTATTAGTTTTAGCACTGGTATTGGGATTGGCATTAGGATTAGTATTGGTTGGATATTTGGTTGTGGCTGTTTGGTTATGGTTATAGACCTTTCTTATTATCTCTAGATTGTTATTGTTTTATCTTATTGTATGTTCAAAATTCATTTGACATGGGGTATAGGGTGGTTAACGGTGGGGTATGAGGTTTATGGTCAATTTGGAGTCCACAAAGTCATGTCGATTAGAGTTTTTCTTAAGGGTGTGTATCATGACACACTCATAAGGGAGAGGCTACGAGATATTTAGGAATGTTTATCTTTCTTGTTTTCTATTTTTGAGCTGTAAAGTCTAAGGTCCTGAAAATCTTCTCTAATATCCATTTGTTCACTTTTTAGATCATGCCTCCCAAATGATTTAAAGTTCACAAAAACTCCTCTATCCCACGCGAGGACAATGTTAATGGGACACGTCTTACTTATGGGGTCCAGACTAAGTCTAGGGGTCCAGTTCCTGATTGTCCTCCTAGAGTTCCATCGATCCCCTCCAATCTTTCTTGAGCTCCTCAAGCTGATGTAACGAATGCCGAGTTTCATTAGTTTATTCATATGTTGGCACAATGGGTAGCTTCTCAGGCCGAGCGTGGTGATTTTGTTACTCCATCTTCTGAGGCCACAAGGGTTGGCTAGTTTATAAGGTTGAATTCTCCAACCTTTACTGGAGTTAAGGTCGAGAAGGATCCTTAATGTTTTCTTGATGAGATAGAAAAGATATTTTGTATTATGCATGCCACTAATGTAGAGTTTCCTACCAACTGAAAGATGTGGCTTATTAGTGGTACGAGGAATGAGACAATCAAGGGGTGATGATGATCAGTCAGTCCCATGGGATGATTTTTCTAATGCTTTCCTGGACTATTTTTTTCCTAAAGAGCTGAGGAAAACAAAAGCGGAAGAGTTTGTTAACCTGAAGCAAGGCAAGATGTCGTCAAGGAGTATGCCTTGAAGTTTCACCAGTTGTCTCGATATGCTCCGGAGTTGGTTTCTAGCATGAGCTCTAGAATGAGGAAGTTCTCTTTTGGATTGTCCCGAGACTTGATTTTGGAGAGTAAGGTTGCCATATTGAATAAGGACATGGATATCTCCAGGTTGGTGGTGTACATACAACAGGTTGAAGAAGAGAAGAAGAAGCATGCAGCGATAGGAGAGAGACAAAAAAAAATGTTGAGATTTTTTAAGTAGGGTGGTGGCCAACAATAGGATGGCAGGGATGGTGGAAAGTGGTCCAATAAGAAGTGGGGAAATTCTGGGTCTTACTCGATGGCTAGTGCTCCCTACCTAAAGCCGTATGGTGATAGGAGTTTTTAAAGTAGCAAAAATTATAGGGCACAAGGTGCCCAATCTCTGGCTAGCAGGGCCTAATCAGTTTTATCCTATCTTTCCTGTAAAGTTTGTGGTCAATTACATCGGGGTTACTGTGATGAAGGAAAGGAAAAGTACTTCAACTGTGGTCATCTTGGGCACATGCTTAGAAATTATCCAATGGCTAAGGTTTCTTCTGGGGCAAATAAGGTTTTGTTTTCCTCTTTATTAGCTTGAGCACTAAGTTGTGCACCATCTGGCTCTGACACTAATCAGAACTGGCTCTATGCTCTTACTATTCGTCAGGATTCTGAGCCATCGCCTGATGTCATTACTGGTACGTTCAAATTCTTGTCCCATGATGTGTACTGTTTACTTGATCAGGGGTCCACTCTTTCATATATGACCCCATTTGTGGCTGTGCATTTTAGTTTTACTCCCGAGTGTATTTTAGACCATTTTTTTGTTATTACCCTGGTGGGTGACTTTGTGGTTTCCAGGAGAGTCTATAGAGGTTGTGTGGTATCTGCAGGTGGTCGGGAGACTTTAGAAGATCTGTTTGAGTTAGACATGGTTGATTTTGATATTATATTGGGGATGGATTGGTTGTACTCATTCTATATTTCTCTAGACTATCGAGCCCATTAGGTCATCTTTAAATTCCTTAATGAGTCAGTTATTGAGTGAGGAGGTGGTGCCCTAGCTCCTAAGGAGAGGTTCATATCATATCTTAGATCTTGGAGATTAATTTACAAGGGGTGTCTCTATATCTGGTCTGGGTTAAAGATTCTAACTTGGAGGGTCCTTGTTTACATTTTATCCCGGTGGTGAATGAATTCCTTAAGGTATTTATTGGCGACCTTCCCGGTGTCCCTCCCGATAAGGAGATTGATTTTGGGATTGATCTTGTTCAGGACACTCTTTGTATTTCTATTCCACCGTATAGAATGTATTTGGATGAGTTAAAAGAGCTTAAGGAGCAACTAAAGGATCTTTTAGACAAGGGTTTCATCCGTCCTAGTATGTCTCCACAGGATGCATCGGTGTTGCTCGTGTGTACAAAGGATGGTTCCCTTTGAATGTGTATTTATTATCGACAATTGAATAAGGTGATGGTAAAGAATAAGTACCCTCTTTCTATAATAGATGATTTGTTTGATCAACTTCAGGGTGCTAAGTTTTTCTCCAAGATTGATCTTCAATCCAGGTTTCATCAACTAAAGATTAGGGAGGTGGATATTCCTAAGACTATCTTCCGTACCCGATATAGGAATTTTGAGTTTCTAGTTATGTATTTTGGATTGACCAATGCCCCGATGACATTCATGAATTTGATTAATAGACTTTTTTGTCAGTTTTTGGATATGTACATCATTGTTTTCATAGACGATATTCTGGTGTACTCAAAGAGTGAGATAGATCATGTTGATCACCTCCACATCGTATTGCAGACCCTAAGGGACCAACAGTTGTATACCAAATTTTAGAAATGTGAATGCTGGTTGAACGCTGTCAATTTTTTGGGTGATGTCACATCTAGTGATGGATCATGGTGGATTTGCAGAAGGTTGTAGTGGTTAATAAGTGACCTAGACCTACAACTCCAACCAATATTCAGAGCTTCTTAAGTTTAGCTGGTTACTACAAGAGATATGTGGAAAGTTGTTTTACTATAGCTTCCCCGTTGACTAAGTTAACTCAGAAAAAGATAAAGTTATTATGGTTTGATGCTTGTGAGGATAGTTTTGAGAAGCTGAAGGATAAACTAACTTCGGTACCGGTCTTGACTTTGCCTGAAGGCACAGATAGTTTTGTAGTCTATTGTGATGCATCTCAGGAGGGGCTTAGTTGTATTTTGATGCAACATAGCAAGGTGATAGATTTTGCATCTAGACAGTTGAAGGTGAATGAGAAGAATTATCTGACTCATGACTTAGAGCTTTTGGCAGTGGTGTTCACGTTGAAAATCTGGTGTCACTTTTTGTATGGAGCGCATGTGGAATCTTTTCAGATAATAAGAGCCTGTAATATTGTAATACCCTAAAAAATGCAAACTAATATTAGCACCATATTTCAAGCTTATGCATAGTACATCATGGTTCTTTTGTAGTTTCATGATCAAGTTTGATGTCAATTAAGGTCTCAAATACGTCCTATCTATTAGGCGAATCAAAACATTTCTTACCGATTGAATTCTTGGGAAGGATATTGGTATAGTCAACTTCAAATGAGCATATCTCTCGTTATACTACAAATTTTTGAGCTCATCACCCATCAACAGATAGATAATTGAATTATCTTTCCAACGATATCAATTTTTCTAAAATCCAATATCGGAGAAAAAAGTTATACCCATTTTACTCCAGCATGTTTGCCTGGCAACTAAGTGACGACATATCTGACGGGCCATCACATATCTGACGACTTATCAGCCTTGGTCATCAGCTGAAAATTTCAGCAACTGGGAAATGGTTTTAGGGGTATTTTATTCATTTTCCTCACCCTAAACCATACCCCAACGACATAAAACACCATAAACACGAAATTCTGCCTCAATTTACCAAAATATACTCACTTTCTCTCAAACTCTCTCAAGAACAAGCCTTAGGGTTTTAATAGAAGATTTAAATCTGAAGAATTTCACCGTCAATCTTCTTAAATTCAAGCATTAAGGTATGTCATGTGTTGATTCACGGGTCCCTTTCACCCATCAAACTCAAGAATCTCTTTTCAAATAAAAGATTTGTGTATTTATGAATGTTCATGATTTAAATAGAATTGAAATTGATGTTCATGATGTTGTGGGGTTTTGACTCATGTTTTAAATTGCATATTCCAATGATTGACCCAAGTATATGAAGATTTCCATAATAATCATGATAAACCCCCCTTCAATTTACAAGTTGATTAATGTATCCCTGATTGTTAGATGTGTTCATGATTGTATAACCAAAGCATGCTCCCCATATATTTGACTAAATGCCTATGTGAAGGAAAAGTGTCATACTAGTATAATAATATGAAATCTCCATTCATGTATAAGTTTATGCACGTCAAGTGTTTGATAAAATGTCTTAGTCAATGAAGTATGGATATATGTATAGCCATTGTGGTCCTTCAGAACTTGTACTTCATAAAATCTCCAACTTATTGTATTATGGATTGTGAAGTTGGTCATGTATTCAAGAAAGTCATGCTTTGTCATTTTCTTCCCATCGAGTCCTAGGGGTACATGTACTCCAAAAATATAGCTGTGTGCCTAGAGTTAGTGTCAAGTTTTCACGATATCCTCAGTCAAACCATGATTCATAGAACTCTGTCAGTCATATGACTCAGGAAAGCTCAGTAATACAGTAATCTTAGTACTATTCTGTCAGTCAACGAAAACTCAGTTAATTCAGTTTAGTTTAATTCAGTAATCCATGTTTAGTGTCTATTCAGATGGGAGTAGAAATTAGCACTGAGTAAACCCAAGGATGGGAACACACACTGTTAGATGAGGGTGTGAGTCTTAGAAGTCATCCTTGCATTCCAGAACTATGTAGCCAACATAGGTTGAGACATCGACACTGTCAGATGAGGGTTGATTTGGTAGATGAACACTGTCAAATGAGGGTCTCACCATTCTCTTTTGGGGATACTGTCAGATGAGGGTTTCTAATTGGGGTTATAAATTAGACCCCAACTAAGCTATAATGCATTATTTGGGGCATGTCAGTTAGATAACTACTTTCCACAGTTTCAGCTACAGATCAGGATTGTCAGATAATAATCATTCAGTCTCAGTAATAGAAAGCAGATAGTTGTATAGATCTCAGGACAGTCAGATATAGTCAACTCAGTTCAGTACAGAACTCATCTAGTTCCACCAGTATCAGGATTGTCAGATACAGTCACTCATCTTATCAGTACTCAGACATAGTAATCATGTTATCACGAACTCAGTTAATAGTATATTAATTATATGAAACCCATGTTATTAGTATTCAGTTTCAGGACTACCAGATACAGTTAATCAGATCAGTTTTTCATAATCAAAACTGTCAAAATCAGTCTTTCCTTTATCATTAATATAATATCAGTCTCTCAGTATTCAGTAGACTCAGTGATCAGTGTCAGTAAACTCAGACGTCAATAAATCAGTACTCAGAACCCTGTACCAGTATCAGTATGGTCTTAGTTACAGTTACTTTTTCATGCACGTTTATGTTATTTAGTCAGTTAGTATTGTTCGTGCATATGAACCCCATGCAGTCAGCCTACCTCACATGCGTACCAGTACATTCAAATGTACTAATGTATTTGTGCTATGGTGTTTTATACCATAGGTTCAAAAGCACAAGCTCCAGAGCATCTATAGCATTCCACTACTCGGCAGTCATACTCAGTAGTGAGTCCTCATTTTTTAAGTACATGATCATTATTTTATTATTTCAGTACTAAGTTTATTTCAGTAGTTAGAGTTAGTTAGGGACATGTCCCATCAACTCCTTATTCAGAAAGTTAGAGGCTTTTCAGACTATCATATTTTAGATAGTTTACTACAGTTGTTTTGGGTATTTCATACCCTACCCAAATGTTATGTTTTTATCAGATTTGAACCTTATGGTGTTTCAGCCTTTATTTTTACATGTGTATACATACATTATGCAGTGTACAGGTACAGATATCTGTCACGAGTTAGCTTGTGATCCTTTGAGGTCATGGGAACCACATAGCATTTTAGGTACCAGACTTGGGGCGTTACAAACTTAGTATCAGAGCCTAAGGTTCAACAGTATCCTAGGAAGTCTAAAAATCTGCATCTAGTAGAGTCTTGTGCATAGGTGTGTTGTGCACCACACTTATGGATAGGAGGCTATGAGATATTTTAGGAACTATTTTTTTTCATGTTTCAGATCGTGCTGTAGAAAGCTTCCCTAAGAAACTCATGTAGATTCTCATCATGCTCTACTCATGTCAACTTTACCTTACTTTGAAGGTAACAGAAATGGTGAAGCTCAAAGTTCCAGGGGTAGGGCTTTCTCAGACAATCCCCGTAGACAGTTATGGGATTACCCACAGGCTCAAAAGTATCCCATCAATTTTGTTATGTTCCAAAGTTGTACAGATCTCATTCATGATCATAAGAACTGATTCGCGAACCCAAAATTTGATATGCTATCAGATCCTTTCTCAGACTCCTATGATAGTATATGACCTAGAGTTAGAAGAATGAACCCAGGAGTTTAGCAGTAGTAGAGTTGGGATAATGTTATCCAAATTAAGCAGATTATGTATTCATGGCGATAGTTGTACCAAGCTAGACTAGTAGGCTTGAACAGTGCAAGCAAGAACTTAAGATTTATTGATCTAAAATTAAGTATGAAGGTATGGATGTGAATTAAGAAATGCAATAGTAGTAGTATATGAAGAAACAGAAGTGGATAATGTATTTAGTAAGGCAAGCATGTGTCGAACAGAGTGTAATTATGTGATGATGATTGCAGTTTAGTTCATAGTTTAGTAAAGTGTTCACAGACTTATGATAATGGCTTAAAGCTAAGGGGGAGATGGTAGATCAAGTGACCAATTCAGGCTTTTAGATTCTAGTAGTAGTGTCAGTACGTATAGAAAAGCAGTAAGGGAAGATGATTCCCAACCCATCCTTATCTCAGTGTATAGTTTGGTACTTCAGTCAGCATGATGGCTACATATGCTTCACATCTCAATTCTATGAACACAACTTATATTCACACTCTTACCATAGAATCATGTATAACTATAATTCCCAGCATAAGGAGTTCAGTTTTATTCCCCTCAGTAATATAAATCATGTCCCACGAATGTAGAAAACTCCAAACTCAGGTCATGCAGCTCATGACTCATGTACAAATATCATGCTTTATAGTATACTCAGCTTCCATGGCTCATGATATGCCTTTACTGATTAGTTAAATTTATACTATGTTATGCATATCCTCAGTTTAGACCTCTTGGTGAATCCATGATGTTTATATTCTGTTCCTTGGGCTTCAGTCAAGTGTCAAGTTCAGTTAGTATCCATTCATACTTTAGGTCCTCCTGATATAACCCTTCAGTGAGCTCTCTTTGTGAAAATAGTGTAGTGATGGGCGGTTGCTTAAATGGGAGAGAGTAAATATTACATGTTAAGAGAAGATTGTTGTATGTTTGTTTTACACGAGGGTGTAGTTATGAACATAGGCTCGAATCACATATTAATGTGCAAGTAAACAGCTAGCAAGATATTGTATTTAGAAGTTAGGAAAGTATAGAGTGTGAGTGTACATTTAGATCTTTGACTTATGTCAGCCCTCATCGTGTAATTATCAAAATTCAGTTGCCATCTCAGTTATAGTTCTAGTATTCAGTACTCAGTAATCAATGTTTAGTCTCAGAATTTAGTACTTTAGTACTATTCCCTAGTTATCAAAAACCAGTATTCAATCTCAGCTACAATCTTAGTTATGGTTACAGTCTCAATTACTGTCTTATCTATAATCTCAGTCCCAGTCCTAGTTCAGTAATCAAAATGGTAACTCAGTTTAGTTTTGGGTTTACTCGATCATAGCGTACAGTTATCAACTACTCAGTTATCATCCTTCCAGTACCTCAATTTACAAGACTATTCTAGAAGTATGTTGTACTCTTGGTGTTGCATTCTCGAACAATAAGTTACCCTTAATTCATTCTCAGTATCTCATGTCACTCAGTCAATCCTTATCTCCTATGCATAAAGCTCTACAGTTGCAGTCTAGTTATTCAAGACTAAGTACAGTTCTATCTTATAGGCCCAGTATTCAGCTATCAGTCATTCAGTTAATCAGATAAGATAGTAAGTTTAGGCCTTCATGCTCAGCGGTTATGCAAATATTTTCAATAGTCTTAGGCGAAGGAGAAGTACTTCAATTAAGAATAAGATTTTAGTATGAATTAGATCGATCATCCAGTAATTCAGTTTAGCAATCAGGCAACAATTTTGTATGGTGTGGTTTCCTTATCTTTCCACCAAGTCCTACTATAAGAAATCTAAAAAATGTAACTATTCCAAGATAGAAAGTCCCAGTAGTAGCAGGATCAGCTCAGTTCATGTATCATGTTAAAGTTTCAGATCTCAGCTATTCATTCAAGATTCAGTTCATAGATGCCCTATGCATCATCCTAGTTTTCCTCAGTATCTCAGTTAAGTCAGTATTCTTCTAGGGACATAATGTTCCAAGGGGGAGATGCTCTATAACCCCCAAACTATCATGCCCTAAATCCTCTAATTTCTCTTTGCGTAACGAATCTAGTTTGGTGTTGTGGGTACCCATAGGCTGACCCTCTAGCTCCAATATCATTCGTAAGCCATGTACTTAATTGCTCAATTCAGTTCACAATACCCAGTTCACGTTACATGATATAGACTCAACCATATTCTCATGTTCCCGTTCATATGTGTTCAAAGAGGATCTCAAGATGAGGTTAGAAAATTTTGTGTGTTTGAAAATCTCTCCCATGAAAGGAGTGAAGAGGTTCGGCAAGAAGGGGAAAGCTCAGTCCTCGATATATTGGTCCCTTCAAAATTTTTAGTTGCTTTGACAAAGTAGCTTATGATCTCGAGTTGCCTTTAGATCTAACTTTAGTGCCTCCGGTCTTTCATGTCTCCTTCCTTAAGAAATGCATAGGTGAACCAGCAGTCATAGTCCCTATTGAGCGTGTAGACATTCAGAACAACCTCTCTTTTGAAGAGATTCCAGTCAAAATTCTTGACTACTAGACTCGCAGACTGAGGAGCAAAGAAGTCCCTCTAGTCAAAGTTCTTTGGCGAAATTAGTCTATTGAAGGAGCTACTTGGAAAGTAGAAGCAGATATGCGTACCAAGTATCCTCACCTCTTCTTCGCTAATTCAGACTCAGCCCAAGGTAACAGCTTTCCTTAAGCCTTTCAGTTTTTTGTTTAGATTTCAGTTACAACTTGGTGTCCGGTTCATATTCAGAATCCTATTTTAAACGTGGTATCCATTTACCATTGCATATTCTATCATATGTTCATGTATCAAATCAGTCATATGTTTATGCATCAGACATGCATTTTTCTTGTGAGAAGACTTAGTTATTAGAAATCTCAGTCATGTATTCATGAGTCAGTTCAGTCATGTATTCACACATCAGATATGCGTGATCAACTTATCAGTACTCTCAGTCATGTATTCATGTATCAGATCAATCATGAAATCATGCATCAGATATGCATGCTCAGTATAAATCTCAGAAATATCAATCATGTAGTCATGTTTCAATTGTTCATGTCCAGTATGTACTTTCAGTTTTATTTCTCTTAGCCTAATCAGTCTCATTTGAGGACGAATGTTTCCAAGGGGGAGATATTGTGATACCCCAAAAAATGAAAATTAATATTAGCACTATATTTCAAGCTTATGCATATTACATCATGGTTCTTTGTTAGTTTCATTATCAAGTTTTATGCCAATTAAGGTCTCAAGTACGTCCTAGCTATTAGGCGAATCAAAACATTTCTTACCGATTAAATTCTTGGAAAGAATATTGGTATAGTCAACTTTAAATGAGCATATCTTGCGTTATACTATGAATGTTTGAGCTTATGACCCACCAACATATAGATAATTGAATTATCTTTCCAACGATACCAATTTTTCCTAAATCCGATATCGAAATAAAATGTTATACCCATTTTACTCCAGCATATTAGCTTGGCAACTGAGTGACGACATATCTGACGGGCCATCACATATCTGACGACTTATCATCCTTGATCATCATATGAGAATTTCAACAACTGAAAAGTGGTTTTGTAGGGGTATTTTAGCCTTTTTCCTCACCCTAAACCATACCCCCATGACATAAAACATCATAAATGCAAAATTCTGCCTCAATTCACCAAAATATACTCACTTTCTCTCAAACTCTCTCAAGAACAAGACTTAGGGTTTTAATAGAAGATTTAAATATGAAGAATTTCACCGTCAATCTTCTTAAATTCAAGCATTAAGGTATGTCATGTGTTGATTCGCGGGTCCTTTTCATCCATCAAACTCAAGAATCTCTTTTCAAAATAAAAGATTTGTGTATTTATGAATGCTCATGATTTAGATAGAATTGAAATTGATGTTCATGATGTTGTGGGGTTTTGACTCATGTTTTAAATACATATTCCAATGATTGACCCTAGTATATGTGATAAACCCCCCTTCAATTTACAAGTTGATTAATGTATCCTTGATTATTAGATGTGTTGATGATTGTATAACCAAAGCATGCTCCCCATATATTTGATTAAATGCCTATGTGAAGGAAAAGTGCCATACTAGTATAATAATATGAAATCTCCATTCATGTACAAGTTTATGCATGTCAAGTGTTTGATAAAATGTCTTAGTCAATGAAGTATGGATATATGTATAGCCATTGTGGTGCTTTAGAACTTGTACTTTATGAAATTTCCAACTTATTGTATTATGGATTGTAATGTTGGTCATGTATTCAAGAAAGTCATGCTTTGTCAGTTTCATTCCATCGAGTCCTGGGGGTAGTTGTACTCAAAAAATATAGCTGTGTCCCTAGAGTTAGTGTCATATTTTCACGATATCCTCAGTCAAGCCATGATCAATAAAAATCAGTTAGTCATATGACTCAGGAAAGCTCAGTAATACAATAATGTCAGTATTATTCCGTCAGTCAACGAAAACTCAGTTAATTCAGTCCAGTTCAGTTCAGTAATCCATGTTCAGTGTCTATTCAGATAGGATTAGGAATTAGCACCGAGTGAACCCAAGAATAGGAACACACACTACCAGATGAGGGTGTGATTCTTAGAAGTCATCCTTGCATTCCAGAACTATGTAGCCAGCATAGATTGAGACATCAATACTGTCAGATAAGGATTGATAAGGTGGATAAATACTGTCAGATGAGGGTTCTACCGTTCTCTTTTGGGGATACTGTCAAATGAGGGTCACCCACAGCTTGTCCTTACCGGTGGCGCGGTATTGAAACCCTTCCAATTAGGGTTACAGATTGGACCCCAACTCAGCTATAATGCATTATTTGGGGTATGTTGGTTAGATGACTACTTCCCACAGTTTCAGCTACATATCAGGATTGTCAGATATAGTCATTCAGTCTCAGTAATAGAACTCAGATAGTTCTATAGATCTCAGGACTGTCAGATATAGTCAACTCAGTTCAGTACAAAACTCAGCTAGTTCTGTCAGTATCAGGTTTGTCAGATACAGTCACTCATATTATCAGTACTCAGATATAGTAATCATGTTATCACGAACTCAGTTAATAGTATATTAATTATATAAAACCCATGTTATCAGTATTCAGTTTCAGGACTGTTAAATACAGTCAATCAGACAGTTCTTCATAATTAGAACTGTCAGAAACAGTCTTTTCTTTATTAGTAATATAACATCAATCTCTCAGTATTTAGTAGACTCAGTTATCAATATTAGTAAAGTCAGATGTCACTAAATCAGTAGTCAAAACTCGGTACCAGTGTCAGTATAGTCTCATTTACAGTTACTTGTTCATGCATGAATTCTCATGTTCATATTATTTAGTCAGTATTGTTCATGTATATGAACCCCATACATTCAGCCTACCTCACATGCATACCAGTACATTCTAATGTACTGATGCATATATGCTATGGTGTTTTATACCTTAGGTGTAGAAGCACGAGCTCCAGAGCATCAGTAGCATTCCAGTACTCAGCAGTCAGAGTCAGCAGTGAGTCCTCATTCTTCGAGGACATGATTATTATTTTATTATTTAAGTACTTAGTTTATTTTAGTAGTTGGAATTAGTTAGGGACATGTCCCATCAACTCCTTATTCAGTTAGTTAGAGGCTTTTCAGAATATCATATTTCAGATAGTTTATTACAGTTGTTTTGGGTATTTCATACCCCACCCAAATGTTATGTTTTTATCATATTTGAACCTTATGGCCTTTCAACCTTTATTTATGCATGTGTACACATATATTATGCAGTATACAGGTACAAATATTAGTCCTAGGTTAGCTTGTGGTCCTTTGGGGTCATGGGCACCATGTAACGTTCTGGGTACCAGACTCGATGCGTTAGAAATATATGTTTCCCAAAAAAGAGCTTAACCTCAGGCAAAGGATATGGACTAAGTTGCTCAAGAATTGTGACATAAGTCTTCACTACCATCCAGGTAAAGCTAGCGTGGTTACTGATATCTTAGCAGGTTATTCATAGGGATTCTAGCTCATGTGGATGTAATAAATTGAGAATTAGAGGAAGATTTCACGTTTTTCTAACCTTGGAGTTTGCCTCTTGGACTCTGAGGATGGTGGTGCATTTGTTCAAAAGGTGGCGAATTCATCCGTGGGTGCTGAGGTGAAAGAGAAGAAAGTGTTAGATCCTACCTTGATAAGGATCACGGGTGATGTAGGTGGGCAGAAAGTAATGGATTTTGAGATTAGTGGTGATAGTACCTCTTAGTTTATAAAAGTGATTAAGAATTTTTGAGAGAAGAAGTGTTGAAAGAGCTTCATTATTCCTTTTAATCCTGTAAATATTAGTCACTTAGGTCAAATCAAACCAATAAATATCATTATCAAGAAATTCGTTGTGATTAAAGAATAATTCTTCTTCGATTATACTATACTATGAACCAGATTTTCTAAGATTAGAAAATGAATATCCTAGTTTAAAGGAATGCATTTGATAATAGTAATTATAGTTTTTTCAGAGAGGAAGTATGAGTAAAAATTCATGTTAATTGATCAAATATTCTCAAGATAAAAAACCAGGCAAAGAATTTTCACTACCTTTCTTATAATGAATTTCGAAATCAAAAGGGGCTAAATGAGCTTGCCATCTAGCAAATATTAATTTAGAGGCATCATGTTTAAAATTTTGTCGAACATATACTTCACTAATTGAGCATCAGTCTTGACAATAAATTTTTGATCATATGTCATCTTGGAATTTTAGAATACATTTTACAATAGTAAGCATTTCATGAGCTACAGTGGCGTATTTTTTCTTGCTTTCGGTCCACTTACCAAAATAAAATCTAATCAAACATTCTATTTTTGTATGGGGATTAACTTGTTTAAGTATTCCTCCATACCCAATATTTGAAGCATCAGTTTCAATAATTTTTAACCAGTTAGGGTTTGCAAGAGATGTACATGGAAGAGATTGAACTCGTTTTTTAATTAATTTTACCAAATTAGTATGGACTTGAGTCCAAGGCATTTTGTAATCCTTTTTTAGTCTATCATATAGAGGAGCTAAATCTCTAGACAAATTTTTATAAAAAGGAGAAATGTAATCAAGACTACCAAGAAATCTTTGTTGCTGGTTTTTGTCAGTAATAACATCGGGGAATTTTTAAGCAAATTCCAGAGTTCTTTGTATAGGTTCAATAGTACCTTGACAAATGGTCTGTCCTAGAAATCTAATGTTTGTTTGGAATAAACTTATTTTTGGTTTAGAGATGACCAAACCATTTTGTATAACAATTTGTTTGAACATATTCAGGTGTTTAATATGTATTTCAAGGTTTTTAGAAAATACAAAAATATCATCAATATAGACAATGATAAAAGACATATAAGGGTTGAAAATGTAGTTCATAATTTTTTGAAATTCAGAAGGAGCATTTTTTAAACTGAATGGTATAACATTCCATTCATATTGGCAAAAGGGGACATTAAAGGCAGTCCTATAAGTATGTTCTTTATCAATTTGACTTTGCCAATAATCAGATTTTAAATCAAATTTAGAAAATATGTTAGCATCATATAACTTATTCCTATTGAAGAATGGGGTATTTCCTTAATGACTCAAAAGTCCATACCAATGGGGCCAATGGGACAAATACTCGCAAATTTTACCTATTGGGATTACATTAAAGCCTTTTCTCAAGTAATATACTATAATAATTATAAACCAAGTGTGTTTGTGTTTATAATTATTATAGTATAATACTTGAGAAAAGGCTTTAATGTAATCCCAATAGGTAAAATTTGCAAGTGTTTGTCCCATTGGCCCCATTAGTATGGGCTTTTGAGTCATTGATGAAATACCCCATTCTTCAATATGAATAAGTTTTTTAATCACCATTTTAGAGTATCCATGTACTTTTGGGGTAGATTCACCAAGGGGACTATGATCAAAAGTTGCACTGAATGTTTGGACTAATATATGTTCATAGTAAGTTCGGGTTTTATAGGATTCACCAGTGAAATAAACATTGGCAGTGAGATAATTTCTGAGTATCCTCCATGCTTCTTCAGTATTTTCTTGACTAGGAATATGCTGATTTTCAATATATAGAATGAGTTCTCTAGCTTCCAATTTTTCATATGAAGGTTTATCTTCAGAATTTTCCTGAACTATAGTTGTAAAAGAATCTGCAGTTTTTTGTTGATCATATATATAGGATTTCAGTTGTTTATATAGTGGATGATTTTCAGGAATATCTTCCAGATGTACGGAAAAACCAATATTTAGAGTTTTTGATGATGATGATTCATCTTGAAAAAAATTTTGGAATTAATCAGAGTCCTATTTCCTTATTGTAACACAGGAAAATTAGAACTTGTAGAGCGATACGCAGGATTTCTTCGATTGAAATATGAAGGGTTTGTTCGTCCTCCTTGATATGAAGAGCTTTGAGGTTGTCCACCTTTGCTACGTCCTCTGGCTGTTCGCCAAGGTGGTTCCGTGCTACATTAATAATTAGGAATTTGATCAGCATACCATGACATATGCTCACATAGATCTTCATATAATGTGTCCGTTGTGATAAGATCATTAATGACCTTCCGTAATATAAGCATATGCATATCCGCATTTAAAGGAGTTGCCTTTATAAAAGTGATTAAGAATTTTTGAGAGAAGAAGTGGAGAAAGAGCTTCATTATTCCTTTTAATCCTGTAAATATTAGTCACTTAGGTCAATATCAAACCAATAAATATCATTATAAAGAAATTCATTGTGATTAAAGAATAATTCTTCTTCGATTATACTATACTATGAACCAGATTTTCTAAGATTAGAAAATGAATATCCTCGTTTAAAGGAATGCGTTTGGTAATAGTAATTATAGTTTATTCTGAGAAGAAGTATGAGTAAAAATTCATGTTAATCGATCAAATATTCTCGAGATAAAAAATTAGGCAAAGAATTTTCTCTACCTTTCTTATAATGAATTTCGAAATCAAAAGGGGCTAATGAGCTTGCCATCTTGCAAATATTAATTTAGAGGCATCATGTTTAAAATCTTTGTCGAACATATACTTCACTGATTGAGCATCAGTCTTGACAACAAATTTTTGATCATATAAGTCATCTTGGAATTTTGAAATACATTTTACAATAGTAAGCATTTCATGAGCTACAACAGCATATTTTTTCTGGCTTTCGGTCCACTTACCAGAATAAAATCTAATCAAACATTCTGTTTTTGTATGGGGATTAACTTGTTTAAGTATTCCTTCATACCCAATATTTGAAGCATCGATTTCAATAATTTTTAACCAGTTAGGATTTGAAAGAGATGTACATGGAAGAGATTGAACTCGTTTTTTAATTAATTTTACCAAATTAGTGTGGACTTGAGTCCAAGGCATTTTGTAATCCTTTTTTAGTCTATCATATAGAGGAGCTAAATCTCTAGACAAATTTTTATAAAAAGTAGAAATGTAATTAAGACTACCAAGAAATCTTTGTAGCTGTTTTTTGTCAGTAATAACATCAGAGAATTTTTTAGCAAATTCCAGAGTTCTTTGTATAGGTTCAATAGTACCTTGACAAATGGTGTGTCCTAGAAATCTAATGTTTGTCTGGAATAAACTTATTTTTGGTTTAGAGATGACCAAACCACTTTGTATAACAATTTGTTTGAACATATTCAGGTGTTTAATATGTAATTCAAGCTTTTTAGAAAATACTAAAATATCATCAATATAGACAATGATAAAAGCCATATAAGGGTTGAAAATGTCGTTCATAATTTTTTGAAATTCAGAAGGAGCATTTTTTAAACCGAATGGCATAACATTCCATTCATATTGGCCAAAGGGGACATTAAAGGCAGTCCTATAAGTATGTTCTTTATCAATTTGAATTTGCCAATAACCTTATTTTAAATCAAATTTAGAAAATATGTTAGCATCATATAATATAGAAAGTAAGTCTTTTTTATTTGGTATAGGATACCTAATCCATTTTAAAACTTTATTCAGGGGTTTATAATTGACGACTAATCTAGGCATACCCCGTTCTTTTTCAGCAGCATTATTAACATACAAAGCAGTACAAGACCAAGGAGATTTTAACGGTTTTATAAGACCCTTTTGTAGAAGACTATCCATCTCCTTTTTACAGAATTCTACTAATTCTGCATTCATTTGACAGGGGCGAGATTTTGTGGGAATTTTTTCTTCAGAGAAATCATCTGCATAGGGAAGAGAAAAAAATATGCTTTTTTCGATCCCATAAGGCATTTGGGTGATCAGCACAGATATCAAGAACCAATTGATCAAAAATCATTTTTATTTTTTCTTGTATCTTTACAGACTTTATTGTATCTAGAATATTTATACTCATTAATACTAATTGTAAAAAAATTGACTTGCTTTTGCTTCATATTAATAAGAGCATTTATATCTCTTGTTACAGGGTCAGTAACAAAAGGATAAAAGATTTGTTTATTTTATAGGTAACCTTAAAACCATTTGCATCGATATATGTATAAGGATAAATAACATTTATAAAAGGTGTTCCTAAAATAATATGAGGATATAACTAGTTTTTTTTACTAAAAAGAAGAAATGTGGAATGCAAACTTTATTTTGACAGATATGAGTATGCGGTAATTTGTAGTTGATGTCAAGACTATGACCAGATGCAGACCTAATTATGTAAGTAGTTTTTTCAAAATATCTGGTTGGAATTAAACCTTCTTGAATGCAGCTGACATTAGCACCACTATCAATCATAGCAATATTAGTGATAGAAAATTCATTATTAATCAAAATAGTGCAATTTATATAACATTTATGAGCACTAACTAATTGCATCATCCCCAAGAAATAATCATTTTGTAAATCAATTTTTTGAACAATTTTATTTATGTCAAAATTGTCAGGGTTTTCAAATTCCTTTTCTTTTCCTTTAGGAAATAGTTTTTTGGAAAAAATTAGAAATATCTTCTTCGATTTTTAAAATCCTATGATCAGAGATCATTTGATTTTGTTTTAGAGAGATAATTTACTTTTTTAAATTTTCTACTTCAGTTTTTAAATCATTAAAAGTGGTATTTATTCCTGGCATTTGACTAATAGCAAGTCTTCTATTGACTTCAGAGATAGAGTAAGGCATGACATCAATATTAGAGGATTTTGTAACAGAATTACTAATCTTAGGATTACTGGAAGTATTGGTTGATGTAGAAGTAAGATTAATAATTTTTTGATGAAGCTTCTCATCAGTTACTTCTTTCAGTAATTCTAGAGCGCTATCAGCAGTAATTGTGGAAATATTTAATTCTAAATCTTCAAATTGAGATTGAAGTTTATAAAACACATCATCACAGTCACAATTATCTTTATTACAATCAATGCAAGCATTAGTCATAGAATTTTCATAATGTTCAATATCAGAAGAATTGGGTAATTCAATATTATCCTCAGATTCAGTTGCATAGTCAGAATCAGAACCAGAAGTATATAAAATACCATAGACTTGATCCTGCACCTCATCAGAGAGTCCTAAAGACTTGAGTTTTTGAAGTTTACAATTAGGGGCTATATGACCATATTGATTACATCTATAGCACTTGATTTTTGCTAGGTCTCTTTTAGACCTATTTTTTGTAAATTTTGAGGATTTGCAATTGGTCTTTCTAGCTTGACGCTCTTCTAGAGACCTACGTCTATATCTTTTTCGTTGCTAGGGTTTGTCTTTGTAAGAATTACGACCCTTTTCCCTAGCAGAAGGAGGATTTTCCATACCAAATTGTCCACAAAAATCTCCTAATTGAGTTTTTTTTTTCTCATTCTATCTAGATTAATTTTCCTAGATAATTTTAATTCATTGTAGAGTTTTAAACCTTTTTCAGTACAGGCTGCTAGAAGCTGACCATAAGTAAAATCTGTCCAAGGGATTGCACCGTATTGACCCTTGATGGTTTTTCTAACTCTTCCAGCAAAAAGTGGTGGAAGACCATCAACAAATCTAGCTTTCCAATGTTCCAATCTAGACTTGGGCAAATCTATAACCCTAGAAAGGAAACTATCTTTATACCATCTAAATTCTCCTAAATATCTACACCTTAAACCATTTAAGAGAGTGCGAGTGTTTTCATGTTGGTTGGTAAATCTACCTCCAAAGTGTTGAATAATAGTAAGCATAAGGGTATAAACGGCATCTTCTCTATTTATAGGAAGATCCCGACCTAGGTTATCTACCCTAGGTAAGAGATTTCTAGCTTCATAGATCTTATTTCGGTCTTTACTAGAAAGAAAATTGTCCCACCAGCCACGAAGTTGACCAGTAAAACCAGCAACAATCATTTTACAAATAGTGTTATCTAAGTGAGTAGGATTTCCCATTAGCAATAGTAGAATACATTAACATACGATGAACCAAAATAGACAATTGTCGTTCTAATAAACCATCTTAATTCCATTTGTAAATATGTTCGCCACTATAAGAAGTGCTAATGAGGGACCAATCTCTCTCTTCGATCAGGACATCTTGAGGAGTTGGTCGAGGGTAATAGGCAGTTTGCATCCAAGGAATATCTGTATATTTCTTTCTTGGTTGTTTTTTGACCAATTCTTTGAGTTTATTTAACTCTGAATGGATTTCTACTCCGATTGGAGTAGTTTGGACATCAGAAAAATTATTGGTTAAAGATTCTATAGTATCAGCAAAATTATTAGACAAATCGATAGGTTTTATATTTAGACTAGAGAATTTATTTTCAAGCAATTATTCAAATTGTTCTAAGTCAGAGGGTTGTCTAAATCCTTCTATATCTATATCAGGAGGTCTTTGAATATGCAGCTTAGTAGTTAGGTTTTCCGACTTACTTTCTGACGTAGAAGCAATATCGGAAGACTTTTGACCATCACTAAGTTTTTAAATCAAATTAGCCATAATATCAAGTTTTTCATCAAGAGAGGAGATATGTTCTCCTAGAACTTTTACATAAAGGCTTAAATAATTATTTTGGGCAATCAAACAATTAATTTCAGAAATAGTGATTTTTCCAACTTCATTATCGATAAATTATTGAAAAGCAGAGAAAGTTAAACCAGTATTGTTAGGCAGTATAAAAGATGATTGAGGAGGGTAAATAGCTTGTGTTATAGTACCATTAGAACTTTGGTAAGATCTTTCAATAACCTTGACATACAAAGGCAAATATGCAGACATGAACCATGTCACGAAGTAAATAATTTGATTATGCAATGTGCATCTTTCATAAAATTCTTCAGAGAAGTTTTTTAACTCATCCGAACTATAGACCTTAAAAAATCAAGTCCAAAAGATAATCCATTTTTTATCAAAAAATTCCTTTTGAATACATTTTCTTTCCTGAGAACCAGGACTAAAATCAATAAGTTGTGTCATCATATTTAAACAAAATTTATATCAAAATCCATCTCAAATGGGGTAGGATTTTCATTATCAAAATCTTAAACTATATTCATTTTGGAATTAATTTTTATTTTTTCTACATTCTTAGGTGTAACATGCAAATCTGCAGACATAATAATATGCAAGGATGCAGCACGATTCCTAGCTGGACCATATTCTGGATCTATAGGAGAAATATGATGTATGGGAGGTAACCTTCTTGGTAGTGAAAAAGAATTTCTATATACTTGAGGAGTATCATTAAATTGTAAGTATATTCTACCGTCAGAGTTTTGAGATACATGAGTTAACTCTGAATTAGTCACTTCCTCTGCCAATTGTTTTGGAGAAGTGACTGAATTTAAAATCCAAGTTTTTGGAAAATCAATTTCATCCCACCTAATAGGTCTATGGGTAGAGACTCTAGATTTTATAAAATTAGTTTCAATAAGAATTGTACAATTGGAAGAATCATTGATTAGTTTACAGCGAGGATTAAGGGTTGACAACAATCGATAATATATACGATAAGATAGTCCAATAAACTCAAAACCAGGAGCATAATTATAACCATAAGTTTTTACATTTAAGGTTAGATCATGAAGAATATTCACATCAGTAAGAGATAATCATAAATATGGTTGAGTATTAAAATATACAGGGTCATATACAAGAGTAGATTCGATAGATCCTATTAAGGATTTTTGAGAATTTAAATTTCTAGCATCACGCAGAGCAACTAAAAATGTTTCAGGAAGACCCATTAATGTTAAAGGTATAAAAGCAATTTGTACCAGACCAATATGCATATAATATAATGTTTTTTAAAAATATCAATATCCTGTTTATTAAGAAGTTGAATAGTCTGTTCAGCAGCGTTTAAAGCAAGAGATTGCTCAGTGATTTTAATAATTTGTTTGTGCTTTATTTTATCAAAAATCTATATTCATAAATAGTTTTTAATTCCACTTTAGGGAATGTCTATTTATTCAGTAAATCTATATCTTGAGGTAAATCTACCTCTTCGAGTTTTGTACTTTTAGTACTAACTTCGCCCATATCCATGATAGTAAAAACCTTATATCTATGCTGAAAACTTCACCGCATTTAGCATAATTACTATGAAAGGTCCCACACTTTGATACTATCTGTAGGATCTCACAAGGATGGGGTACGTCACTCATCCTGCCATACCTTATAACAATATCAAATTATGCCAAAGTCGGAAAACCGAACCAAAGCACCAATCAAAATATAAAAGAATTTCAAATAGTTTAATGACTGTATGGGATCTTTTATCCAAACAAGGGGCCTGTTAGAGATTTAATAATCTCATGTTAAACTCATATGTCTAGAAGTTCTAATTGTTCAGAAATTGCCCTTTTCGTATCAGTACAATGGGCTAAAGAGGCATAACTTACTAGACGTAGTCATAGAGACAAAGCTAACATAAGTTCATTAAACTCGACTGTACCACCATTTCAGAACCAAGTCAAGAAACTATAGAAAAATTTCTTTATATTTTGATAGAGTCTGGATCTTTCATAGTTACTATGTAAATGAAGTTAGAATTTCAACATAGATATAAGAGGTCCTTTAGTCGGACATAGCCACGGCTGGACGAGGGAAAAAGAGGTATTGAATGCTCACAAATAAGGGAGTAGTGTACCTTAATAGCCTGAAGTAAGGCCATAATAGTAGTAAACGGTGGCTTCTTATTTATTCTTCAAAGTTTATTACAAGAGAGATAAAGGGAGAAGGGAGAGCTTCAAGAGAGAAAGATAAGAAGAGAACTTGAAAACTTCTACCTCTCTAACAAGAATGAGACGTCTATAAATAATAGGAAAAGGAATCTTGCACAGTATTAGATGGGTCCCTGTGCACAGTGCTTTTACTGTTCCATAAGTCTTTATCAAAAGGTCAGATCAAATCTTGTCTTTAGCTTTCCACTTCTTAATGAATACTTCAGCATTTTCCATAATTTCTTCATTTTCTAGCAGAACTTTCAGAGGTAGAGAATCTGTGATATCTTCAGTGTTTCCTTCAGTACTGTTCATTGATATATCTGAATTTTGTTCCATAATTTAAAGTAATTTATCTCTTACTTCAGATAAATATTGTTCTATAATCTGCATTTTATTTCCCTCATGTGCAGAAATTCTTCTAGAAACATAGTTAAGACTTTTTTCTTCAACTAAAATCGATTTTTTGGGAGCTTTTTCATATTCGATAATTTTCTTGACTATTTCCTCCCGTTGATCATGACCATAGGTGAGTTTAGTATCTGGATCTTTCCAAAGAAATTTGTCCCAGAAATTACAATAGAATGTTCGATATACAACAAGAATATGTTGGGTATCATAGCCTATTTCTACTGACCATCGATGGATCTAGGGATGGACAATTCTATGTAGAAATACATTTGGTCAATAGTATCGATTTTACAAATATGCTCTGAAAGATATAATTCAGTTAAGAAAGGCAAAGATTTCTTCAATGCATGGTAGAGAGAGGAATATTCAGGAGGTAATATTTTGACTGTGGGTCCATGCTGAGTCTACCATTGGATAAACCAGTTTGGAATAGGCTTTTCAAATACTTTAGCACAAATTTTTATAAATCAAGTGTGTTTGTGTTTATAATTATTATAGTACAATACTTGAGAAATGGCTTTAATGTAATCCCAATAGGTAAAATTTGCAAGTGTTTGTCCCATTGGCCCCATTGGTATGGGCTTTTGAGTATGGGCTTTTGAGTCATTGATGAAATACTCCATTCTTCAATAGGAATAAGTTTTTTAATCACTATTTTAGAGTATCCATGTACTCCTGGGGTAGATTCTCCAAGGGGACTATGATTAAAAGTTGCACTGAATGTTTGGACAAATATATGTTCATAATAAGTCCGGGTTTTATAGGATTCACCAGTGAAATAAACATTGGCAATGAGATAATTTCTGAGTATCCTCCATGCTTCTTCAGTATTTTATTGACCTGAAATATGCTGATTTTCAATATATAAAATGAGTTCTCTAGCTTCCAATTTTTTATATGAAGGTTTATCTTCAGAATTTTCGCAAAATAATCTGTAATTTTTTGTTGATCATATATATAGGATTTCAGTTCTTTATATAGTGGATGATTTTCAGGAATATCTTCCAGATGTACGGAAGAACCAATATTTAGAGTTTTTGATGATGACGATTCATCTTGAAGAATTTTGGAATTAATTAGAGTCCTATTTCCTTGTTGTAACACAAGAAAATTAGAACTTGCAGAGCTATATGCAGGATTTCTTTGATCAAAATATGAAGGGTTTGTTCATCCTCCTTGATATGAAGAGTTTTGAGGTCGTCCACCTCTGCTACATCCTCTGGCTGTTTTCCAAGGTGGTTCCATGCTACATTAATAATTAGGAATTTGATCAGCATACCATGACATATACTCATATAGATCTTCATATAATGTGTCCGTTGTGATAAGATCATTAATGGCCTTCCGTAATATAAGCATGCATATCCACATTTACAGGAGCTGCCTTTATAAAAGTGATTACGAATTTTTGAGAGAAGAAGTGGAGAAAGAGCTTCATTATTCCTTTTAATCCTATAAATATTAGTCACTTAGGTCAATATCAAACCAATAAATATCATTATCAAGAAATTTGTCATGATTAAAGAATAATTCTTCTTCGATTATACTACGAACCAGATTTTCTAAGATTAGAAAATGAATATCGTTGTTTAAAGGTATCAGAGCCTAGGACATTTCATATTAATTATGCTAAGTGCGATGAAGTTTTCAGCATAGATATATCTTTCTTAATAGAATTATATATTTCAGATCATATTTGTAAAATTGATACTATTGATCAGATGTATTTCTACATAGAGTTCTCTATCCCTTGGATCCATCGATGGTCCGTAGAAATAGGCTATGACACTCAACAAATTCCTGTCTTATACCGAATATTCTATTGTATTTTCTAGGACAAATTGCTTCGAAAAGATCCAGATACTAAACTCACCTATGGTCATGAACAAAGGGAGGAAATAATCAAGAAAATTGCTGAATATGAAAAAACTCCCAAAAAATCAATTTTGGTTGAAGAAAAAAGTCTTAACTATGTTTCTAGAAGAATATTTGCACATGACAAGAATAAAATGCAAATGATAGAAGAATATTTATCAGAAGTAAGAGATAAATTACTTCAAACTGTTGAGCAAAATTCAGACATCTCAATAAATAACACCGAAGCAAATACTGAAGATATTACCGATTCCCAACCTCCGAAAATTCTGATAGAAGAGGAAGAAATTGAAAAAGCTGAAGCATTCATCAAGAAATAGAAAGGCAAAGACAAGATATTACTGTTTGATAAGACCCCTCTATTCTTTTGTAATAGTAAAATCATTGTGCACAAGGACCCATCCATTACTATACAAGATTTTTTTTTTTATTATTTATAGACGCCTCATTCTTGTGAACAGGCAGAAGTCAAGAAGTTCTCTCCTTTTGTTTTCCACAAAACTCTCTCTCTCTCTCTCTATCCCTCTTTGTAACATATTTAAGAATTAAATAAAAGAAGAAGCTACTGTTTACTACTATTTCACTCTGGTTCCCGGCTAATCAGGTACACATCTCTTTCTTACTTGTGTACATTTAATTAAACTTCTACCCTAACCCAGCCGTGACTATGTCCAGATGAAAGGTTTCTTATAACTATGTTGAAGATCTAACTTCGCTGACATGTTAACTATGAAAGCTCCAGACTCTATCAAAATATACAAGAATCCTTCTAATTTTTTGACTTGGTTCCAAAATGGAGGTACGGTTGAGTTCAATACACTTGTGTTAACCTTGTCTCTGTGACTCCGTCTAGTAAGTTGTGCCTCTCTAGCCCATTGTGCTGTTACGAAAAGGGCGAATTCTACACAATTATAACTTCTAGACACATGGGTTTAACATAAGGTTATTAAATCTCTGACAGGTCCCATGTTTGGGTAAAAGAGCCCATACAGTCATTAAACTATATTTAAGGTTCTTTTCTATTTTGGCTGGTGCTTTGGTTCGGTCTTCCGACTTTAGCTTAATCCGATATTGTTATATGGTCTGGCAGGCTGAGTGGCATACCCCAGCCTAAGAGATCCTGTAAATGGTATCAGAGTCTGTGAATTTTCATAGTAAACATGTTAAGTGGGGTGAAGTTTTTTAGCATAGGTATAAGGCTTTTATAATTATAGTTATGGGAGAAGTTAGTACTAAAAGTACAAAACTCGAAGAGGTAAATTTACCTCAAGATATGGATTTACTAAATAAATGGACAATTCCAAAAGTTGAATTACAAACCATATATGAGTACGGATTTTTTGATAAAATAAAACATAAACAAATTATTAAAACAACTGAGCAATCCCTTGCTTTAAATGCTGATGAACAGACTATTCAACTCCTAAATAAGCGTGATATTGATATTTTTAAACTTAATTATAATTATATGCATATTGGCCTAGTACAAATTGTCTTTCGACCTTTAACACTAAAGGGTCTCCTTGAAACATTTTTAGCTGCTTTGCGTGATGCTAGAAATTTGAATTTTAGAAAATCCTTAATGGGATCTATTGAATCAACTCTTGCCTATGGTCCTGTATATTTTAATACTCAGCTAAATTTACAATTATCTCTAACCGATGTAAATATTCTTCATGCTTTAGCCTTAAATGTGAAAACTCATGGTTATGATTATGCCCCTGGATCTGAGCTTATAGGATTATCTTACCGCATATACTATCGTTTATTATCAACCTTAAATCCTCAATGTAAATTAATAGATGATACTTCTGATTGCGCTATGCTTATTGAAACCAACTTTATAAAATCCAGGGTTACTACCCGAAGACGTATTCGATGGGATGAAATTGACTTCCCCAAAACATGGATTTTAAACTCAGTCACTTCTCCAAAAAAATTGGCGGAGGATGTGACTAATTCAGAGTTAACTCAAGTAACTCAAAATTCAGATGGACGAATTTGTCTACAATTTGATAATTATCCCCCAGTCTATAGAAATTCTTTTTCACTACCAAGAAGACTTCCTTCTATACATCATATTTATCCTATAGAACCTGATTATGGTCCAGCTAGGAATCGAGCGGCATCCCTGTATACTATTAATTCTGCAGATTCGCATGTTACACCTAAAGGTGTAGAAAAGATAAAAATCAACTCTAAAACTAATATAGTTCAAGATTTTGATAATGAAAATCCTACCCCATCTGAGATGGATTTTGATATCAATTCTATTTAACTATGATGACACAACTTATTGATTTTAGTCCTGGTTCTCAGGCAAGAAAATATATTCAGAAAGAATTTTTTTCTGAAAAATGGAAAACCTTTAGGACATGGTTTTTCGAGACTTATAATCCTGACGAATTACAAAATATTTTTGAAGAATTCTATGAAATATGTGTCTTGCATAACAAAATTATTTTTTTGTACCATGGTTTATGTCTGCATATTTACCATCATATATCAAAATAATTGAAAGATCTTATCAAAATTCTGATGGTACAATTACTCAAGCACTATATCCTCCTCAGTCTTCCTTTATATTACCCAATAATACTGGAATGACTTTTTCTGTTTTTCAAAAATTTGTTAGTGAAGATGTTGGAAAAATTACTGTTTCTGAAATAAATAACCTTATCGCCCCAAAATAATTATTTGAGTCTTTATGTTAAGGTTTTAGGAGAACATATTTCCTCTCTTGATAAAAAACTTGATGAATTAATTGAGTTAGTTAACAAACTTTGCCCGCAGATGAATTCCTCTAACATTCCTTCTACTTCCGAAAACAAAGAAGAAGAAGGATATATTTTATCTAAACCATGTATCCAAAGACCTCCTGAAATAGAAGGATTTGAAAAGGTTTCTCAATTAGACCAATTAGAAAAACTCTTAGATAAAAAGTTCTCTCGTTTAAACATTCAACCTCTTAATATTTCTGATGATTTTGTGCAAAAACTCAAATCTAATTTTGCTGATAATATCGAATCTACTCAAAATACTGGAGATATAATCTCTTCCGAGTTAAATAAGGTAAAATGTATGATTAAAAAACAATCGGGAAAAATAACACTGATATTCCCTGTATGTCTACTGCATATTATCCACGTCCAACTCCTTCAGATGTTCTGATAGAGGAAAGAGATTGGAATCAAACAAATACTTCTTATAGTGGAGGAGCTATTTATGAATGGAATATTAATGGATTATCAGATCGACAAATCTCTATTCTTATCCATCGAATGTCCATGTATGCTACTATTGCCACAGCCACTGCTTCAGCAGAGAATCGGGCCAATCGTACTGACCCAACAATTTGTAAAATGATTGTTGCGGGCTTTACTGGCCAACTTCGAGGCTGGTGGGATAATTTCCTAGATGACGATAAAAGCGAGGCTATTTTTAATGCCACCAATGATAAACCTGGAAAAGATAATCAAGGTCGACCACTTCGGGCAGGGCGATCAGATGCTATCTATACCCTTATGCTTACCATTATTGAACATTTTGGAGAAAGATTTACCAATCAGTATAAAAACATTAGAACTCTTCTTAATGGCTTAAAATGCAAACATTTAGGAGAATTTAGATGGTATAAAGACACCTTTCTTAGTAGGGTTATGGATTTACCCGAAAGTAAGTATGACTATTGGAAAGCTAAATTCATTGATGGCCTTCCACCTTTATTTGCTGAAAGAGTTAGAAAATCACTTAGAGGATCTTATGGCAAAGTTCAGTATTCAGAAAAAACTTATGGTCATCTTATTATAGCTTGTACTCAAGAAGGCTTAGCTCTTTGCAACGAGTTAAAATTAGCCAGACAAATTAAGCTCGAAAAACTCAGAGAAAAATCCCAATTAGGAGATTTTTGTGAACAATTTGGTATGGATAAACCCTTAGCAAGAAAACCCCAAAGATATTCCAATCCTGATAAATCCTTTAGAAATAAACGTTCTAGGCATAGAACCAAAGAAGAAAGTGAAACTAGAAAATCCTTTCGTAAGTCTACCAGGTTCATGAAAAATAGATCAAAAAGAGAGTTAGCAAAAATTAAGTGCTATAAGTGCAACCAATATGGTCATATAGCTCCAAACTGCAAATTACAAAAACTCAAGTCCTTAGAACTTTCTGAAGAAGTTCATGACAAAGTTTATAATTTATTATATACCTCTGATCCCGAATCTGATTCTACATCTGAAAATGATTTTGAATTACCTAATTCTGATAGTGAACTCAATCAGGTTGATAAATGCAATGATTATGATAATGATATTTGTAATTGTAATGAAATAATGTATAAACTTCAAGCGCAATTTGAAGATCTTGATTTAAATGTTCAAACTCTTACTGCCGATAATGTCCTTGAATTACTGAAAGAAGTTACTGATGAAAAACTTCGTGAAAAAATCATTAATTTTGCTACTCAAAAAACTTCTACTAGTATTTCTAAAGATAACTCTTATGATAATTATCACATGTCATATTCCTTAGCCGAGGTTAATCGACGTCTTGCATTGAGTCAAACTCCAGGTAGAGATACTACCTTTAATGATTTAAAAATTAAAGTTGAACAATTAAAAAATGAAATTGTCTCCCTAAAACAGAATCAAATGATCTCCGATCATAGAATTTTGAAAATCGAAGAAAAGATTCTCGACATCCCTGAAACTTCTATTAGTTCAAAAGGAAAAGAAAAGGATTTTGAATACTCTGAAAATTTCGAAATTGATAAACTTCGTCCAAAAGAAGATTTAAAAAGGGATTATTTCTTGGGGATGATGCAAATAGTTACTACTCATAAATGGTATATAAACTGCACTATTCTGATAAATAAGGAATTTTCTATCACTAATATTGCTATGATTGATAGTGGTGCTGATGTTAGCTGTATTCAAGAAGGACTAATTCCAACCAGATATTTTGAAAAAACTACTCACATAGTCAAGTCTGCATCTGGTCATACTCTTGATATCAACTATAAATTACTAAATACTCATATATGTCGAGATAAAATCTGCATTCCACATTTCTTCTTTTTAGTAAAAAAATCAGTTATATCCTCCTATTATCTTAGGAACACCTTTTATAAATGCTATTTATCCTTATACACATATTGATGTAAATGGTTTTAAGGCTACTTATAAGAATAAACAAATCTCTTATCCTTTTGTTACTAATCCTGTAACAAGGGATATAAATGCCCTCATCAGTGTGAAACAAAAGTAAATTAATTTTTTACAATTAGAACTAATGAGTATTAATATTTTTGATACTTTAAAATTAGTAAAAGTCCAAGAAAAAATAAAATTAATTTCTAATCAATTGATTCTTGATATTTGTGCGGATTATCCAAATGCTTTCTGGAATCGAAAGAAGCATATTGTTTCTCTTCCTTATGAAAATGACTTCAGTGAAGAAAAACTTCCAACAAAATCTCGACCCTGTCAAATGAATACAGAGTTAGTAGAATTCTGTAAAACAGAGATTGATAGTCTTCTGCAAAAGGGTCTTATAAAACCTTCAAAATCCCCCTGGTCTTGCACTACTTTTTATGTCAATAATGCTGCTAAAAAAGAACGAGGAGTACCTCGACTAGTCATAAACTATAAACCTCTGAATAAAGTTTTAAAATGGATTTGATATCCTATACCAAATAAAAAAGACTTACTTTCCAGATTATATGATGCTAATATATTCTCTAAATTAGATTTAAAATCTGGATATTGAAAAATTCAAATTGATGAAGAACATACTTATAGAACTGCTTTTAATGTCCCTTTTGGACAGTATGAATGAAATGTTATACCATTCGGTTTAAAAAATGCTCCTTCCGAATTTCAAAAAATTATGAATGACATTTTTAATCCCTATATGGACTTTATTATTGTCTATATTGATGATATTTTGGTATTCTAAAAAATCCTTGAATCTCATTTTAAACATTTGTATACGTTTAAACAAATAATTATACAAAATGGCTTGGTCATCTCCAAACCAAAGATAAGTTTATTCCAGACAAATATTAGATTTTTAGGACATAATATTTCTCAAGGTTCTATTGAGCCTATACAACGAGTTCTAGAATTTGCTAAAAAATTCCCTGATATTCTTACTGATAAAAAACAACTTCAAAGATTCCTTGGTAGTCTTAATTATATTTCCCCTTTTTATGAAAATCTGTCTATAGATTTAGCTCCTTTATATGATAGACTAAAAAAGAATCACAAAACTCCTTGGACTCAAGTCCACACTGATTTAGTAAAATTAATTAAAAACAGAGTTCAAACTCTTCCTTGTACATCTCTTGCAAACCCTAACTAGTTAAAAATCGTTGAAACTGATGCTTCTAATATTGGGTATGGCGGAATACTTAAACAATTTAATCCCCATACAAAAATAGAATGTTTGATTCGATTTTATTCTGGTAAATGGACTGAAAGTCAGAAAAAATACGCCACAGTAGCCCATGAAATGTTAACTATTGTAAAATGTGTTTTAAAATTTCAAGATGATTTTTATAATCAAAGATTTATAATTAGAACTGATGCTCAATCCATTAAATTTATGTTTAACAAAGACTTTAAACATGATGCCTCTAAATTAATATTTGCAAGATGGCAAGCTCAATTAGCCCCTTTTGATTATGAAATACAATATAAGAAGGGTAGTGAAAATTCTTTGCCTGATTTTCTATCTCGCGAATATCTAACATGAATTTTTACACGCACTTCCTCCCTGAGAAAACTATAATTACTATTATCAAATGCATTCCTTTAAACAAAGATATTCATTTTCTTATCTTATAAAATCTAATTTGTAGACTAATAGAAGAAGATTTATTCCTTAACCACGACGAATTCCTTGAAAATGAAATTTATTAGTTTGATATTGACTTAAGTGATTAATGTTTACATATATAATGAAGTTCTTTCTACACTTCTTCTCTGAAAAGTTCTTAATCTCCTTTATAAAAGCAGTTCCTCTAAATATGGACCTACACATGCTCATACTTCGGAAAGTCATTGATGATCTTATCATAAAGGACACACTTTATGAAGATCTCTTTGAATATATGTCATAGTATGCTGATCAAATTCCTGATTATTGATGCAGTATAGATCCTCCTTGGCAAATCGCCAAAGGAAGAGAAAGGGGTGGAAGGAGTCAAAACTCTTCATAACAAGGAGGACGAACAAACCCTTCATATTTTGATCAAAGAAATTCTGCATATAGCTCTTCAAGTTCTAATTTTCCTATATTACAACGAGAAAATAGAACTTTAATTAATTCAAAAATTCCTCAAGATGAATCATCATCATCCAAAACTCTGAATATTGGTTCTTCCGTGCATTTAGAAGATATTCCTAAAAATCATCCATTGTATAAACAACTGCAATCTTATCTATCAGATCAATAAAAAACTGCAGATTTTTTTGCGTCCATAGTTCAAGAAAATTATGAAGATAAGCCTTCATATGAAAAATTGGATGCTAGAGAACTTATATTATATATTGAAAATCAACATATTCCTTGTAAAAAAAAACTCTGAAGAAGCATGGCGAATACTTAAGAATTATCATACTGCCAACGTATATTTTACTGGCGAATCATATAAAATCCGGACTTATTATGAACATATATTAGTGCAAACATTCAGTGCAACTTTTGATCACAGGCCCCTCGGAGAAACTACCCCTGGAGTACATGGATACTCCAAAATGGTAATTAAAAAATTTATTCCTATTGAAGAATGGGGTATTTCACCAATGACTCAACGATCTATGCCAATGGGGCCAATGGGACAAACACTTGCCAATTTCACCTACTGGGATTATATTAAAGCCTTTTCTCAAGTATTATATTACAATAATTATAAGCACAAAAACACTTGGTTTATAAAAATTTGTGCTAAAGTATTTGAAAAACTCATTCCAAATTGGTTTATTAAATGGTGGACTCAACATGGACCTACAGTCAAAATATTACCTCCAGAATATTCTTCTCTGTACTATTCATGGAAAAAATCCTCCCCTTTCTTAACAGAATTATATCTTTCAGATCATATTTGTAAAATTGATACTATTGATCAGATGTATTTCTACATAGAATTCCCTATCCCTTGGATCCATCGATAGTCCATAGAAATAGGCTATGACACTCAACAAATTCCTGCCTTATACCGAATATTCTATTGTAATTTTTGGGACAAATTGCTTTGAAAAGATTTAGATACTAAACTCACCTATGGTCATGAACAAAGGGAGGAAATAATCAAGAAAATTGCTGAATATGAAAAAACTCCCAAAAAATCAATTTTGGTTGAAGAAAAAAGTCTTAACTATGTTTCTAGAAGAATATTTGCACATGACGGGAATAAAATGCAAATGATAGAAGAATATTTATTAGAAGTAAGAGATAAATTACTTCAAACTGTTAAGCAAAATTCAGACATCTCAATGAATAGCACCGAAGCAAATACTGAAGATATTACCGATTCCCAACCTCTGAAAATTCTGATAGAAGAAGAAGAAATTGAAAAAGCTAAAACATTCATCAAGAAATAGAAAGGCAAAGACAAGATATGACTGTTTGATAAGACCCCTCTGTTCTTTCGTAATAGTAAAATCACTGTGCACAAGGACCCATCCATTACTGTGCAAGATTCTTTTTTTTATTATTTATAGACGCCTCATTCTTGTGAAGAGGCAGGAGTCAAGAAGTTCTCTCCTTTTGTTTTCCACAAAACTCTCTCTCTCTCTCTCTCTCTATCCCTCTTTGTAACATATTTAAGAATTAAATAAAAGAAGAAGCTACTGTTTACTACTATTTCACTCTGGTTCCCGGCTAATTAGGTACATATCTCTTTCTTACGTATGTACATTTAATTAAACTTCTACCCTAACCCAGCTGTGACTATGTCCGGCTGAAAGGTTTCTTATATCTATGTTGAAGATTTAACTTCACTGACATGTTAACTATGAAAGCTCCAGACTCTATCAAAATATAAAAGAATCCTTCTAAATTTTTGACTTGGTTCCAAAATGGAGGTACAGTCGAGTTCAATACACTTGTGTTAACCTTGTCTCTGTGACTCCGTCTAGTAAGTTGTGCCTCTCTAGCCCATTGTGCTGTTACGAAAAGGGCGAATTCCGCACAATTAGAACTTCTAGACACATAGATTTAATAAGGTTATTAAATCTCTGACAAGTCTCATGTTTGGGTAAAAGAGCCCATACAGTCATTAAACTATATTTAATATTCTTTTCTATTTCGGTTGGTGCTTTGGTTCGGTCTTTCGACTTTGGCTTAATCCGATATTGTTATATGGTCTGGCAGGCTGAGTGGCATACCCCAGCCTAAGAGATTCTGTAAATGATATAATATAATATAATATAATATAATATAATATAATATAATATAATATAATATATTAAAAATGTGAAGGGCCTAAAAAGTATTGTTTGAACTTTTTGTCTTTCATTAAAAGTCTTTGATTTAGACAAAATCGTCTTTTTATTATTTTTTTTTAATGATTTGAAAACTAATTAAATATATTTATTTTAAAATCTTTCCTTATTAGAAGTCATCATAATTTCACTATTTTTTTCTAATTTATGAGTTGAAATTAATTAAATATATTTATGGTAAAACCTTTCCTTATTAGAAGTCATCAAAATTAATTAATAACAACTAATACTTTTTTCATTAGTTTAAGAATTCTTAATCAACTAAATTTGATTTTAAGAAGATTTTAAAAATCTAGAAATAAATTTAAAATCATTAGAATAAGAAAAATATAATAAGTACTAGATTTAAAATTTTTTTAAGTATGTAATAAGAATATAATCAATGATTTTGTAAGAATATGACTTTAAAAATGAAGAAAGATTTTAAATATATGTGTATATAATAATAATAATAATAATAATAATAATAATAATAATAATAATAATAACAACAACAACAACAATAATAATAATAATCGTAACACAAATATGGTTCAAATTGATGCGTTTCTTTTAGCTTGTGGCAACAAGGGAAAGCAGTACTATATGACAAACGCAAAAGTGATAATCCGTCAATCACCTAAAATTTTTGGTGGTAATATATATATATATATATATATATATATATATATGTATGTATGTATGTATGTTTATATTTACATTATAATATAAAAGTGTGAAAGATTTTTGAAAACCAATTTGAACTTTTACACTTTATTAAAATCCTCTGCAATAGACAAAATCATTTAATTTGAAATAATCAAACGTTACACCTGCGAGACACATGTTGAGTTCAAAATTGAGAGGCGTCATGCGGAAGCTATTAGTTGCATATCATTGTGGTGACAATTCAGGAAACACATAAAACAAAACTAAAAACTTAATATTTTTATATTATTTTGCCAATTGGCCTACATATAAAAATTAATTTTAAAGAAAACATAGATTGTTAGGAGAAAATCTCCCTCTAAATAAAACTCTTGACTCTTAAAAGACAACATTGTGGATGCTATTGTGTTATGACTTGAGAAGAGAGTTGTTCTATTTATAGAGTTACAAAACCCTTCTTCTAAAAAAGAATAAACCTAATAGAAATCTAATAGGAAATAAATCTTTTCCTACTAGAAAACTTTTTCTACTGAGAAATCCTTTTCGAAGTAAACACAATTATGGTAGAATCCAAGTAAGGTAAGAAATTCGAGACAAATCCTAACAAATCTCCCCTTGGCCTAAATTTTCTGGCAAAATTGATCATCATCTTTTTCTTCATGTAATCTTCATAACTTCTGCTTGTCATGGTTAAAAATAAAGTTTAAAATATTATGGGTTAAAAATGTTTTTAAAAAAATATCTCATTTGTATTTTAAAAAATGCAGCAACAGGAATGTTGAAAATATGCTTTAAGCTCCTTCTCCACATGTAGCTAGAAAAAAATCTTTATTATCGCCAAATTGTTGTAGCGTGATTTTGAAACTGCTTTGAACTTGTTTAATCTTGTGTCATCACACCATTGAATCATAGGTGCTGATACCACTTGTTGGGTTCGAAATCGAGAGGGCTTCATGCGGAAGCTATTAGTTGCAAATCATTGTGGTGACAATTCAGAAGACACATGAAACAATACTAAAAAATTAATATTATTATATTATTTGACTAATTGGCCTACATATAAAAACTAATTTCAAAGAAAACATAGACCGCTGGGAGAAAATCTCCCCCTAAATAAAGACTCTTGACTCTTAAAAGACAGACTACATTGTGGATGATATTGTGTTATGAATTGACTCTTAAAAGACAGACTACATTGTGGATGATATTGTGTTATGACTTGAGAAGAGAGTTGTTCTATTTATAGAGTTACAAAACCTTCTTTAAAAAAGAATAAACCTAATAAAAATCTAATAGTAAAGAGATATTTTCCTACTAGGAAACCTTTTCTACTAAGAAATCCTATTCGAAGTAAAACACAATTATGGAAGAATGTAAGTAAGAGAAAAAATTCGGGACAAATCCTAACAACACGTGCGGTTAAACTAGTTTTCTTAAAAGTGGTATAGTATTATCTGTTGACATCCATGCTATAGGAAGTCTAAATGATGTACTTGATTGGATGTTGATTTATTTACTTAAAGGACTAGTGATTAATTCTCACTTGATACACTTTTGGTGCGCCCATATTCTAGATATCCTAAATTCGCCTTTGGTTAAGACTTGTGTTATTTTCGTATATTAGCCATTGAACCTCCCTTTTTAAATTTTTCTTTTACTAGAGTTGATGAACAATCTGCTTGTAAATTTCTTTTACTTATGATCAATACAAAGCTTAATTTGCAATTTGACTATGGCAAAATATATTTCAAAAGATAGAAACACCGAAAACGAAGAAGGTCAATTTGCTCTTGAGCAGAGTTGGTCTGCTGATAAGAAATTGTTAGTATGGAGTACAGTATGTATATCCTAGTTAGGCTGGATGCTTTGGTTTTATGTTTATAACTATATATAGAAGTAATAGAACATGTGTTTTATGTTTATAGTATTTACAATGGAACTGTTAGAACAATAAACTGGATTATACTTTGTTTATGTGATGATGACTTTCTGTTTTCCTTATTGTTCTTTTTGGCCTAGGAGTGGAAGGAAAGTAAAGGTTGATATGGTTTTCCTCTTAATTATCCAAATAAAACTTTGGAAAGATTGCATATTTGGTAAACTTAGAGAAGTGTTTATTCCATTTTCACCTTCTTAACTAGACGATTAGAATTACTCTTAAACCCTTGGCATTAATTTACTTACTTCCTTTCTCTTTTCTATATAGGTAGTCACGGGTGGAGCTACTATAGGTGAAGGGTTGTCAGGTGTATATCCTCTGCTAAAGATTTATGTAGTGTACAAAAGCTAAATATTAATTATTGTGTGTATCTTTAGACTTTAATTTTACATACCCTTAATATAATTGAGAAGAAAATTTGCTCACCTCGACTAAAAATCCATCACAATTTTCATAAATTGGAGAGCTGAACTCATACTTTAAAGAAAATGTATATAATGAGTTCAGTATCAAAGATGTTCGCGATTGAACTTTTAAAATTTAATTCTAAATTAATCCGCTTCTGTTATACTTTATACTCCCTTAGTTTCTTTTTCAAGTGACAGTAAACATTCTTTTTCTTTTTTGAAATTTGGGGTCTTCATGGCATTTGAAAATTATAAATCAAATTATTTTCAAATCTAAAAATATTTTATTTTAGGAAAAAATACTAGTATAACATAAAATGAAATACATGGAATACGACATTATTTAGGACCACTAAAGCTTTGAGAAGTGCAGTATTTCGTGGAGATTAAATATTTAGGTTCAGAATACTATGTTAAAAAACAAAATAATATTGCTTTTATTTCCATCAATAGATAGAATCAATAGTACCAGAAAAAGGGTATTAATTTCATCACATCAGAGATATACAAGAATAAAAATGAGAGATTTTAAGTGATGAGTATATTTTGAATCCCAACAAACAAACATAATCATTTCTCTTTGGAGAATAAGGTTACAAAGGGACAAGATTTGATGTAAAACCAACGCCCCTTTTCCATTAAATTAACACCTAATTAACAAGTTATCTAGCTATCTATCTTTTCAACTATATATTTATAATTAGTAATCCTAATTGCTATAGCTATAACAATGATAAAGTATTTAGTGTAGCCTCATAAATAGGATTTAAGAAGAATGATGTGTAGACAGATCTATCTTATTCGATTAATAGAGAGATTGTTTCTGATAGATCGTCGAACAAATAAAGCATATCAAAGTAGATTTGAAAAAAAAATACAGTAATGAAAAACTCATATTGAAAATAGTAATAACAACAACAAATAATATAATCATTGTAACCATATTTATATGGCAATTACAATTTAATACAGGCGTATGAATTAGAAATCTTTGCTCATGAGATAGACTTTTGATTGGTTCCGCGAATTCAAGCAAAAAATAAATAAATTATTCGCATAGTAGTGGATAAGATGTGCAGCAAATCAAGGATTATAGAAGGCTTCAAAGGTAAAGATTTCCATTAAAACACTTTGCGAGTTCGTAAGTAAATTTTCTTAAATTATGTCCAAAAAAAAGGTCCAAACTTATAGAATTTGTTCTGCAGAAATAACTGAAAATGTGGTACACATTGATTTGAAGTATTTTTAAAAAGTGATGAAATTTCTTTAAATTTCTGAAATAGAGAAATGTAATAATAGAAAAATGTGAATTATTTGATACAACTCATTTACAACTATGCAAACAGACCAACTAATTCAATATTGGAAATCAGCTAAAATACAATCCAAAAACACAATATATTTGATAATTATTTGTGAATACGTTATTCTTATGTTGCCAATATAGATTAGATTGACAAGCCAACAAATATGAAGTTAAAAAATGTAAATAATTAACACACCATAAAAATGATTATAACTAACTAAGATCACTGTTATTATTTTTTCGCATGTTTCAGGAAAATTAAAGAAGAGAAAAAGAAAGAGAAGATGTCTTTTTTCATAATGAAAGAAAAATCAAGAAGTAGGAACACACAATTCAGGATCTCGAATCGTATTTGTTTCACCAGTCATCTCTGTATTATAATCACATGTATATAAAAAATGAATTATATGGAAATTAATCAGAACACTAATGGCCTACTTATAGAAGTACAAAAAATATGAGAAGCCCAAAAAATTTCATTAAGAAAGCATCATCCTGATATATATCCCTCAAAGAGCAAACAAACATTTATTTCATTACATGGTTATAGAAATATTCAGAAACTCACCAGCTAGCTCCTTGATATATATGCTAGTTACACCAACATAGTAAATATATCTCGGACCAAACAACATAATAATGATGAATCACACAGAAAATTAAAATAAAAAAATAAAACACAAAAATTAAAGCAACGAACTCATCACATGTCATGGGATGGTTGATATATCGTGCTTTAATTTCTTCTTCTAACTAGCTAAAAAAATGTGAAATATAGTACTTATAGAAAGATGATTAAGAAAAAAGAAAAATATTTTCTCAAACGTGCACACAAGATCTAAAGAACAATAGTATTATAATTAGTCGGACCAGTAGGCTTCGATTCCCAGGAGGAAGAGAAAGAGAGACATAAAGAAGATTAAGAAGAAATCAACCACCATAATATTCATTAACCATTTAACCTTCTTCACTAATCATAGTTGTGAACTGTGAAGTAGCTAGCTAGGGTTTCTTCTTTTTCTTCGAAGTGCTCATCTTCAATCTACAAGAAAAACACCTTCTTCTTCTTGATCTTCCTTTTCTCTAACCCTTTTCTTATTTCTCCTTATAGTTATGATCTTTAAAGTCTTTGGTTGGGTTTTCATGAGAAGGTAAAAGAAAAAAAGTTTAATAAGATGACGAAAGTGAGGAAATAATGATGAGATCAAGAGGTTATTAGAGGACATGATGATTACTAGATGGTATTTCTTTTTTTTTTTTCTCTTTTTTTCGCTTTGGTTTGAGAAATTAGAGAGAGGAAAACTATAGAGGCAAATTCTCAAGAAACATTCAAAAAAAAAAAAAAAAAAAAAACTTTTCTTCCTCTTGATCTTTCTTCTATACCATCATGAGAGAAAAACAGCGTAGAGAGAGAAGGAGCTTTAATTCTTTCTCTTTTCTTGAAGTTATGCGACTTTTTCCTTCTATTTTAAAACAATAAAATATGTGATGGTTAACATCTTTTTACTTTTAATCAAAGTTTTTGAGTTTCAGTTTTGAGTATAGGAAAAAAAATTATATTGTTGAGAGTGTCATTCGTGAAAATGAACGCTAAAATGCATGAATTTAAATTAATTAAGCTCCAACCCAAATATTAAACTTTGGAAATTAAAAGAAAAAAACAAAGTTTGCCGAAAAAGGGAAACTTTATATTCACTTTTCTTGGGATAAGTTTTAACTTTTAAGAGACTTTTTTCTTCTTTCTTTTTTCACTAATTTTAATTGATTGGATTTTGTTTCAACTAGACATGACTTTACCCTATAATCAAGCGTAATTCTCTTTATGACTATCCCCCTCCTCTTTAGCTAGGTCAAAGCCAAGAGTCAACTTTTTGTATCATAAGTACATCTATAATGCCAAATTATTACTGGTTTCTTCTGTTTGAAGTTTTTAACAAGATTCGAAAGCTTCACTTAAAATTTAGTAAGCGTTTGGAGATGAATTATACCTATTATTTGAAAATTTAGTGTCATGATTCAAGAATATTCTTTAGCTGTAACAGGTGATTAGAATCATAAGTGATTCAAAGCTAACCCAAGATATTAGCATAATGCATGATCAGCTGAATACAAACATGAAAAAGAACTAAATTGATTGATCGAAAGCATAATCATGAGATAAGTAATTTCAATATATTACATTTAAAAGTTTACAAAATTGAAACTGAACGCTGGAAGAATTGGAACTACATATATACAATAACTAGGATTTACTGTTTATGAAACCACTACTAATGCTAATTTTAGGTAGTTGGGACATGACCCTCACTTATCCCTAATGAATACATAAGAATAGAAATGAAATACTGAAAAACTACAACTAACGTGAGTCTTCAAAATAAGAGAACTCATCACCTGCTGGCTGGATGTTGTGATCTGTTTGACCATGATCCTTGAAGTAAGCACTTGAATCTACATCTCATGAAAAATCTAGGCAGAAGAGGTATGCGATCAGTACTTTTGAATGTACTGAGTATGCGAGATATGCACTATGAATAACTAAATGAATATATAACTGATACGAACGATGATATATAATGATTCACTTGAAATTCAAGAGGGGGGGGGGGGGGGGATGAATTAAAAAAATTTCTTGAGTCGACTGTTGAGCCTTCTCAGCCGACTTACCTACAAATTAGTATATCGAACAAGCAAATTAGACTTATGAAAATAGTAAAGTAAATAGAGACAATTTTGATTCCTACCCACTTTCAAAACTTATTTTGAGTCATAGACACCAAATTTCTTTTTCATTTATTTTTTAGGGTTAGGTCTAAAAAGTGGGCTAGGGTTGTGGGGTCATGGGTTCCTTTAACATTTTTAAAACTTGGGGAAAAAATACAACTTTTTTAAAACTACAATATGGTCCCTTTTTATATTTTTCAATTTTAAAAAAAATTATTAACACCATTTAATATTTTCAACTACATATTTCTCTCTCCTCAAACTCTTCCTTCTCCCAATTTTGGTTTCTATTTTTTCGTAAAAAACAATTCAGCTTATTCTTGCTTCTTTAGGCGAATTTTTTAAATTTCTCTTGCTTAGGTAAGTGTAATTATCTTCCCCAATCAGTTCTAGAACCATTTTAGTAATTTTTTCGATGACTCTTTGTGTTGAGATGTTTCGATCTTGACAAAAATTACACTGTTCTTTATTGAATTAGTCGAAATTTGAGTATTTTTAATAAACATTGTCGATTTCGCATGTTTAATCGGGTTTTGCTTTGGATAATGATTAGAAATTTTTTAAATTTTTATAGTTATATTACGTTTGATTTTGTATTTTCTGTACTGAATTGAACCCATTTTAATGGTGTTCTTGTTGTTGTGAATTGCACTGCCAAAGTTGAAACTTGAATTGCATATTTGATGTGAGGCGTTTTTTCATTTTTCTTAATAGACCAGTGGTCGATAGAGCGACCACTACATATTTGTTTTTGCTGTATTTGTTTATTTTTTTAATAGACCAGTGGTCGATAAATCAACCACTACAAATTCATTTTTCGCTGTAGATCATAAATGGTGAAAAGAGTTCATAGAGCGGTTAAAAGGCTTGTTTCCACTGCTTCTACCAGCAGGAAGTGAAAATTCAAAGAAATTTTAAAAACTTCCAAGTCAAAAAAATCCATAGTCGATGAATCGAAGTCAAAAACCGAATCAAGAATCCTTGCCGATATTTCCAAATATGACGAAAGTCGTGCACACAAGAGTGGGGATGCTGAGGATAGCGAAGTTAAAAGCAAGGGGGAAAGCGAAGAAGAAAGTGAAAGTGATAGTGGAGACGATGACGATAAGAGAGATAGCAAAGACGAGGAGGGGGATCCCTTATCCTTGCCAATTTGTGTGAGAGATATCTCTATTGAGTCGTACGGACTAATAACCTAGATGAATGATCTTGGCTCTTTTTCTGCAAAGATTTTTGTAAGAGCAAGAATGGCGGTGTATCGAGATTTTAGACGGGTTCTTGTTGAACAAAAGTTGTATTATGATTTTAAGAAGACATGTTTCAGACACTTGACGCATATTTCAAAACATTTTAAGTTTAATGGACAAATGGTTCATTATATATTGCTGCGACATATAAAAAATAAAAAAAAACTACATGAAATTTGATTTTGTGTGAACAATAAACCAGTTTGTTCCGACTTAAAGGAATTTACTTTGATTATAGGGATGAATTATTCAGCATATTCCCGTGAATCCAAAATGAATAAAGTCCTCCAAAATGGAGAAAGTTTTTATTTTAAGGTGACGAAGAACAAGAGCATTACTGCTGCAAAGTTGATCAGCCTAATGAAAGGTAATAGGCTGAATAATCAACAAAAGTTGAAGCGTGCTTTGATTTGGTTTGTGCACGCGATGTTGTTAGCAAAGGACCTGTCAAAGAAGGTGGATTCAGACCACATCAAGATGGCAGATTATTTAGAATTCTTCGGGGGGTATCCATGGGAAAAAGAGTTCTTTGAGCTGACCTTGAGCTATCTAAAAAAGAAGACTGATCTGACCAAGCAGAAAGAAGATTTTGTCAAGAGAAATAATGCATCATACGCGTTATTTGCCTTTTCCTGGGCATTTTTGGTACTTATAATCAACCAGCCTATTGATTTATTATAGACCCCAAAATATTTATGCAGTAATACATAGACACTGTAGACTTACTTATGCTTCTATTGATTACAGGTTTGGATATATGAGACCTTTCCTCATCTAGGAAGGTACGCCGGTAAGTTGTTGAATTCTCCCTGCCCATTCCCCGTCTTCTTCGATGGCACATGTCGAAGTGCGACAACATAATGTAAGGCGACCCATTTAAGTACAAAGAAAATAGCACAAAGGTAAAATTATAATTATTATGATATGATACTAATATTATTATATTAGCAAATGTTTTGTAATTTATTTTTATTTTTGTATAGATTGTGCACCCGTACCTTACCCCTATTGTCCATGAGATAGAGCAGAGATACATGAAAACTTTTAAGACATACACGAACAAAGTTATAGATACGTCCATCGATGTGTTAAAGGCGCAGCTAAAAGGCGTGACTGTCCTAACTTAATCAGCGGAGGTCATAGAGGAAGACGAAGATTTGGGTGGCCATCATTATGTTCCAAGGACACCATAAGCTTGTGATCATACTGGTTCAAGTGGACTCAAAACTTCACCAGATGCTTCTAATAATGATGACCTGCGCGAGCGCGTTGCCTTTCTCAAGAAAAGTCTATTGGATATTGCTTCTTTTGTTAGAGATGAGAGATTGAGGAGAATCGAAAAAAATAAGAAGAAGCAACAAGAAGAAGGTAAATTAATTTATTTTTTGCTTTTCGAATTTAATTTTGTTGCATATGTTTAGTAATCCTTTCAAAATAATACAGTGCACCTCGATAGCTCTCCCCTTAGTCAGCATTAAGTAAACCTCGAAGAACTTACAGTCGTAGTGACGGAATGGCTGCAGCAGATGAAAAAGGTAAAGAAGAGAAGAAAGAAGAAGAAACGGAAGAGGAGAATGTAGCAGAAGAAGAAGAAGAAGAAGACGAAGAAGAAGAAGAAGGAAGAGGAGGAGGAGAAGGAGGAAGAGCAGGAGGAGGAGGAGGAGAAGAGAAGATGAAAGCTGAAGCAAAAGAAGAAAATGAGGGGAAAACAAAAGAAGATGGTAAAAAAAAATCAGAAGAAGAAGAAGACAAAAAATGAGAAGGCAGTTGAAGAAGAATTAGTGGTCGAATGGGAGGTTGAAAACATTGAAGAAGAGAAAAAATTATCAGAAGAAGAAGAGAAAGAAAATGAGAAGAAACAAGTTGAAAAAGAGGAGAAAAAACATGAAGAAAAAGAAGTAGATATGATGGGTATCATTGCGGAACTCAATCAAGAAAATAAGTAGTTTTGTGGATTTGGAACAAATAATTTTCTTAATGATTTATTTTTTTTAGTGATTTGTTCTTTATGGATAAATTGAATTACATATATTTCACATGTTTATTTAGTGATTTTTTATTTATGGATAATTGAATTACATATATTTGATATGTCAATGATGGCATTTACTGATGAAATAATATTCAGTTATTCCATTGTCTTGTTAGATTAAACAGTTGGCTACATGGTGTTACCAGTTCAGCTATTGTCCTAATTTATAGTGGTTGATTGGAAACATAATAGAAGTTGTTATCTATAATTTATAGACTTAACATACTATCGATTGAGTAATTCATACATTTACTTGCCTTAAATATCATGGTTTACAGAGGTCGATGATAAAAGACGTAGATATAATTCTCTATTAATTATAGATTACACCCAGGATTGATTTGAGAAACCTTACGTCTATTTATTCAATTTCCTATATCCCTATTACACGTTTTTAGAAAGCCAACAACAATAAAAAATCATACAATAAATTTTTTAGGCCTTTCTCATTTTCTTCGGTCAAAATCAGCCTTTGCTTTACTTGATCCCTCTCCATTTTGACTTCTTTTAGCGATCCTTTCAAGTAATCTCTTTGCTCTTTGGCTTCTTTAGCAATGTCATGAGTAGATCTCTATTTTCTTTGGATTTTCGAAACCTTTGGAGTATATGAAATTTGGAAGTACCTAAAAAATTTGATGTCGATGGGTTGCTCGTCGGTGAGTCTTCGTCAAGCTACTTAAAAAAAGAGCATCCGCCATTATCCTTTCCAACCGCAAGTTAAAATTTTTTTGACCTGGATTCCAATCGGTACGTGACGTCCTAAAAACAGCTGGATTGTCACAATGACATATGTAGGACACTTTTGCATTTGATTTTTGGGATGCTTGAGACATTGTAGTTGTTAACAAAAATTAAATAAAAAAATGAGAGTGTTAACATAAAAATAGTCTTTCTTTTATAGAAGAAAAAGTGATATATTACCGTTGGGTGTTGATTTGACGTGTACTTTATTACCGTTGTAAAAATCTGGCATTTTGATTTTTTTTACTGTTGTCTTGTTTCATTGACCATATTTATAATCGATGGCTTTTCAGGCTTTTGATAGATGATTCACCGAATAGATATACAGTCTAGCATATACTAAGAGCTAATTCCTTAATAACCTCACTAGACGATACGGCATATTCATAGACCATAACTAGTATGGGGTCAATAAAATAATAAATAATTGAATTTTATGCAATTAAAGAAGCTTGAACAAGTCATGTAATCGTATGAGAGTTCACGTAAATTGGATAAGGCGATCAATGATGTGTGAGGATGGGTAGCGGATGAACAACAAACATGCATGGGACAATGTTTATCCAAAGCACAAGTATGTTGTGAGGAAATTCATTTGTTCAACCTCAACTCATCACCTCACACCTTGTTTCACCCCTTTCAATTTATATAGACCCTCATATGATCAAATGACTTGTTTAGGCTCATTCGATTGCATAAAATACAATTACTTATTATTTTATTAATTAATTAATCCTTTTCAAAATATGTCCTAGTTATGTCTATGAATAAATATTATAGTCTAGTTATTTCTTTATGAAAGTAGTTAATAGCCTACGATAAACTATATAAGGTCGAGTACAAAAATAAGCATAGTCTAGCATAGATTTTGTACAACTTCATTAATACATGCACTAGACTATGACACATATTTATAGACCATGACTAGCACATATTTTGAAAAGGATTATTTACTTAATAAAATAATAAGTAATTGAATTTTATGCAATCGAATGAGCCTAAACAAGTCATGTGATTGTATCAGGGTCCATATAAATTGAAAGTGGTGAAACAATATGTGAGGTGATGAGTTGTGATTGAACAACCAACATCCTTAGGGCAATGTTCACCAAAGCACAAGTATGTTGTGAGGAATTCATTTGTTCATCCACTACCCATTCTTACACATCATTGCTCACCTCATCCAATTTATGTGGACTCTCATACTACCACATGACTTGTTCAAACTCCTTTAATTACATAAAATCTAATTATTTATTAATTTTCTAATTAATTATTTTTTATTTTTTTCAAATATGCTACTAAGGGCAATAAACCAATACTGTATATTATTGACAAGACTTACAGTCTATGAAATTTACTGAACACAATCGATTGACCCGTATTATTTAAAGCATCGATTATATATTTTTTCGAGCATAGATATTGAGACCAGTATCGAATAAACCCCATCGACTCTACAATTAATTTTATATAAATTAATATAATCGTGGATAGACTAGATTAGTTTTTCATTAACGTATATGAATTAATTTGATGTCTGACAATTGTCCCGTTTATCTTTTGCCTTGATCTCATGTAAAAATTCTAAAAAGAAAAAAAATATAAAATTACAGTGGCAAAAATTCAGGAAACAAGAATTAAACCAGAAACAAAAATTAAACAAGCATTAATTTCACATCTCACAACCGTTTGATTCATCTTCTAACATCAGAAATTATAAAAAATTAAACCAGAACAAAATTGCAAAATTTAAATTTACACGAATGTAGGCAAAAAAACATATTTCATTGATAATTCTTTGTAATGATGGTGCAGAACCTTATTTACACCAAAAACAAAGCAAATTGAAGAAGCTTTCATCTAACATTCCTAACCATGAAAGCTTCTCCTTGCAACGAACTTAAAATTAAAAAAAAAACAGAAATAAAAAAACTTAAAACTAAGGGGATGGTGGGGGGTGATCATCTCCTCCGACTCCATGTTGAGCTGCTCCATAATCGCCCGTAAACAATGGGCAGTCCATCGGAGTTTCCAGTGGACATGATCCCGGTCTTGCCCCAGTCTATAGAAGAGGCGATTGAAGTTGTTACGGAGGAGGAGAAGGTCGTAGTTACGATTGATCCTCTTTCTGGGTCTCAAAGAAATGTCTAGCATCTTGTCAATTTAATTTAATTTTGAGGTGATGAAGATGAATTTTGGGTGCAATAGATGGGTGTTTATATAAACCAAAATAGAACCCTTTGATCTTCCCGCCCCTTTCGTTGGTAGACGTGTGAATGGTAAAAATTGAAGAGAGGTAGCGTATACCCAATCGATGTAATGTGTGATTGGACGTGCAACATCTTTTCTAAGGTGTAATAAGTGCTCAACTGTTCACATCTATTCCTTTGAATATTTAGGGTTTTTAATAGACTGTAAATTAGATTGATAATATACCATGTGTTAAATAAAGAATAAAAGAAATAGAATGGACACACAATATATGCAATACTTTAAAAAGGTTGATAAAATATGAAGAGGTAAGTCGATAAATCTGGCATTAATCAGACAACTGAAGGTTTGTCAAAATACATACAATGCCATGACTTACAAAAACACAAATTCATACAAGACTAACTATGATTTTTTGTTGTTACAAGTGGTTCTTTTGTGCCCGGATCTCTTGCACAATGAACACTTGTTCCTCCTCTTTGAATTGAAAGTCTCACCCACGCCCTTAATGTATTTTCTTTTCTTCCTTTCGAGCTTGGTGACACGAGATGTGGAATAATATTCATGTCTAGCAATTCTTGCGTGCTATTCGGACTCTAAAGGGACAACATTAATTGATTCTGAATATCAAGGATGTACTTTTACACTTTAGACAGGGGCGAAGAGTAATCATAGACTCTCAAACCATAATATTCACCGTGCTTCGATTGCAAAGCACCCATCGCATGTTCATATGGTATTTTTACCAGGTCAAACTTCCTACAAGAACACGACCTTTCCAGTAGGTCGACTTTGACTGTACAGCCACTTCTGAACACAGTGTATTGCCTTTCGTCCCCACTTATGTTCTCCACATAGAAGGAGTCGCCCTCGCTCATATTGTCTCTTAAGATTTTCTTAGCGGTGGGAACAAATTTGTTATCCTTACATTTGAGGATATAGGCACGCCTCTCCCTGAATATTTCACCAAACCTCTTGGCAATCGAATTGAATATGGATGCCATGGGGTACTCCCTTTTGTTAATTAACATAGTATTCACCGACTTGGCAATATTTGTGGTCATCACATCAAACCTGTTGTTGGGGAAATATGCCCTGCTCCATTTTTCAAAACCAAGCTCATGCTTAAGGAAAAAGGCTGCCTTGGGATAGTAGTTTGTGAATTCCACAAAATGGTCGCTAAACTCCTCAAGAGAATATGCCTTTACCGCGTTGTAGAATAGATAGAGGTGTTCTCTGCAGTGGTGATTTACCTAGAGATTTTCACCTAGGTGCCTCATGCAGTACCCGTGATGAGCATGGTTGTACGCCTTCGTGATGCCATTGGCGATGGTCTTGTGCCTATTAGATATAAAGTACAAATCTGGTCTATCAACTATAATAGACTTCAGCTTCTCAAAGAAGAACATCCAAGATGCATCGTTTTCCTTCTCAACGATGCAAAGGGCAATGGGATAAATATGGTTCTCCGTATCCTGTGCAACCACGCTTAGCAGCACGTCCTCATACTTTCCATATAAATGTGTGTCTTGATCGCAATAACCTTCCTCATGTGGGGCAATCCCCTAATTCAAGGGCCCAATGATAAAAAGTAGTACATAAACCTACAATCAACCTTGTTCACCATGATAGAATAGGTAGTGACAACATTAAAAGCGTCAATCATGTATGAAAAAATGGGCAGGTAGGAATACCCATGCTCCGCTGTCCCTCAAACCATTTCCTTGGCAATCACACCCTCTAGCCAACATTTCCAATAGCTTGGTCTACTTTTTAAGTTCTTGAAAATAATTCTCCAAATCTCGCTAGTGTCTGGACCCTTTCCTTCATGATACATGTTCACATACAGTGATGCAATGACTTTAAATGAGATTTTCCTATGGCAACGGGTAATGTATTTAATGCCGCAATTGTGATCGACAACGTATTTATAGATGATGAATCTATCCGTGCATTCATACTTCTTCATCGGCAACATCCACCCGCATCTAGGACAAACATATTTCACCTTGAGAAATTTGTTGCAGCTCTTCAACGTAGCATAATCAAAAGAATTTCTCACAGCTGCTACGTCCAACAATAATTTTAGCTCCTTTTTACTGCTAAATATTTGATTTGCCTAAAAAGTAGTTATGTCGGAGAAGGTGTGGTTGGTTTGTGCTCCCAATTCTCACTCTTCTCCCTCTTTTTTAGACAAAATTGGAACTTTCAATTCCATTGAATCATCTTCCGAATCCATTGCATTAGCATCCAAACTCTCATCTTCAAATGAATTATCTTCGTTGATTGTTGGTTGTGGTGGTGGGGTTGTCGGAGACCCCGAAACAATATTTATTCTCAATAATGGCCTAGAGCCATCGGTAGCGACATCCAACATGTATAATGACACATGTCAATCATTATTTATGAATGTGGGATATATTTTACCGAGCCCATTCATTACATAGCTAATCATAATGTTCTTTGGCTCACATTCTAACTCTACGCTCTCAATTATGCTTCGAACTATGTCGTCGTACGATCTATTGTGACGCAGCAGGATGGGCACTGTCTTCTTTGTAGATGATTTCCTCCTCCAACAGTTGGGACCCTCCTCGCACCACCCATATAATTACCACCAATGACAACTACTCAGCTACTGCCATAATAGAACACACAAATCAATAATAGATCAAGGTTTAGGTCTATAGATGGTCGATGACTGGTTGATCACTGGTATTAATACGTCTGTACAAAGATGCAAATCAACTAATTTTTGATATAATCATTGCCCTCCTAGCTCTGGGATGGAAAAATGTATGTGTAGGAATTCTAAACTACTAAAATATATCTAATGATGAGGTATTGAGCGGATTTGGAAAGCTTTTTGAGCTAGTAGAAATAGTAAAAAAAAAATTAGATTTTTTTTCAAAAAGGATGGAACAACAATGAAGGCAAGATGAAGAATGGAGATTTTTAGTTGCAATGAACAATTCATCGAAAAAGTGGCCGGAATCGGAAATTATTGGTGAAAAAGGGAGCTCCTATTGGTAGCTTCTTGGATAATTTTCTAAATTAAAATAGAAATTATGAAAATATGGTGGAAATATAAAAAAAGCAGAAAATATTAAATATTAAATGGATGAGGTGGGGGGACTAAAGTGTAAAGTTTAAAACTTGTGTGGTAGGTTTGGATGAAAGAATGGATGATGTCATAAATGTGTCTAAACACCGAAATTTTCAAGACTTGTGACTAAATGCCAAAACAAGTTTTGAAAGTGTCTAAATGTAAAACTATCCTAAGTAAATAAGTAAGAATACGAAGATTTATCCTAGTTCGGAACACCAATGTGGTGCCTACTTCCAGTCCCCTTGGGTTTAATTAAAAATTCCTTAGATCTTTTCAAAGTGTAGTCTGAGTACAGCGATAGTAAATAAGTTCTGAAACTTATTTGGATTTTCAGATCTTGTGACACAGCCTCAATCAGTATGACTAAGTTGACTCGATCTTATTCTTATGTAACTATTGTAAACTTAAGAAGTACAAAGATTTATTGAGACTAAGATTGAGACACACTGAGATATTCTTTTTGAAGTTACGTAGATGCTTTGATCTTTAGCCTTCTCTTTTATATTCTCCATCAGCTTCGGCTTCTACACTTCATAATGAAATCCAATAGATTTCTTCTCAACCAAGGATTTAAATTAATTCTTTGATTGAGGAATTGCACTGTAAAGTATGCTCATATTAGGTATGTCTGTACGTGGCTTTACAGCCATAAAATATCCATATAAGATATGTCCATGTAGAGGATGTGAACTTCTTTTCTTTACTTTTGTCTTGATTGATTTGTTTGCCATATATCTAAAAAGCCAATAATCTTCATAATTGATACTCTTCCAATTTTAGTGTCAACCTTCTTGTGAGTAAATGCCTGCTCCCTTTCTCGGATATTCTAGATTGATTCCTTAGGGATCTTTTTTTTATCTTCTGTATCTTCAGTGTATCCTACAAGATATTTATTTATTTGTTTGTCCTTATTAAAACATATAGTGAGAATATGGAATTAACATCACGGAGTGATAAGTATGAATGTGGGAACACCAATGTAATACTCCATATTATCCTTAGTTCAGTTCAGCTCCTAGTGTATACATAAGAGGCTTAGAACCTAAAAATTTCACTAATTGTTGGAGATTTAGTCATATTATTGGCTTCTTAACTTCGAGGACTTTTAAGTTGGCCTTACAAACCCCAAGACGTAAGTTTTTAAGTTAATTCATGTTCAGAAAAGTAAGAAGTATATCTCGGGGGAGTTTCAGAATTTTTTTGGGAACGAGGATTGGGTCACTTTTGGATTACGATTCTAGAACCTCACCATGATAGTGGTGCATCGCGGTGGGTATAACGATGGGAAAATCACCGCATCACAGTGGAGGTGATTTCGTCCAGTTCTTGATTTATAATTTAAGTGCATGTGTCATGATCTTTATCGTAGTGTGTGAAGTACTTATTAGTAAAAAACTGTTCATATAAATCACTTAGACCAAAGTTGAGCTAAGAGCCTTTGATTTGTCCCAAGTTTGGTATTCGATTCTATAAAGGTAAAATTTGAAAGTATATAACTTTTGATGTATATGAAATTTTTTAGCTCAACCAAATTGTAGATAATTGAGTCAGCTTTTCAACGATATCAATTACACCTTAATCCGATACTTGAGCGAAAAGTTATGATCATTTTTGTCCAAACCAGTAAGCCACCATGATTAGACATATTGTGATGAGCCTTCAAAATGCAATCTGGGTATAAATTTAAATGTCTAAGGGGTAGTTAAGTCTTTTTCCCTCAAGCCAAGTAGTAAAAACACGAGTTAAGATGCCGGTTTAAGCATTATTTGCCCATTCTCCTTCACTTTTCTCTCCAAGAAACCCTAACCTAATTCTAAGAACATCAAATTCAATTCATCATCTTCAAGAAAAACCAAGAATTAAGTTCCCTAATTCAAGAATCTCAAGAAAAGCTTTCAAGATCATATCCAAGGCTTTCAAGGTCAAGCTTTCTTCACCAAATCTGTAGGGTTATGAACAAGGGTATCCTTTTACCTTTGTGCCCAAATTGCATGATTTTAAGATTTTATTTAATTATTTTTTAGTAGGTCTCATACCCAAGTATGTATATTCTTGAAGCATGTGATTTTCATGATATTTAAAGCTTTAAGTATATCAAGAAGTACTTATGTTTATGTTTTTAACTTACATGATTTATACTATGAATGAGATTGCACTATCTTGACTTGCTATGGTTGAAATATTTAAAGATCGTTATATAGCATGAAGTTTTATTATAAATTGACATGAGTTTATAGCATGAATTTTAATCCCTAAGTTTAAGTATTGAGATTTCAAGAAGATCATGCTCTTATACCAAGAATGAGTTTGAGTTTTCAAGAAGACTATGTTCTTAAGTTTCCTTGATGGTTTTATACCAAGATTTAAAGCAAGAATTGATCTTTTGATCCACAGCTAAGATATGGAATCCATATTTATTCATATTTGATTTTAGTTTAAAGAAAAGAGATGCATAACTGATTTTCATTATAAACCCTTATGCTATTTTAAGGCGGATTTCCTACAGTATGAGCATATAAGTAAGGGAGTAGTATTTAGCACTGAGTTGGGTATGCATCAAAGGTCACATGCCCTAGAACTACGAGCCAATATAGGTTCAACTTATTCTCAATATAGATGAAGTTACAGATAATGATCACTTAGTTTAAGTCCTATTCCGATGGCAAGGGTAGGACAAATTTCCCCAACATAAGCTCTACCCATTATGGATAAGATGTTGGATTCCATGATAGCTCAGAGGGTGTATGTCGATTAGAAGAAACTCTCTTACAGAAAAGATTAAAAGAAAAGATTTTAGAACTTAGTGTTATGACTCACAAGATTTATACAGTATGCTTTATTATCTATGATTTATGACTTTTAGCTTTCAGTTATTCAAGCTCAAGGTGAGTCATTTACACTTAGCATGGATTATTTAAAAGTTTATATGAATATTGAGTTATTTTCCCCCACATACTCAGTACATTCCAGAAGTACTGATCCACGTATATGTCTATCTGCTAATTGTCTTATAATGTAGGTACACGTTGTAGCACATACATCATAATCAGACAGTTTGCAGCTTTCAGTCAGCAGGTGATAAGTTCTTTTGATTAGAGACCTCTATTCAATCATAGTTCGAGTAGCATCTTCTTTTATTTATTCAGTCATATTGATTCGGGATAGCTTGAGGTCATGTCCCGACTACATATAGTCAATACTAGTAGAGGCTTCATAGACAGTTAGTATAGTTGATGTATTTAATTTTATTTTTATTTTATATGACCAGAGTTGTAATCCCTTTTGATTGTTTTGGTCTTGAACATATTTAACAAAGACATCTTCCATTTATTTTCTTTAGATTAATGTATCTTATTTAGTTGCTCACTAGTTATCCCAGTATAAGGGTTAGCTTGGGATCACTTGTGGTCCTAAGCATCATGTCACATCCATGGGGTAGTCTCGGGGTGTTATAAACTTGGTATTAGAGCACAGAGTTCAAGTTTCCTAGGGTGTCTGTGAAGCAGTGTCTAGTAGAGTCTTGTGGAACGGTATAGAGATGTCTGTACTTTTCTTTGAGAGGCTACAGGGCATTTAAGAAATATTTCCCTTCTTCATGCTGAAGTTCGTGCTTTAAAGTTATTCTCTCAGAAATTTTTTTTGATTCGTGTGTTACTCCATAATCCTTTATCTATGACTTATTCTTAAGATAACATGATTAGCAAGTTTCAATTCTCCAAAGATAATGCTTTCAGATTTACTATTAGTAACTTCAGAAGTCACACAAGGGGCTTAAGAGGAGCTCGCTAGTGTGTTATAAGTTCCTCGAGTTGAAAGTTATTTCCTCATCCTTATGAGTTGTTTAGTTAAGACAGAGTAATATATATATATTCAAATTCCTCTTTAATACAGATAGTGCTCATGAGAAGAGATAGTGTAAACCTAGATTGTTAAATAGAGTTTGCATTTGAGAGATATTGCAACCTATAGTTATGATTTAAAAGTAGTAGAGCATTCTTATAGTTGAATGTGTGGGTTTAGAAGTGTAGTGACAAGAAAGGTGGGAATGGCGATTGATCAAAAGTATATAGATGACTTTATTTATGCTATCGAGTTTGTGTTAAGGTAATACGTACTTATGTATCATCTTAGGGGTAATGAATGCAGTACTATTTTCCTGGTGGAAGGTAGGGAAAGAGTTATTAGTTAAGGTGAATTGTGGTCTGCTTGAAGTAGGAAAGAAAATATTTATGGTATGTTATAGTGTTAGAAAAGTATAGGTCATTAATTAAGGTATTAGGTCATTAAGGATTGTTAATATATGGTTGCCCGTATGGTTGTGAAAAAAATAGGATGAGGTTTGTAGAGCTAGGGGTATAATTTAAATATATGGATAGATAAGTACTAGAGATGTGTGGAAGAGAGATATGCTTATGGACTATAATTAGATAGACTGTAAGATTATGATCAAATATTATTGTTATAAGATTCTAGTGGATTAGTGTTTCCTGATGTTTTGACATGTAGGAATGGTGTGTGAAGTTGTGGTTAATCATGGCTAGCACTAGACACTAATTTTGAATAGTGGATGATCATAAAGGTAGAAATAATGATTGCTTGGTTAGTGATGCTAGTTATATGAAAGTGACCTAGTAGGCTTGAACAGTGTATGCAAAAGTTTAAGTTCATTTATTCGTAATTAAATACGATGTAATAGGTATGATATAGAGGTGTGCCCAAGGTGATATTGTAAGACCTCACAAAATTCTAAGCTCAACTCAGCCCTTAGAGCTTGATGAGGGGCCCCATACTTAGAAAAATTTAAGCTAAGTGTTTTCACTTAGAATTTTATTTTAGTCTTCATAAGTTGGAGATCTTATTTCACAACTCTTACGATCTTTAAATATTAATTTTTAGGTTAATTCATCATTAAGAATGTCAGTAGTTATTCTCGGACAAGTTTTGAATTTTTTGGACTTTATTTGATTCAAGTTTGGGAGTCCAAATCAGTGGATCGACGCGATCTTGACGCACCGCGTTGCCTATCTCGTCGATAAATGTTTTTTTCAGTTTCCAGTGTCAAATTCCAGTGAGCCGACGTAGACTTGGTGCGATGTGGTGGCCATAGCATCGATCTCATTGATGCTGCGTACTGGCCTACGTGTTACTGGGCATATTTTTTGCTCTTTTAACATTGCATACAGAGGGATAAATGGGTCTTTATCCCACTTTTATTTATCCCCAAAAATATGAAATTAAGTCATTATTAGGGCTAAAACACCCATTCTCTCTAAAAATCCTCTCAAGAAAAAACCCTAGGGGATCTAATTTCAAATTCAAGATTCAAGAACGCACCATCAATCTTCATGAATTCAAGCACCAAGGTATGTTAGGTGTTCATTCATGGGTTTATTTCACCCATGAAGTCCCAGAACTCTTTATAAATATGCAAGATCTCAGATTTATGATTTTCATGATTTGGTTGAATTTAATTTATGTTCATGTTATTGTTGGGTTTGAATCCATGATTTAAATTATAAGTTTCAAAAATTGATCCTAATATATGTTGAATTACATGATATTCATGATAAACCCTTCAATTTGCAAGTTGATTTTTGTAACCATGCCTTAAGTGTCTATGATTTAATAAACCAAGTATGTTTCCCATTTGTTTGATGAATTGTCTATGAGAATGAGATAATGCCATTATAGCACGCTAATGTGTATTTCTCATTCATGTACAAGTTATTGCAATACAAGTGTTTGATAAAATGCTTATGTGATTTGACAAGTGAAAACATGACACATTAATATGTGATTTCATTCATGCACAAGATCATGTATATCAAGTGTTTGAAAAAGTGTCTAAGTGAGTGCACTGTTAGCAAGTAAGTATTGTTATGCCTTTATGATCATGCTATGTTTTACTTTTCATGCTATCGAGTCTCTAAGGCATTTAATACTCGATAATTTAGCTGTGTACCTAGAGCCAGTATCAGTTATAAAATCTTAGTCATGTCACAATCAGTAGTACTCTCAATTAGTTATAGAACTCAGTAGAACTCAGTCAGTTTCGAAACTCAGGAAAAACTCAGTAGTACTCAGTAATCAGTCACAGTTTCTGTTTAGTATTCAGTTTATAACTCAGTAAACTCAGACAGTTTTCAAACTCAGTAAAGTTCAGTATCACTCCAATTCAATTTAGTTTAATAATCAGTGTCTTTCAGTTGGGTCTAGGATTTAGCATCAAGTGAATGTAGGGATGACAGCTTCCCCATCAGAGAGGCCGAGTCGTTAGTGGAAATCCCTGTACTCCAGAACTGCGTATCCAGCACAAGATGAGGAGTCACCCATCAGACTAGGCTTGACTACCTCCTAGGGGTCACCCGTCAGATTAGGCTTGACTTGCCTAGGTTTCATCTGTCAGTTAGGCTTGGCATCCTAGTTTACAATATTAGTACTTGTGGCTCGGTATTAGCACCCTTCCAACTGGGATCATAGGTTGAGCCCCTATCATCTCAAATTTGGGGTATGTCGGTTAGATGACTACTTTCCACAGTTTTAGTGTAGAACTCAGTTTAGTTCTACAGATTCAGGACTGTCAGGCACAGTCACCCAGCTCAGTATAGAACTCAGTTCAGTTCTACAGAATTAGGACTGTGAAAAAAAGTCACCCAACTATTAGTAATACAATTATCAGTAAACTCAGATATCAGTCACTTAGTTATCATAACTCAGTATCCAGTGTTACTATGATCTCAAGCACAATATGTGTAGATAGGTGCACAGTATTGCATAATCAGTGTTTTATCAGTTTCAGTTATATATGTACGCTCCTTCAGTTGTATTCATGCTATTCAGTCAGATATTGTTCATGTATATGAACCCTTGCATATCAGCCTACCTCACTTAGCATACCAGTACATTCAAAATACTGACACATACTTTTCTTTTGCGCTATGACATTTTATATCATAGGTTCTAACACACTGGTTCCTGACCATACTTAGCAGTTCAGATTTTCAGTAGCAGAGTTTAGTGCTGAGGCCTTAAAGTCCAAGGACAGATATTTATTATTTTAGTATTTTAGTAGTTCAGTACATTCAGCAGATGGAGTTAGTTAGGGACCTATGCCATCAACTCCATATTCAGAAAGTTAGAGGCTTTCAGACTAGAGTACTTTAGACAGATGTATCAGTATTCAATTTTTCAGTATTCAGTTTTTGAATTAGTTAAACCTTATGAAAAATTTTATTCTATCTTCCATATTTATTTTAGATATATTATCATTACAGTGTTGTTATGATTCAGTGCTCACAACAGGTGCCAGTCATGGGTTAGCTGGTGGTCCTTCGGGGTTGCTAGCACCGTGTAGCATTTGGGGTACATACTCGAGGCATTACAAATATAGGGATTGAATTATTTTTTAAGATTATTAAGTATCATGTGTTCTTAGATAATGCCGGTGAGTTTCTAAGTGTTAATAAGGCTAGTCATATAGTATATGGTATTCTTGATGGATATGTTAAGGTGCTAGGGATAGAGGATACTGAGCCTTTTAGTGTGATTTGAGTTAGTGAGATAGATTATGTGTTTAGTGAGGTAGGTATGTTTGTCGAGTTAATAGAGTATAAGTCTATGATGATGACTATTGAAGCTAAAGGAAGTTAATGGTGGTATTTACTAAGAGAGTGACCAAGAATGAAGTTAGTATTGTTTGGATATAGTTTATTCAAGTGAGTGAACATTCATTTGTGAAGACTGTTAGTGCAAAGAAATTATGGTTCAGTCTCGAGGATATGGAGTAGACCCATAATCTTAGAATGTCAGCTTTGATCTAAGGGGGAGATGGTAGAGTGAAGAACCAAATAAACTTTTGAGAATTAGATTGTGATAAATATCAATAAGAGTTGTGATGAGATAGTGAACCCTTCTTAATCTAGAGTGTTCATTGGATTTCAGTCATTATCATACCAAATTCATGTCTTGAATGATAGATACATGCCAAAGGCCAATGCATATACACTTCATGAGTACTTAAGTCCATTCTCAGCTTCTAGTAAATAAGTAACAACTTTACTCTATGATTCGAGTCATCCCTCATGAATCTATGAAACTCCAGTCTTATGTTGAATAGCTTATGATAAGTATGAACTCATGTTTCAGAGTATGATCAGTTCTTAGAACTCATGATGCTAGTGAAATTCACATTATATCATGTATGTCCTCAGTTTAGATCTCTTTAATAAATCCACGCCTTTGACATTCTATTCCTAAGGTTTCAGTTAAGTGTCAAAGTTATGTAAAATATTCTTTTGTGTTTCAAGTCCTTATGCATTAGCCCTTTGGTGACCTCTTCCTATGTTAAGATAGTGGTGGTGATAATGGATAAGCAATGGTTTATATGAGAGGGAATTGATGACCTTTATTAAGAAAGATTAGTTATGTTTTTCTATCTAAAGCTAAAGTATGAAGGGATATTAAGGCAAATCTTTGGTATAGGTCATAGTTAGTTGAGAATTCTGGGTATGTCATCTTAAGCATAGTGCAAAAAAATTGTTGTTTATAGAAGTTTAGAGAATATGAGAAGTATGACTTTATAGGTATTTGCCTTGAAGTTCATATGTGGTTATAATGATAGGCTTTAATGTCATGTTGGGATATAAGTGGAGGAATACAATATGTGCTAGTGAATCCATAGTAAGAGTTCAAGTTAGTCATTGAAGTGGTAAGGCATGTTATGCTTAGGGTTTGATCTCTAGAAGAGACATAGAAGATTGAATCATGTGGTTTAGACTAGTATTATGGTATAACGTGTTGTATCTTGTAATTTCAAGTTAGGCTTGATCATGGTAAGAGAATTTAGTTCAGTTTAGACTTTAGTAGATGGATTTATCAATGCCCATGTGAAAATTTTAAGTTGAGTCAAATAAGTAAGGTATTTAAGGGGAACAATATAGTTAAGGAAGTATTGAGAAGTATTGCTAAGCTTGAAAGTAAGAAGTTGCATTGCCTAAGGCTTAGTAATTCTATCCTAGCTTAAGACTTATATGTGTATACTCCATGCTATAGAGTTGTATCAATTTTGTGATTCCTTAGTCAGATGTCTTGTTCAGATCATGCCCAAAATTCTTTGCTCCATAATACTATTAGAATTTCTTAGAAGAGTATTGGAGAAATACTCTATTTCAGTATGGGCAATTCGTATAGTCCAGTTCATAGAGCCTGTGATCCAGTTTAGCAATCAAGCAGATAAGCTCCTATAGATTTCCAACTTTCCATTTAGTCTTATTACCTAAAGTTTCATGAGTAAGGCCATTCCATGAGGTAAAATGTTTGCATTCATGCAAATTACAAATGCAGCTCAGTTCATGCATCATGCATCATGCATCAATTTCAGATTCAGATATTAAGTCATGATTCAGCTCATGAGTGTCCCGTGCATTATCTTAGTCTTTTCTTAGTATTTCATCTAAGTCAGTATCATTCGAGGACGAATGTTCCCAAGGGGGAGATATTGTAATACCCTGTATTATCCTTAGTTTAGTTCAGCTCGTAGTGCATGCATAAGAGGCTTAGAACCTGAAAATTTCACTAAGTATTGGAGACTTAGTCATATTATTGGCCTCTTAACTTTGAGGACTTTTAAGTTAGCCTTCCCGACCCTGAGATGTAAGTTTTTTAGATAATTCATATTTAGGAAAGTAAGAAGTATATCTCAGGGGAGTTTTGGATTTTTTGGACAAGGATTGGGTCACTTTTGTATTTCAATTCCTGAACTTCACTGCGATAGTGGTACATCGTGGTAAAGGTGATTTCATATAGTTCTTGATTTATAATTTGAGATCATGTGTCATGATCTTAATCTTAGTGTGTGAAGTTCTTATTAGGTGAAAAGTGTACATAGAAATCACTTAGAGCAAAGTTAAACTAAGAGCCTTTGATTCGTCCCAAGTTTGGTATGCGATTCTACAAGGGTCAACTTTAAAGTGTATAACTTTTGATGTTTGTGGAATTTTTCTTCTCAAGACCCACCAAATTGTAGATAATTGAGTCAACTTTCCAACGATACCAATTTTGCCTAAATTTGATACCCGAGCGAGAAGTTATGGTTATTTTCGTCTGAACCAGTAAGCCACCACGATTAGACGGCGTCGCGATGAGCTTTCAAAATACAATTCGGGTACGAATTTAAATGTCTAAGGATCAGTCAAGTATTTTCCCCTCAAACCAAGTAGTAAAAACATGAGTTAAGATGTCAGTTTAAACATTATTTGGCCATTCTCCTTCATTTTTGTCTCCAAGAAACCCTAACCTACTCCTAAGAACATCAAATTCAATTCATCCTCTTCGAGAGAAATCAAGAATTAAGTTTCCTAATCCAAGAATCTCAAGAAAAGATTTCAAGATCATCTCCAAGGCTTTCAAGATCAAGCTTTCTTCACCAAATCAAGCCTATTAAGGTATGTTGGGTTATGATCAAGGGTATCCTTTCACTCTTGTGCCCAAATTGCATGATTTTAAGATTTTATTTAATTATTTTTAAGTACGATTTATACCCAAGTATGTATATTCTTGAAGTATGATATTTTCATGAGATTTAAAGCTTTAAGTATATGAATAAATGCTTATGTTTATGTTTTTAACTTGCATAATTTATACTATGAATGAGATTGCACTATCTTGACTTGTTATTGTTGAAATATTTCAAGATCGTTATTGAATATGAGGTTTTATTATGAATTAAATGAATTTATGGGATGAATTTTAATCCCTAAGTTTAAGTATTGAGATTTCAAGAACATCAAGCTCTTAAGCTCATATTTGATAAGTTCAAACCAAAAATGAGTTTGAGTTTTCAAGAAGACTATAGTCTTAAGTTTCCTTGATGGTTTTATACCAAGATTTAAGGCAATAATTGATCTTTTGATCCTCAGCTAAGATATGAAATTCACATTTGTTCATATTTGATTATAGTTTAAAGCAAAGAGATGCATAACTGGTTTCATTATAAACCCTTATGTTATTTTAAGGTGGATTTTCTACAGTATGAGTATATAAGTAAAGGAGCAGTATTTTACACCAAGTTGGGTATGCATCCAAGATCACATGCCCTAAAATTACGAGCCAATGTAGGTTTAACTTATTCCCAATATGGATGAAGTTACAAATAGTGATTACTTAGTTTAGGTCCTATGTCGATGGCAAGGGCAGGACATCTTTCCCCAACATGAGCTCTACCCACAATGGGTAAGATATTGGACTCCATGATAGCTCACATAGTGTATGTCGGTCAGAAGAACCTCCTTAATAGAAAAGAGTAAAAGAAAAGCTTTTAGAACTAAGTGTTATGGCTCACAAGATTTATACAGTATGTTTTATTATCCATGATTTATGATTTTTAGCTTTTAGTTATTCAAGCTCAAGGTAAGCCATTTACTCTTAGCATGCATCATTTAAGAGTTTATATGAATATTGAGTTATTGTTTTTACTTATGCATTCACCCCCATTTACTCAGTACATTCCAGAAGTACTGATCCATATATATGTCTATGTGCTACATTGTCTCATAATGTAGGTACAAGTTGTAGCACGCACATCATAATCAGACAGTTTGGAGCTTCTAGTCAGAAGGTGATAAGTTCGATGGATTCAGGTCTCGAGTCAATCATAGTTCAAGTAGCATCTTGTTTTCTTTATTCAGTCATATTGATTCAGGATAGCTGGGGGTCATGTCCCTGCTACCTATATTCAATACTAGTAGAGGCTTCATAGACAATCAGTATAGTTGATGTATCTAATTTCAGTTTTATTTTGTATGACCAGAGTTGTAATCCCTTTTGATAGTTTTGTTTTGGAACATATTCAGCAAAGACATATCTTCCAGTTGTTTTTTTATTTATTAATGTATCTTATTTAGTTCCTTACGAGTTATGCTAGTATAGAGTTAGCTTGGTATCACTTGTGGTCCTAAGAACCGTGTAACATCCAGGGGGTATTCTGGTGTGTTACAACCAGGATATATTATGAAGCTATAAAATAATATATAAACTGGACATGTTAACAATAAAATCTTTAAATCAAAATTGATACTGAAGTACACTAAGGTGCAAGGACCCACCTGGATAATATAAATACTGAATGTATGAGTATTCTTAGATAGCTAAGATACTGTTAATTAGACTTATCTGAGGATCATGACAAATACAAAAATCTGAGACTGTGGGAGTAACTATTAACTGGCATGTAACCAAAAGAGCTAAACATAGATTTCGATGTATAATCCCCACCGAAAATGGCACAATATACCTTGCCAGGATGTAAAGCTAAGATGATTTGATGTGGTATAAATAAACCTACGATGGCACATAGTTCTGTGACTTGAGGACTACTACTAAGGGTCTCATCCTAATGGGTGGATGAACATTCATTCCCTCGTCTCTCGGTGCTAAATTCTACTCCCAGCTTGACATAATTGATAACTTAATGAGATAACATATATGCATTGTCAACTTGAGATGATATATCTGGATATCAACCTGTCCATAATCATAAATGTCATACCTAGCTTCCATACTACTAGCGAACTTTGGTTTTATAAGAAAACTGATCCACGATCATTGCTGGAATTCCGAATACCACACTAATGAAAAAATTTACTTTTTGAAAAAAATATTCAAGAGCATTGATGGCATATCTAGATGCCATGCATGTCATGTATTTTACTGTTATTAGCCAAAGATTTTGATCATGATATGAGAATGCATATATATACATTTATAAATCATGTATTTTTGAATCATGAGACTAGTACATTAATGGGGGACATGAGATGGCTGAAGTAAAAGCATAAAAGAAATATATGTGAATTAAGCTTAAATAATTCTATACAGTTGGACCTAAAATCTAATTCTTGGCTCATGAAAATGCTATTTGTCTAATTGTATGCATTATCTGAAGATAATGTTAGAATATATTTTATCAAAAATCACTCTGAAGGTCTGCATAACTGATATTATTGAAGTTCACTAATTTAATGTCTGAGAATGAGTGAGAGATACTTTATCTGAAAATATTCCAAAGCATATACAATTGAAAGACTAAGTACTTAATTATTAGTGCATGAAATCCTAAATCATCGGGTGTTCATAATCTACCATCTCTGAAGAATGCAACTATCATGATAAATTCTATAATCGAAAGAAATGTGAAATTTCATAACACAAGTCCAAAATACTGAATATCAATATGTTGGGAAGCTATAAAATGACAGATCTTAAAGATAATGAAGTTCATGGAAAACATGTCATGTCAAACTAATATAGACCAAAATCTATTAAATCATGGTTAATAATGCGTAATAGTCTTAAAAACTGCTATATCATACACAACTTGATGATATGCTTAAAATCTTAAGTAATGTCATGTGAATCATATGAACATGAAAATAATGTGAAAGTTATATCATAGCAATAAGAAATCATAAATAATCTTAAAACATGCTTATGAATGAAGAAAATATTATGGAGAACTGAATTTAAGCTTGAAATTCTAATTGGGTAAAAATCTTAGTTCGTGAAAACCATAGAATTCATGAACGAAAAATCATAATTTGGGCATGAGGATGAAAGGATATCCTCATTGAATACCCACATACCTGATTACTTTTGATTCTTGGACCAAAGTTTGGAGGATTTGAACTTGGAGAGATGAAGAACCATAATTTTTTGTGTGATTAAGAAAAGTTGCATGTTTCTCATAGTACATTCGTGTGTTGTAAAGTGAATGAGATATTAAGTGTATTTTATAATTTATATTCAGCCTTAGGATAGCTTAAACGACATAATTTTGATATTTAAAAAGTGGGGAAATACCAAACAACTTCTTTGAAAATGTCTTAACAGTGCACAACAGTCTTGTCTGACCGTTTGGGTGACGAATTGTCAAACCCTTCACAAATCATCACCCCAAACCATCACAAAATGACTAAATTTTTGTCTTACTGTTAAGACTGATGGCTTTCCCTGAATGGTCATCACAGATGGGGCGGTTCATCACTCGAGCCATCACACTCTAGAAGACAGGCACCCTCTGGTAAATTAAGAATAACTCTTTACTTCAATATCAGATTAATAAATGGTCAGTGGAGTTGGAAAAAAGACTCGAAGACTTTTCATTTGGTGGGTTTTGAGACCTAAAACTTTTTATGTGCTAGGAATTATGATCATTTGAAGTTGGCTATAGAGAGATCCTACACAAGGACTCAATCAGTAAGGAAGCTTTCAATTTGACCATAAGCGAAGAACTATTTGTGGCCTTAATTCATATATAAATCACTTCAAATTCTACCAAATCACTATGTTTTGATTCTAAATATACTTGAAGTAGGGTTCTGATCTTAGATTGAATTTCTAAGGTGTTACATATAATAGTTAAATTGAAAAAGAATATTTGAAATTGAAATAATTGCGTTTATACATGCATTTCACTTGAAAAATTAAAAATTTATAAGAGAAAAAAAGTTGAAAAATATACTTCAAGTTGAAGTGAAAAAAATTACTCTAATGTATTAATCAAACAATTATTTGAATAAAGCAAAATATTTGTACGTTGATATGGGTCATTAGTGTGTATTCAAATGAACCAACTTCTAAAATTAAACATTGAAGTTCATTAAATTAAATTTGTTAATACATGATAAAAGAAAAACTTATATCAACAGCTAACGTGTATATTCTTAATAGAGAGGAAGCTAACAACCCTAGAATACTTTAAAACAATTTAAATTGAGAGAAAAGTATAATGGAAAAAACAATATATTGAAGTTAAGACCCTAAGGACAGTTCGTTGCTCATGGACACAAGGTAATTATGAGGAAATTGCTCTATTTTTCGCTTGCATTTTTTCTACTTTCATATCAACAGCTAAAGTTGTCAAAAATATTTATTCAAAAAAAAAAAATCAACAGCTAAAACATTCAATTGGCGACAACTGGATTTGTCAAGATGACTATTACAACAGAAGAAATTGTTCCGTAGCCTTGGGTATAGACGGAGAAAATATTGGAAGAGTTACCTTCAAAATGGTCCTTGCAGTGTGGAATTAAAATTAGTCGGAAAAATGAAAAAAGAAGAAGGAAATTGTTGATAAAAATGGATAATTATCTCGTCTAAAAAGTTAACCTATTTAACAAAACACATTGTAACAACTACTTCAGTATTATGTCTCAACAGTAATTCTCACTTGTGAACCTAATTTCTTTTTTATAGATCAAATGTGAAGATTTCTTTTCTTTTCTTTTGGGGTCGTTGTGAGATTTAAACATAATTTTTTTACATAGTTTGGTATCACATTGAAATGTTTCTAGATGGGCAGAGTCAAGAATTTTAATTAAATAATTTAAAATATAAAAAAGTAAAAATATAAAAAATTTCAGGGTTTCAACATTATCTTCTACATATGGAGCATTTCACAATTCATTTGTTTCATTATTTTTTATTTTAAATAAATTTTTTTGGGGTTTCGAATTTCAATATGAATCTTATTAACAGTTTTATCATAGTGTTATTGTAATACAGGAAACATTTCTTTTTTGCTTTAAATTTATGAAGCAGGAGCTTGGTATTACTACTGCATATAAAAATATCTTACAAAGTTTCTGAATATTCCATCAAAAGATTGGACAATAGACCGATAATCATCATGCAATATTTTTTGTAGGTCCCTAATTATTTTTTAATGTTGTATTTTCATATTTTCAGTAGTTGAAGTTTGAAAGCTGTTAGAGTTAGAAACATTTTTCACATAATGAAGAGTTAGATTTTTACTTAAGCTTATAATATACTTAAAGCCATATTAATTTTCCTGTTATTTGAATTTTTTATTATATTTTTTTGCTAGCAATAATATATATACTAATGCAATTTATTTATAAAATCTTTTTTATTATATATCTTTATATACATTTCTTTTTAGGTTTATAATTTGAATTTTCTTTTTAAGATTTAGAATGATAACTTTGTTATTCCTTTAGTTTGAGGCTAGTTTAAGTTTTAATTTTTTTTTTTTATTTAATGTTGACACTTTTCTATTATCATCATTCATATTTATCTTCTTTTTTTTTTCGACATTTCTTATTTAATTTATTATACAATTACAATAAAATAATTTACTTTAGGTATTAAAAAGTCTTCATAAGTCACACGACTTTATTTTTATAATTTCTATTTTAATAGTTACGAGTATTAAAAGTCTAAAACTTCTATTCTAATAATAGTGAGTATTTGTATTTAAGATTGACTTGTTCTAAATTTTGTAAGTCAATCACTCTCTCTCTCTATATATATATATATAAAGAAAGGTCACAGAGGAGGTGATATGACACCTCTCTATGGCCTCGATTTTTATTTTTGGATTTTTTTCTCGCTACTAAAAAAATATTTTTTCCGACCACGGTAGGTGATCTCAAAAAAATCGACCACATGTGGTCAATTTTTTTGGTCAGTTTTATATTTTAAAATTCTAAAATAATCATTTCAATAATTTTATATTAATTATTATTCATTTTTTTGAAATTAAAAAAATGAAAAATAATTTTATAAAACAGACCACATGTGGCCGATTTTATTTTAAAAAAATATTTACTTAAAAACCGACCACTTATGGTCGGTAATATTTTAAAATTAAATTTAAAATATTTTATAAAAACAACCACAATCGGTCGGTATTTAATTTAAAAAAGAAAAAAAATAATTTCAAAAAATCAACTACTTTTGGTCAGTTTAATTAAAAAATATAAATAAAAAATAATTTTAAAAAGCGACCACTTGTGGTCAGTTTTTGTTTTAAAAATTAAATTTAAAATATTTTATAAAACCGACCACATGTGGTCGGTTTTGGAATTAAAAAAATAAAAAATAAAATAATTTTCAAAAACCGACCACTTGTGATCGATTTTATTTTAAAAAATATATTTTTAAAAAGCGACCACATGTCGGTTGTATTTAAAAAATTAAATTTAAAATATTTTATAAAAGAGACCACATGTGGTCGGTTTTGAAATTAAAGAAATGTAGAAAAGAAAATTATTTAGGAAACCAACCACTTGTGGTCGCTTTTATATTAAAAAATAAATTATTTTAAAAACGAGACCACTTTTGGTCAGTTTTTATTAAAAAATAATTACATGTCAAATCAAATATATTATTCTTTTTAATTACACTGATCCCACGTAGTCGATAACTAATATAATAATAATAATAATAAAAATCAATCAATCTTAGATTTTGTAAAAAATATATCAAATAAAATAAATAAATTATGTTAAACATAATCTTTATCTTTTACTTATGTTTCAATAAATAAAATAAATATTTTCCTTTGTATATACGTTAAATGACGTTAAACATGCATAATCTTTGTATAATGAATACGTTAAAAATATTTCAAACCGTTTAGATAATGATATTATGCTACTATTCCAGTCATAATAATGTAATAGATAACCGATACTTCATCAGAATATAATGAATGTGTTCTATTATGAGGTAATATACTTGTGGATGTGAAGTATATAGTACGCATTTAAGAGTTCATATATATATATATATATATATATATATATATTCCTGTAGAATTTTTTTTAATAACAAAATTCAAAAAAATATAAAATATTCATTTAATGACCCTTCTAGCCTTTCTTTCATTTCATGTCTACATTTAAATTCTTGAGATCATATGGTGATAACGTCTAGAAGTTCACAATTTGATAGTAAGTAGGTGAATTTCAATTGTCTTAATAAGAAAATAGTCTATAAATACCATTCAAATGTCACTAAATAAGAAACATCCTTTAACAAAAAATACTGCTTGTAAGATTAACATATGCAGCTAATGAGTAAAGGGCATACAAGCACAAGTTTTAACAAAATAAGACACTCCGAGTCCTCTATTTGAGATTCACTTGTTGTTCTCCTTGATTCCATCTTCAAAAGTAAAATTTTGAAACATACCCCTCAATCGAGATACGAGAGAGAAGAAATCCCTAACTAGGAAAAGCAAGAAGGAGAAGCTAGAAATCCTAACTTAAAAGGGAATGAAGATAAAAGGTAAAGGGGTCATTAAATGAATATTATGAATTTTTCAAAATTTAATTATTAAAATAAATTTCACAATATGCAAATATTAGTTTAAAAAATAATAAAATGTGTTGAGTGACTTTCTGGGTAAAACATCTAAAGTTGAGTGACTTTCTGAGTAAAGTTAAGTGACTTTTTGAGATAAAAATTTAAAGTTGAGTGACCATTTAAGTACCCGCATGAGTATCTTTATACTCTATAGTAGTTGATTCAAAAATCAAAAAGTCAAAAAAAGTAAGTAATAAATTAATAAAAAAAATTGCAGTCATAATAATTTAATATATAACCGATAATTCATCAGAATATAATGAATGTGTTCTATTATGAGGTAATATACTTGTGGATGTGATGTATATAGTATACATTCAAGAGTTCATATATATAAATATCTTTATATATATATATATATATATATATATATATATATATATATATATATACATATATATATATGTATATATGATGTAGTGATCAATCGATGAACGATGTAGTCAAAAACTAATAGAATCTATCCAAACATATTGAATACCTTGATTTGAAACGATAGAAGTAATAATATACTGTATGTTGAAGTTATATTAATGCAAGCTAATCAAATTAATCGATAACTCATCAGAGTATGTTTATGAAATACGTCGTATTATATTTTTAGATAATATACTCGTGTACGTATGTGATGTATATAGTACGTATTTAGAACTTGATATAGTCGATAGTGTGTGTATATGTGTGTATGTATAGGTATATATATAGTATATACATATTATATAGTGACGATATATTAATAACATAAGATAAACTAACCAATAATTTATCTGAGTATATGTGAAATACGTTGTGTAGTATTATAGAATAGAAAAACCGTGTATGTGATGTATATAGTACGTATTTGAGAGTTGATAGCCAATTGAATATTTTTATATATACGTATATCTTGTGTAGTGACGTATGCAATAATAGAAAGCTAGATAACTGAATCTATATATCAAAATATTTTGAATAATATGTTGATATCATACTATTGACGAAATAGATATACTATTTTTTGTCAATGTAGACACCCGTGTATTGTTGAAGTTGTAATAAAAGTAAAATAATTAATCGATAATTTATCAAATTAACACGCTGTATTACGAGTTATATATATATATATATATATATATATATATATATATAAAATATCGTATTTAAAAGCTAATTAACCATAAATTTATTGTAATTTACAAAATTCATTGATATTATTATACGATTGAGGAAATATACTACTCGTGTTAATCTGATGATAAAATAACTAATTATATGATTTAAATTTTTTAAAAAAATTGACCACATCTGATCGTTTTTCGATAGTAACTTTTTTAAAACTAAATCAAACACTTATATTTTATTTTGTCAATAATTTTGAAAAAAAAGACCACTCCTTGCAGCTTCCTTGTGATAGTTGATTTACATGAGTGTCGGAACTAGTTCATAAAAATATAAAGAATTCAATACTATTAACGTATTTATTTATTAGTGTAATTGTTTTAACTCATTCATATTAATTTGTCTAATATGTGTAGCTCAAATTAACCCCGAAATAATTTTGTAATTTTTTCTTTTTTTTTATATATATTATATATAGTTATAATAAATAACTAAAAAAATTAAGTACTTAAAAAATATATAATAACAATAAAAATATTAAAACAAAATACTTTTTTTAATTAATTATATAAAACCGACCACAAGTGGTTGAATTTTAAAAATATTTTCAGAAAACCGACCACATATGATCGGTATTTTGGTAATTATTTTTAAAAACCAACGACATATGGTTGGTTTTATATAATTAATTAAAAAAATATTAAATTTAACCCGACCCGACCCAACCCAACCCTACCAACACAACAACACAACAAAACACACACATACTGAAATTGCAAACCACCCACCCACCCACCAACGCACACAACAACACACATCGCAGCACATACACAACTAATCTTCGGAGAACTTCGGCAGCTCGGCTCCGGCGAACTTCGGCAGCTCGAGTACATTGTTCTCTTCTTCTCAGTTAGCCTAATTTGTGTATATCTTGAAATTATACTTTCAACCCTAATCTCTCTTCAATCTCTTTCACAACCAAACCAAATCCATTTAACCAAATACACCAACTTATCAGCTTTATTGAAGTTGGATTTACATACTACAAAACAACTGATTTATGATTTATGTGTAGATAATAGTAACAATCTCTAGCATCTTCAATTTTAGCTTACTTAATAAAAAGGATCATCTTATGTTCTTAGAAGTTACAAGCGTTTCCATAAGCTCAAAGTAGTTCAATGTCACATATATTTAAGTATACTAAATTAGTAAGTATGTTGAAAAATGATATGGTTGAACATTGTTTGTGTGTTCTTGTGTTTATTGGACAAACATCTGTGTACTGCAAATGTTAAAGTTCTGTGATCTAATAAAGTGACCATAATTTTGAAATTAGATGCATAAGTTATCAATAATTATTTTTGAAATTAGTTAATATAAGTTTAGGTCAGTGCAGGATGTTGGAAAACCTTAATTATTTCTGTTGGGTATGTTATTGTTGTTGTTTATAGGAATGGACCCCATTTTTGTGGGATTATACTGGGTATGTTATTATTTTTATTAGTTGGAATGAAAGTCATAAATGTGATATCTTTTACTAAATTGTTGCAATTGTTTAAGCCAAAGATTATTCTTTCTAATAATTTTACTGTTTGACAGAATCCGAATTCGAAAAAAGGATTGTTTTGCTATTTTCCAGTGACCGCTTATCTCTTTCTCTTTAATTTAGGGCAAGCAATGGTAAGTTTAGTTCTCTCTATTTCTTATAATGAAGTCTTTAAATGTAGTTTAGTTTGGAATTGTTCGCTGTAAAAGACTTTGAAAGCCATAGGAATTTTGTGATTATTATATGGTGTGAGAGGGACATGCGACCCCTCTACTTATTTGCTTTATTATATTTGTTCAACTATTTGACTTATACTATAAATGAATATGTTACTTGAAAGTGATTAAGTATAGGCAGTTTGTGACTTAGTGACTTGAAAATATTGAAGTCTAGGTAGTTGAAAGGTGAACTTTTGTTTGAATGTAGTTTAGTTTGGTAACTTATGAGGTGATTTAATCACTTGAAATTGATTAAGTGTAGGTACTTGAAAGGTAAATTTTTGTTTTGAATGTAGTTTGTTTTGGCAATTTGTGAAGTGACTTAGTGACTTGAAATTGATTTAAGTGTAGATAGTTGAAAGATGAATTTTTGTTTTGAATGTAGTTTAGTTTGGTAACTTTTGAGATGACTTAGTCACTTGAAATTGATTAAGTGTAGGTACTTAAAAGTTGATTGTTTATTTTGAATGTAGTTTAGTTCGGTGACTTGGTAGGTGACTTCATGACTTGAAATTGATTAAGTGTAGGTACTTGAAAGGTAAATTTTTGTTTTGAATGTAGTTTAGTTTGGTAATTTGTGAGATGACTTAGTCACTAGAAATTGATTAAGTGTATGTAGTTGAAAGGTGAATTTTTGTTTTGAATGTGGTTTAGTTTGGTAAAATGTGAGATGACATAGTCACTTGAAATTGATTAAGTGTAGGTACTTAAAAGGTAAATTTTTGTTTTGAATGTAGTTTAACTTGCTAACTAGTGATGTGACTTAGTCACTTGAAATTGATTTAAGTGTACGTACTTGACAGGTGAATTTTTGTTTTAAATGTAGTTTAGTTTGGTGACTAGGGGGGTGACTTAGTGACTTGAAATTGATTAAGTGTAGGTACTTAGAATGTAATTTTTTTTTGAATGTAGTTTAGTTGGTGACTTGGAAGGTGACTTAGTGACTTGAAATTGATTAAGTGTAGGTACTTAAAATGTGAATTTTTTTTTAATGTAGTTTAGTTTGGTAATTTGTGAGGTGACTTAGTGTCTTGAAAATGTTGAAGTCTAGGTAGTTAAAAGGTGAATTTTTGTTTTGAATGTAGTTTAGTTTGGTAACTTGTGAGGTGACTTAGTCACTTGAAATTGATTAAGTGTAGGTACTTGAAATGTGAATTTTTGTTTTGAATGTAGTTTAGTTTGGTGACTTGGTGGGTGACTTAGTGACTTGAAATTGATTCAATGTAGGTACTTGAAAGGTGAATTTTTGTTTTAAATGTAGTTTAGTTTGGTGACTTGGGAGGTGACTTAGTGACTTGAAATTGATTAAGTGTAGGTACTTGAAATGTTATTTTTTGTTTTGAAAGTAGTTTAGTTTGGTGACTTGGGAGGTGACTTAGTGACTTGAAATTGATTAAGTGTAGGAGGTTGAAAGATGAATATTATGCTTTGAATGTAGTTTAGTTTGGTAACTTGCGAGATAACTTAGTCACTTGAAATTTATCAGGTGTAGGTAGTTGAAAGGTGAATTTTTGTTTTCAATATGGTTTAGTTTGGTAACATGTGAGATGACTTAGTCACTTGAAATTGATTTAGTGTAGGTACTTGAAAGGTGAATTTTTGTTTTGAATGTAGTTTAGTTTGGTGACTTGGTAGGTGACTTAGTGACATGAAATTGATTAAGTGTAGGTACTTGAAAGATGAATTTTTGTTTTGAATGTGGTTTAGTTTGGTAAAATGTGAGATGACATAGTCAATTGAAATTGATTAAGTGTAGGTACTTAAAAGGTAAATTTTTATTTTGAATGTAGTTTAGCTTGCTAACTTGTGATGTGACTTAGTCACTTGAAATTGATTAAGTATAGGTACTTGAAATGTGAATTTTTATTTTGAATGTAGTTTAGTTTCGTGACTTGGTAGGTGACTTAGTGACTTGAAATTGATTAAGTGTAGGTACTTGAAAGGTGAATTTTTGTTTTGAATGTAGTTTAGTTTGGTGACTTGGGAGGTCACTTAGTGACTTGAAATAGATTAAGTGTAGGTACTTGAAATGTGAATTTTTATTTTGAATGTAATTTAGTTTCGTGACTTGGGAGGTGACTTAGTGACTTGAAATTGATTATGTGTAGGTACTTGAAATGTGAATTTTTATTTTGAATGTAGTTTAGTTTGGTGACTTGGGAGGTGATTTAGTGACATGAAATATGACTTTTTCACTTTGAATTTAGATACTTGAAATGTGAACTTTTGTGACTTGAACTAATTACTTGAATCTGATTGATTGTACCTGATTATAGCATGATATATCAACGGAATAATGATAATAGCATGATTCTTAGGGTGGAATTTGTTAAAGGTGTCAGACGATATGTTGAACATGCTAAGATACTTGATGCTTGGTCACATTTTTGGACTATTCATTGTTCTTGTCTTAGACGTGATGGTACAAATCTTTTAATAGAAGAAGTTGTGAAGGAAAATCTTTATAGAAGGTGGTTTCATGAGGACATTTTAATATTGCCTACTATTGATGGTGATGTTGAGAAAAATAACTTTGTTGTTGGTGAAAATAGTAGTTCTGTAGGTCATAATAACTATCAAGATACTAGGATGACAGAAATGATGGATGATGCTTTTGGGATGCAACACAGGGGAGACTTTAGGGAAAATGTCGAAGATATTCCCAATAGAGAAGTGGACCATTTTTATGAACCACTGCATGCTGCTAGTCATCCTTTGTTTGACGGGTGTTCGCATTCTCGTTTGTATGTTGCTGTTAGATTATTAAGAATTAAATTTGATTGGAATATTGCTGAAGGAGGAATGGACTTAATGATAGACCTTATTAAAGAGTTAGTTGACCCCACCTTAGAGGTTCCAGATTCTTTCTATAAGGCAAAAAGATTGGTGTCAAAGCTAGGTCTCTTCTTGGTTAGAATTGATTATTGTGAAAATGGTTTCATGTTACACTTTAAGAAAGATGCTAACCTAGAGACCTGTAAGTTTTGTTAGCACACTCGATATAAGTGTGGTTTTCATGGAAATAAAATTGCTATTAAGGTGACGCATTATTTACCTATAATACCAAGGTTGAAGAGGTTGTATGCTTCAAACACCTCAGCTCCTCATATGAGATGGAGTGAAAATAGAAGGTTGTAACAACTCGAGACTACCCCCTAGTTGTCACATGGTGCTTACGACCCTAAAGGACCACAAGCTAACCCATGAATGATATCTACTGTGAGCATTGAATAATAATACTGTAAGTAATGCGAAAAATGGGCTGAAATACCATAAGATTCAAAATATCTAAAATACTGATAAAATATAACATCTATAAAACTAAATACTATATGAAAATCTAGTCTGAAAAGCCTCTAACTGAATTTGTCTGAAAATGGAGTTGATGGGAAATTCCCCAACTAACTTCATCTACTGAACTACCACATCTACTGAAAATATGAAATAATAGAATATCCTCGAATGATAAGGACTCACTGCTAAATCTACTGTTGCTGGTTGAATCTGAATCTACTATGCGTGTTGGGAACCTGAGCATCCGAACCTATGATATGAAATATCATAGCATAGGAAAGTATACATCAGTACATAGGAATATACTGGTATACTAGATGAGGTAAGGCTAAATGCAAGGGTTCATATGCATGAATAATAACTGACTAAATGATATGGAATAACTAAACATAAGAGTACATGAATAATCTGAATAACGAAAAATACTGAGTATGCAATACTGTGCGTTTATATACATGCTATAACTGAGCTTTTCTGAAGCTAAGTACTGAATTCTAATAACTGTGTAACTGATATCTGAGTTACTGATAACTGAATTACTGGTTCTAAATTGACTGTGCTGACAGTTCTGATTCTGTAGAACTGAACTAAGTTCTGTACTAAAGATCAAAACTGAAACTGAAATTGTGGGAGGTAACTATTTAATCTACACGCCCTTCTCTAAACTGATTGGGGTCCAACCTGTAACCCAGCTGGAAGGGTGCTAATACCATGCCATGGGTACTAACTCTAGAAAACCAAGATGCCAAGCCTAACAGACGGGTGACACCTGGGCGGAGCCAATCCTAATCTGATGGATGACGCTTGGGAGGTAGTCAAGCCTAGTCTAATGGGTGACTCCTCATCCTGCGCTGTCTACGTAGTTCTGGATTACATAGACTGCTACTAACAACTCTGCCTATCTGACGGGGAAGCCATCATCCCTATACTCTCTAGGTGCTAAATCCTACTCCCAACTGAAATACACTGAACTAACTATACTGAACGGCACTGTACTGAGACTGAGTTTATTGAGTTTTCGTGAGTTCTGTAACTGATTGAGTTCTACTAAGTTCTATAACTGACTGAGAGTACTATTGGTCATAACATAACTGATACTAATCTTTAACTGACATGACTCTAGGTAAGCAACTAAATTATCGGGTGTTAAATATCCCCAGGACTTGATAGTGTGAGAAATAAAGCAAAACGTAACCTTAATTAGCACAACAATGCTCACTTGATCATAATTCATTCATAGAGACATTTCATCATTCACTTGTAATACATTTACTTGTATATGAATGGGATCAAATATTAACATGTCATGCCTTCACTAGTCAATTCACATAAGTATTTTATCAAACACTCGTAGGGCATAAGCTTGTACATGATTAAGATCTCACAATAACATCTCATGATTCTCTATTTACTTCACATAGGCATTTTAGCAAATATTTGGGAAGCATTAGTATTTCATATGATAATGGTCAACACATAAACAATACTTAATTGCAAATTCAAGAGTTTAGCATGTAATTCATATAATTCCCCCTAAATACTATTCTATTTTTTCATGAATCTTACCATAATCATGGATTACAGACCAAATTAACATCATAGATGTATTAATCACTTTGTACGTTCAAGGGTTTATCAAGACAATCACATATTCACCATATATGTTATTTAATTTCATGAAACTTGTATTTAAATCATGGATTGAAACCCAACTAATATCATGAACATGAATTCAATCTAAATCAAACATAAAAATCATAAATCTGAGATCTTGTAGGTTTAAAAAGGGATTCTTGGACTCTATGGGTGAAAGAAACTCATAGATGAACATCTAACATACCTTAATTTATGAAATTTTTGAAGTTCTTGAAGGATTTCCTGGGCTTGACCTTGATTTCTTGAACTAGGGTTTCTGCCTCTTTGAGAGAGAATGATTTTGTTCTTGAGAGAAAGTGCGGAAAAATGACATAATAGGGTATTTAGGGCATAATTTTGTGTTTAAAGGATGATCTGGATATGGAAAAAACACTATTGCCCTTAGAAAGTTTTTAATTTTCGTCACTGAAAACCCGAGTTAGGCATTTGGAGCGATGCGGTAGTATCGCGTTGTCTCACTGAAAAATGTCAAATGCCATTTGGACTTCCTCTGCGACGTGCTAGAGTACCAGGTGGTACATTGTCTTACTAAAATGGCCTACCCATTCTTCCGGGAGTCAGATTAGGGAAAATTTGGTATCGATGGAAATCTTATTCAATTTTTCATATAATAAAAATTTTAAATTTTGAAAATTACACATGTGTAAAAGTGTATTTATCTTTAAAGCAAATCTTTGACATTTTTGGGATGAATTTAACTAGGTAAAAGTACGGGGTATTACAAAGGCCTACTGGTGTTATGTGTCATCCATCTGATGGAGAGGCTTGGAAGCATTTTGATACAACTTATCCAAATTTTGCAGTTGAGCCACGAAATATTCCTTTGGGAATATGTGCGAATGTCTTCTCAACTTTTCTGTTAGTGTTGCGCCATATTCATGTTGGCCTGTATTTATCATCCCGTATAATCTTCCTCTTGAAATGTTGATGACTAGTTCATATATATTTCTGAATTATGTTGTTCCTGGCCCGCTTAATCGAAAAAGCAAAATAGAAGTCTACTTGTAGCTTTTGATTGATGAACTTTAAATTTTATGGCATGAGGGGGTTGAAACTTGGGACATTTCACTTAAAAAGAATTTCAATCTATGTGCATATCTAATATGGGCTATTAATGATTTTCTTGCATATGGAATATTGTCCGGGTGGATGACAGTTGGAAAGTTGGCTTGTCCATACTGCATGGAAAAAACAAAATCTTTCACATTGAGACATGGCAGGAAAAATTCATGGTTTGATTGCCATTGTTGTTTCTTGCCACCTAATCATGAGTTTAGCAGACTTAGGAATACATTCATAAAGAATAGAACTGAACATGATGGTCCACCTCCAAGGTTATCAGGTTATGACAGCTGGGAGATAGTTCAGGATTTGCTTAAAGATAGTGAGGAGACATTGTATAGGTTTGATGGATATGACATTTGGCATAACTAAACTAAGCAAAGTATATTTTGGGAGTTAGAATATTGGCCAAATAATTTACATAGAAATAATATTAATGTCATGCATACTGAGAACTATTTTGACAACTTGTTTAACACAGTTATGGATGTCACCGGCAAGACAAAGGATAATCCAAAGGACTGACTTGATTTACAAGAATATTGCAAGCATAGAGAATTACACTTATAGGAGGGGCCCAATGGTAATGTTCTTAAGCCCAAGGCTAGTTATACATTTAAGTTGGACTAAAAGAAAAAAATATGTGAGTAGGTCCAAAGTTTAAAGATGCCCGATGGATATGCCTCAAATTTGGGAAAGTGGGTTGATATGACACAAGGAATCTTACATGAAATGAAAAGCCATGATTGTTATGTTTCCATGGAACAATTACTTCCAATTGCTTTTATTAGTTTACCTGAAAACCTATGGAAACTAATAGTAGAGATGAGTTTGTTCTTCAAAGACTTATGTGCCACCACATTAAAAGAAGAAAATCTGGCGCGAATGGAAAGTAAAATTATTGTTATCACCAACAAGCTGGAGAAGATTTTTCTGCCAGGGTTCTTCGATGTGATGGAACATTTTCCCATTCACCTTGTCTACGAAGCTCAGCTAGGCGGTCTAGTTTAAACTAGGTGGATGTATCCATTCGAACGATAAGCAATTGCAACATATTTACATTCATACATATCTTTTTTAATATAGTAAAATCTAATCTTAAGATTATGCAGGGCAATTGAAAAATTGAAAAGGGGTCCTAAAAATAAACATAGGGTGGAAGACTCTATAGTTAAGGAATATCTTGCAAGAGAAATGTCTCAATTTTATTCATACTACTTTGGCGATGAAGTTGCTTATTTAAAAAATAGACCGAATCAATATCAGGATGATAAGAATGAGCCTCATTTGCAACCGATATCAATTTTCAATCAATTTGGTGGTAAGGCTAAAAAGACCGTATTTCACCAGCTCACTACTATAGAGAACAAATCAACAACTTTATATGTCTTGCTGAATTGCCCAAAAGTTGAGCCCTCTCTGAATTAAGGAGATTAAGTATTAACATATCTTATTTATTTACTCATTCCCTTAAGGAAACTAATTGTGTTTCACATGTTGGATCTTCAGTTTATTTAAGACTCAATTCCATGAAAATCAAGTGTATACATCCTTTGCAACATAGTTTACATATTAGGTTCGTAAGTGTACTAATATTTCTACAAATTTTAAATATTTACACATTCTACAACTAACATATATATATGTGTGTGTGTGTGTGTGTGTATAATATTTTTAAGTACACCAGTCACGAAATATGGTCGCATACGATCAGTTCTTGAGAGATATTTCTTTGAGACCAGTTAAAGTTCGTACAATATTCCATTACACAGTAAATGAGTTTAAATTTTGCACCAAAGAGCACTCTAGAACAAGGAAAATAAACAATAATGGTGTTTGGGTTAAGGGTGATGATGATGATGCTTACTTTGACATCATACAAGAGATCTTAGAACTAGAGTATGCTGGTTTCCCAATAAAAAATTGTCCTCTTTCGATGTAAATGGTTTGATTCAAGCACAAGAGGCACAAGAGAATATAAGGAGCATAACATCATTGAAGTGAAGCACAATAGGCCGTATCCTATTTATGATCCCTTTGTTATTAAGAAAAATACTAAACAAGTGTATTATGCTCCTTATCCGTTGTACAGTGATAAGTCTTATTGGTGGACTGTAATCAAAATAAAGCCTATAGGACGGGTGGAAGTTGAGAATTTGTTGGAGATTGCATATCAAAATGAAATGTCGATTGATCACCAGTTAGTAAACATTGATTTGTGGATAGTTTGAATCACCCAGAAAATATATTTGAAGAAGTTAATATTGCAGAAGAAGAGGCTGAGTGGGTAGGACATGAGGAAACTTCCGAAAAGGGTGAATAGTTTAGTGGAGAATCTTCGGGTGAGGAGGATTAGTTTGTGTAGGTTGTATTTATTATGCATTGATGTCTTTATGCTTTGTACTATTTACCTTTATATTTCTTGTTTAAGATTGATATGCAATATACTATGTAAGATTGTTGTTTTAACTTTTTCATAATTTATGTAGTAATAGAAATATTCTTGTCTATCTCGTATTGTTGGAGCGAGCCTAAACTTTCTATGGTTATGTAACTATTTCACTAGTATTTTAATACTGATTTAGTGATTTGAAATGTGAATTAGTAACTTGAAATTAGTTACTTGGAATGTTTTCTTATATATTCATTTTGTAAGCACTAACTACTTTTTAACTTTACATAATTTAGATGGCAGGTAAAGGTGACAAAGGTAAGTAAAAAGTTGATCCTACAAAGACAAAAAAGAAAAAACAACCTATGCCTTATGTACCACCGATAGGTATTCATATATCTGAGGGTTGGTTTGCTGACGCGTTAGCACGACTCTCATATTCTAGGTCGTCGCAACATTCAGTTCCTGATCCTACGCATGTGGGTCCACTTCATGGGTCTACAATGACTTATTCTGCTACCATCCCCGTGCCACCACCATCACAGTACAATCAGACAATCGTTGGCACATCCGGTCATCTACCATCATCTGTAGTAGCCTCTACTAGCTGTCACCTATGTTCTCACAGTGATCCTGCTAGATCTACTGGGTTGATGGATCTTCATATTGGAGGTATTTCATCCGGTGCTTCATATCCGCCTATGCCAGTGCATCTGCCAGTACTTGTTCCGCAGCCCAGAGACAACGATGTTTATCGAAGGTGGTATGTTATTCCATATAAAGTAGGGTAATATTTCTAAATATAATAACATTATTCATTTTTCATCTACTATATTTTTATGCTCTATGAAATTACTGTTTGATCTTGTGTTGTAGGTTTATGCCCGATGAGGGAACTGGAAAAATTATGACTAAATGCATTACTCGGCACTAGAACGGCTATTGGACCAGTTGGCAAAAGGTTTCAGAAAATGAAAGAGAAGAAATGCTTAAAGAATTTCAAGTAAGGATTTAACTTATCGACTACTTAACACATTGTTAGAATAAAAAATTGAATATTATATATTTGTTTTTGTTGTAGAAATATTACAGTAAGATAACACGCATGTCTATAGTATTTTTATAGAAGAGCTAGAGCTAGGATGAACGATCTGTTGGATTATGCCAAAACGAACAGGGTACGACCAGGTTTTATACTCGAATCCATGTGGCAAGATTATATTCGTTATTGAAATAACAAAGAATACCAAGTGTTGAGTGAGAAAGGAAAGAAAGTCAGGGCATCATCCAAGGGTGGCTCTCTACATATAGCGGGTGCTGTTAGTCAGATTACTGTGGAGTAAAAAATACTATGTAACTTTTACAGTTTTAATTGTTTGTTTCTATTTACATTTTTAATTATTTGAAGATTAATAATTTTATCATATGCAGGCAAAAAAAAAAATGGGTAGGAAGGTAAGACAAGATGAGGTATTCGAGGAGATGCATGTAAGGACGAAAAAGAACCCAACTGATGAAGATATCTGGGTTGAGCCTCGTGCAAAAGCTACCCATGTAAGAATCAAATTTCGTATTTATGAATCTTTTTCTCAAAGTTGATATTATTCATGTATGAGTAGTTTAATATTTTTTTACTATTAATTTTAACTTTACTTTGAATATAAGAAAAATATATGTAGTTCGTTAATGAGTATCGTAGTACCCAGCCTCCTTAAATTCAGGGTGACACAATACCTGAAGATGTAGAGGAGGAGTTACAGAAAGTAACTGTGGGTCCTCCAGTTAGAGGTCAATACTATGGATACTACAGAAAATATTTTAGCGAGAATGTTAGGTCTTCATCCGGCCCTACATACTATACCTCATCAGTTGATAGAGAAATTGTTGAGTCACTAAAAGATATTGTTTCTAAACTTACTAAAGAGCTTGTTGCACAGAGAGAGGGTGAAGCAGAAGGAGGAGGAAACAATATCACAAATCAGCATGTTGCCGCAGCAGTTCAACTCTTTTATTCAATCTACAGGGATTCTTCCTCCTTGTCCTGGTGATGCAGTTCAGGCTACAAAAGATCTAGGCCTACTGGATGATATCACTATAAATGAGGAATCAGATCCTGTGTATACGGCCGAGGATGCAGATGGCGAAGAGGATAATGAGTGGTAGTTTTTAGACTTTTGTATGTGTTATAGTTTGGATTTGAAGATGAGTTATAGTTTTTACACTTTTGTATGTTTTTAGACTTGTATTGTATGCTGATTATTTGAATGCAATGTAGTATATATATTGTATGCTCATTTGTTTGGCTGGTTGATGGAATGCAGTATATATAAGCTGTTATTTTAAAAAAACAATTACCATGTGGTCAGTTTTCTAGAAAATTTTACAAAAACTGACCACATGAAAAAGATTTTTAGGAAATCTACTACATATGGTCGGTTTTTTTGGTAATTTTATAAATTTAATATAATTAATTAATTAATTAATTTTAATCAAATCGATCACAAGTGATCAGATATTTAAAATTAATTATATTAAATAAAAGAACCAACCACATGTGGTCGATTTCATAAAAATTAATTAATTAATTTAAAAAAAATATGCTGACCACAAGTGGTCGATTTTAATAAAATTAATTAACTAATTTAAAAATCTAACCAACCACTTGTGATCGGTTTATTTTGATTTTTTTCTTTTAACAAAAATAATATTGAATTTTAAATATATATATATTTAAAAAAAAAACGACCAGACGTGGTCGGTTTTAAAAAAGCTACCACGCTTTAACGATCACGCATTTTGGTCGGTTTTGTGGTAAAAATGCAGAAAAATCAACCACATGTGGTCGGTTTGTGTGGTCGATTTTTCTATTTTTTAGTAGTGTCTCTTTATTTATCTATTTATATTATTTTAATTAAGCCAAAAAATGTGTACATTTATTTAATCAACTTTTGACCTTCCATTATAATTATGACCTTTTGATATCCTTTCTATCTTTTTATAACATCATCGTAAACACAAAATATTTCTTTTTTTTAATTAAAAGTTGGGCCATGTCCATTTATTGAAATAAACAATGAATCAAAATTCTCCAATACAAACCCAGGCCCGAAAATGGGCCCAACTAAAAAAGTTGGACATACAAAACTAAATCTACCATTTCATATCAATTAGGAAATGAAAAAATCAAAAGACTTTCTCTATACCCTAGCTTCCACCTCTTCATCTCCATTAATGTCAGTGCTTTCATAGATGGTTCTGAGAGCTGCTCTCTGTTATTCCACCATTCCATCTCGGATAACTACTCAATTCTTAATTTTCTTTCATCCCTTTTTTTAGCTTGATGGATTTAGCTTCTCTTGAAGATGATACCACCACCTGAGCTACTACAAAAGGAACCTAAAAAATTAAGAGCTTGCAAACTCAATTCTGTGCTGCAAAAATAGTACCGCTTCACCAAAAAGAGTGTAGAAATTTGTGTTCTTGTTATTTGAATACTTAACCCACTACATCCCAATCACTCATTGAATGAAGGGTTTTATATTCAATGGAAATCACTCCCAAAAATGTTTACGTACATTTCTAATTGCAAAATCCTCTGATGAATCTTTTCCCTACCTTTACTGCCTATTTTTGTCTTCTTTTAGGTCTAGTTATAGCCTGCCGGAGTTGACCAGATCATATCATCCATTTAACTAGGTAATTAGATCCCTTCTAAATTATTCAGCTACTAGTACTTGTTATTTACACCTGCTCTATATGCTACACCTGCTCCCTTATTCTTCCTTGCTTGATGGTTGTTATTTTGATTCTTGATGAATTCTCTTAATGTTGGGTGTATCAGATTTATCTACTCTGAAAATATTCTTTCCTTTATTTAGGGATTGTTCATTATCATTGAACTCAAAATCAGTTGCAGAAAGAAACACTAGGTTAGCAAAATAATCAGCTAAAGTGCTTCCTTCCCTAAGGAAATAAACCACTCTAATTGTTAAATTATTCATCAGAACCCAAATTGAGTTGACCATATTGTCACACTCCACGGGATATCCCATTCCATCTTTATTATTTGAACCATGCTCCAAGAATTAGTCTCTGATATAATCTAATTTGTATTATTATTTCTGTAATATTGTAGACAATCTCTTATAGCCAAAGCTTCAACCACTAAAGAGTTTGTATTCTTGACTCTATATCCCTTTGCCACAAACAAATCACCTAACTCATTTCTAATACATTAAGCAATGGAACTAAGACCTGAATTTCTGTTTGAAGCACCATCAGTATTGCCTTTAACACAACCAGATTCAGGTGGAATCCACCTAATCACATTAAATGAGTAAGAGACTCTATACTTCTACAAAGATTCAATAATATTAGTCCATTCTCTTTGTTGTAACTTCATGTGAAGTTTGATCTTGATGAACTTGATAATATTCTCATTTATCTCATAGATTATCTTTCTTTCATGATAGGATCCCCCATGTATTAAAGCATTCCTTCTTTTCCATAAAAACCAGAATATAATCACTAGAACCACTTTAAAAAGTCTTTAATCTGATGTTTTCATACATATTCTTCCACAGCCTAAAACTCTACTTCAAATTTAGTGCTTGCTTTATAATTCCAGTTGCACTACAATAATAATTTCAGACTTTATCAACTATTTCCCTTTAAGAAAAAGATGTTGAATGGTTTCTCTTACTGAAATTCTACAAAATCCACATCTATCATCTATATCTGAATTTCATTTATGCATAATTGTAGAAATAGGGATAAAAGAGTGTCATATTCTCTATGCCTAAAATAAAAATTTAAAAGGTAATCCTTTAATCCAGATAGCCTTCAAATTCTTCTCTGCTTTAGACCTTAATAGATCCTATGCACTTTAAGTTATGAAAATACCCTTGCTGTTTTTTGTACACCAAGGTTTATCTATCACATCCTCATGATATAGACACTCATGTTATCTCTAACCTGGTTTACTATATTGTGAGGAACCTCTTGCTTTATGAGCTCATAATTTCATCCATTATCTTTCATGAAAATAATAATATTTTTTAATCAATAACATATTGAGATGCCAAAATATTTTTTAAAAAGAGGATCAGTATTGATCCAATTATCAAAGTAGATTATAGAAGATCCACTTTTAGGCTCCCACCACAAATGTTATTCAACTTCAGCCCTAACATTTAACATAACCTTCCATACTTGAGATCCTCCTTTCCGATTTACAAGGTAGGCAATTACTTCTTACAGTATTTATTCTAAATAAAATCAGACCACAGAACTTTGAGTCCTAAACCTCCACCATAATTTAGCATTGAGAGCTAGATACACATCTTTAAATGCCCTGAAACCTAAACCCCTTTCTTGTTTGTATAAACAAACTTTATCCCAAGTCATCCAATACTTACCTTTTCAAACCTCACTATTTTTCTTAAAAAAACCGTATCAATGATCCTTTAAAGATCTTTGATAACAATTTTCAAAGGAACTAGAGCTGACAAGATATAAATTGAAATACTTTGCAAAACACTCTTAATAAAAACTCCTTTACCTCCATATGATAAAAGCCTTCACTTCCAAGCTTATAGTTTATTCTAATTTTTTCAATTAACTCCACAATATATTCTTTCTTCTTATTTGTATGTAATAAAGGTCATTCAGATATTTTAGTGGAAAGTTACCTTTCTTCATCCCTATAATCTGCTCCACCACCTGAACCTCCACCATAGGAGATTTTACTATGCATATAGAAGAAGCTCTTATCCCTATTCACTGTTTGGTCAGATTCAACTTCATATTCCTACAATATTTTCATAATACTCTTCAGAGAATAGCTGTGTGATGATGAAACAATAATTATGTCATCAACATATGCTAAATGATTAAAATTAGAACTTTACTTAGGTATTCCATAGATAACAAATCTATCATCATTAAATAACTGATCCAGAGCTCTTGTCATTAGTTCTGTTGTCAGTATAAAAAGAGATGGAGATAAAGGATCTCCTTGCTTCACCCTCCTACTAGAATGAAATAATCCAACTTGTTGACCATTTAATAAAATAAAATAATTATTAGTAGAGATCAATCTCTATATCATATCTATCACCACATAAGAAAAATCCATTTTCCTGATAACTTTCATCAAGAAAAACTAGGAAACCCTGTCATATGCTTTAGTCATATCCAATTTCATCACAACATTAGAAGGGTGCCTTCTTTTTTCAATATCTACAGTTAATTCCTGAGTTAACAAAATATTCTCAATGCTACTTCTTCCTTTAATAAAACCTAACTGATCAGGAGAAATGAATCTAGAAAGAATTCTCTTCAATCTATGATGCACAATTCTGGACAGAATTTTATTCACAAAATTACTCAAGCTAATAGGTCTCAAATCTGAAAAAGATTGTACATTATCTTTTTTAAGAATGAGTACCAAATTAGAGTGAGTAATAGATTTAGAAAGTGAATTTCTTGCAAAGAAACTTACAACTAGCCTATATCTCCACCAACTATGTCCCAATAGGTCTAATAAAATATTTCAATTAAATCATCTGGTCCACTAGCACTGTCTCCACTTAAATTGAACACTCCATGCTTTACTTCTTCCATAATATGGGGAGCTTCTAATAAATTACTGTCCTCATTGGCAAGTAACTCAGGAACACAATTAATTAAATAAAAATCTTTTGCATCTCTTTCTTGAGTAAACTACTTTTGATATAATTTAATAACCTCTTCTGCAATTTTATCTTTATTTTCCAGCCAGTTACCCTGATCATCTAATATCCTGGATATCTTAAACCTGTTTCTCCTTCCTTTAACAATACTGTGAAAGAAATTTGTATTCCTGTCCCCACCTTCAAATCAATTATATCCTTCCTTCTGTTGCTAGTAGCACTCCTCAATATGTAGATACCTGATATATTCAGCTTTTGCCTTTTGCATAACAACACTATTCTCTCTTATTGGATTTTCTTTAAAAAAATTCTTTCATTCTAAAAATCTCCTCTCTAATCTAGAATTGCTTGAATATACCTCCATACACCTTTCTACTCCATCCGGTTAGGGCCTATTTCACCTATTTAATTTTTCTTTTGAAGTCCAAAAAAGTATTTTTAGTGACATTAGAATCCCAACTTTTTCTAACAACTTCTACAAAATCTGCATGTTGAGTCCAAAATTTTAGAAATTTAAATGATCTTTGAATCATTGTATCTTTATTTTCACATTTGAGAAGCAAATGGGCATGATCAGAATCATCCCCTGCTAGATGTTCTATCTCAACATGTGAAAATATATTCTAGAACTTTGTATTCATTAAAACTCTATCCAATCTCTCAAAGACACAGTCAACACCATCTCTCCCATTCCACCCTATAAATGGACTACCCTTGTATTGCACTTGGTGAATCTCACAAGATTCTATGCATTGCTGGAAGTCTTCCACATCAGTATATGTAACAGGATTTCCACCAATCTTCTTAGCTTCATTAAGAACAACATTAAATTCACCCCAATCACCTATGGTCCAGAATAATTATTAGATATGTAATAAAGGTCATCCCAAAGTTGTAAACTTTGATTCTTATCATACTTAGCATAAACAATAGTTACTGCATAGCACAAACCACTGGATATATCCCTTAATTGACATGTTAATTATTGTTCTATGTCACTGATAACACCGGCAGTGAAACCATGGTTAACAAATAACCATAGCTTTTCTGAAAAGTTATGAAAAACTAGAGATATCTAAACCCTATTTTGGTATTTATTAATAGTTCTTCTTTGCTGGTAAGGTTCCAAGAAAGCAATAAAAACACATTTGTGAAATTTATGTAATACCTGAACCCTCTGGAAAGCCCTCTGAGACTTTATAGCTCTGATATTTCAAATTATTTTTTTGACTTATTTGCAACTCGACTTCTCTTTAGTTGAGATCTGGTAGGTAAAACAACCTCCTCTTTACTCTGATTTTCCCTTTTTATACCACATTTAATATCCTTGATGACCCTTGGAGACAAATTATGTTGTCTAAAAATATCATGTTCTTTACTTTCCCTATCAAGATTATCTTCTAATAACTCTATTTCATTCACCATGTCTATATTATGAGTGAATATATTATGAACAGTAACATGAGGTTGTTCAACACTCCAACCTAATGATTAATCAATATCTAATGAGGTATCAATTGTAACTAGTAAATTCTCCATACTTAGCTTCATCAACTGATCCTTCTTATCTTGTTGATTCTTACTATCATTTGATGATGTCAGTGTTCTATTTAAAGTTGAATTCATCTTGTTAGTGCTACTATGAACTATTGTTGTTACTTGATGCACATGTGTTGGATGATCTGCTTAAAACTTTGATTTCCTTATATCTTATGGGCTATGTGACTGCTAAGATCTACCAATAGATTAATATTGACCCTTTCCTTCTCTTACTTCTTTATTGTAAGAATTTGCATTCAACTCTACTGCTGCAAGTATTTTTTCACTGCTTTTGCTTTATTTTGATGTGATAGTATCAATCTTCATAATATTCAATGACACTTGGTTCTTATTTTCTTCTCTATTTTATCATTGACAGGGATTTTCCGTAAAGGGTCTATTATAACAGAAGGTTCACCATGAAAACACTTGGATGCCTAGTCTTTTGTAGATAGCTACATAATTTTTCCTTGTCTTTCTTATTGACTTCTGTTAGCTATAATAAAGGCATTGCCACTTTGTTATGCAGAAACTTCCTTCTCCTCAAGTAATGAATTAAATGAGTTCTTATCATGTACTTTTTCTCAGGGGTAATAGCTCTTTCACTTAGAAAACCTTTATTGATAAATCTACGTATGGTAGGGTTTCATTTAGCATTTTATATCCTCCATATCTCTTCAGTAATTTCTAGCTTAGAGCTTTCAACTTCTGACTTCTGAATATTGTCATCCTTGTTATCTTCTTAACCTCTTAGTGGCCTCAACTCAGGATGTAATACTCTACATTCCAAATCATTATGCCCTTGAAGTTTACATTCTTTACAATACTTAGGCAAGAAATCATATTTGATCTTAACCTTTTCTATTCTTGATGCCTTAGTGGTAGAATTAACTATTTTCATCTCCACATTATCCGAAAAATCATATAATAGATCCACTTGTACCTTGACCCTAAAATAGCTAGGTCTAGTTTTGTTCACTATCGCTAAATCCAAATGGATTGGTTTACCACTATTGACTCCAATAAGAATAGAAACACCTTTTAAAAAATGACTATCTTTAAATCTAGAAAAAATATCGATGCCATAGCTTGAATAGTTTCCTCTTCAACTTTGAACTTATCATCATATATAAATAATCTCATTTGGTATGAATACCCCTCTTTATCATTGATATAGTAGACAAACTTTGCCAAAATATTCACAAAATCTTTAGCTAGTTCAAATCTCATTAAAATATGATGGATCCTTAAATATTCTATCTTACAATCTCCCTTCACCTTGAGTTGGCTAGACAAGTTAACTCTCAAATCTTCTAGCTCAGGCCATCTATATGAAAACTTTTCAATAATAGCATATTGTAATTCTTTTATAACATTCATTCGATCCAACTCTTCATCAATCCATACTTAGGAACACCATTAACATAACTATATTTCTTAATAGGAATTGGAAGTACCTTTTGCACATTAAGAGCCTTTGGAGAGTTCTTCTGTATGGGATTTAGTAGATTAGCACAACTTTGTCCCAATATAACAGGTTGATCCTTAGTAGTAATATTAGGACTTTGGAGTAATGATAGAAAATCATCTTTAGAAAGAGAAATAGACAGCTGATCAACCGTTGGATCTGGCTGATTAGTGATCGACAAGGCCATTCTGGTAACAGAAGTACACAATCGGCAATAGCTAGGTTCTCATAGAGCATTTCATAATTTATTGATTTCATTATTTTTTCTTTTAAATAATTTTTTTGAGGTTATCAAATTTCATTATGAATCTTATTAACAGTATTATTATAGTGTTATTATAAAGCAGGAAACATTTTTTTTAACTTCAAATTTTTGAAGCAGCAGCTTGGTGTTACTATTGCATAATATGGAAATATCTTACAAAGTTTCTTAATATTCTATCAAAAGGTTAGACAATAGATCACTAATATTGTATTTTTATATTTTCAGAAGTTGAAGTTTGAAAGTTGTTAGGTTTATAACTTTTGGACTTTCTTTTTAAGGTTTAAATTGATAACTTTGTTATTCCTTTAGTTTGATGTGAGGTTAATCCTTAAGAATTTTTTATTTAATGGTGGCACCTTCTTATTATCATCATTCATATTTATCTTTTTTTTTTTTTGACATTTCTTACTCTATTTTATTTATAATTATAATACAATAATTTACTATAGATATTAAAAAGTCTTCATAACTCACACCACTTCATTTTATAATTTCTATTTTAATAATAGTGAGTCTTAAAATCCTAAAATTTTAAAGGTAATATTAAATTTTTTTTAATGTTATGGTACTTTTTTTCTTCGTCTTTATGATTTTTGATTAATGTGTATTAATATTTATCAAAGATAAGAGATAAAAAGACAAAACACCGAAACCTCATGTTGCAACAATAATTTTAACTATATTACCTCCATAGCTTCCAACCAACCGGTCTAAATGTTAACTGTATATCTCTATTCTCTTATAATTATCTCCTTTTATTTTTTTCTAAAAAAGGAAGAAGAAATTTTCTCAGACGTATTGAAAAAGAAAGAAAATTATTATACAAAACAAACATAAAGAGAGAATTAAGTATGAAAAAAAAATTGCTAATAAATTTCCGTCTTATCTAAAATATAACAAATACGTATATGTAGTTTTTAATATTTTTTTTAGTTAAAATTTAAATGGTCGGTGAAGAAAGGCGCTAAAGAAATAGAGGATACAAATATAAGTTTAGTGTTTATTATCTTCAAAACAAACAAATAAACAAACAAAAAGTAACTTTAAAAGTTCTCATGCAATATATAAGATGAATCTAATATTTCTTATCATTCCATAATATTAATCTAATATCTTTTATTGTTCCGTAGATGACAAAATTTACTTTGTAGACTTATAAATCGATTCTTGAATTTGCATATCTTACTTTTGAGTATAATAGCTGAGAAGAGCAAGTCAAGATTGAACAACTTAATATACGGTAATTATGTTATTCAATTATGTATTTAACAAAACTATAAAATAATGATTGTAAATTTGTAATATGTCGAGGATTTTGTTTCGGAAAAGAGTGATTCATCAACTCCTAAAATTATGTAATATGTTAGTGTTGCATGAATATAAAGACAAAGATATACGTATTGTACACGGCAATAACTTTTTTTAAAAAATGAGGTGAACTTTTTTATGTTTATATTCTTGAAAAGTGAATCAAATATTAATTAAATAAAAGTTTAGGTCATAATATATATATATATATATATATATATATATATATATATATATATATATATATATATATAATATTGAAGCTGCAATTTTTATAATCTCACAAACCATATTATTATAGAGAAGACAATTATTTATAAGATCAGCATCAATATATTTTTATCACCGCGCAAAGTGCGGACCTATTTCCTAGTTTAAACTATACCCGAAGTATAGAAATACCTATTTTTTTAACTACTCAATTATATTATATCTCAATACACAGTTCAACTCTAATTCACCTTAACATCTATGAGGTGAAAAAATAATTAGACGCCGATCGAGTATCATTCAAGACTAAATATTTATAGTTTCCTAATAAATGTATCAAATTTGTAGAAATATACTAGTAACATGATAGAAAAATGTTCTTTACAAGATCTTTTTCTATAGTATGACTTCTAATTAAAATAATTATTAATAAGGACCACCAAACAAAACAACAATTAAAATTATCAAATGATGATAATAATGATGATCCGTTAAGGCTAAACCTAATCTGTCATACCAAACAAGTACATTATCTAATTAAGAAAGCAAAAGCAAAACAGTAATATTGTTAGTTCCTGGTCTTTAAAAAATTAAAATTTTAACTACTAATTAAGAAAGCAAAAGCAAAACAGTAATATTGTTAGTTCCTGGTCTTTAAAAAATTAAAATTTTAACTACTAAATGTGGTTAAGCTGCGTTGTCACTTGGAGGTCACAGGTTCAACTCGTGAAAATAATATCTGTAAGATAAGATTGCGTATAATTTTTTTTTTTTTATAATTTGATCCTTTTTCAAGTCATGCGCATAAGAAAGATTTAATTGAATGGGTTTTTTTTCTTTTTTTTTTTTTTTACTAAATGTGGTTAAGACCTTCTTAATTACAACTTAGAATTAGAGAAATAAAGCCCCTATTAAAAAGTGGCAGACATGATAGAAATATGTCACAGTAAAAAGGCAAGATTTTTACATAATAAGGGACAAAGAATAGAGAGTTCACTAAAAAGCTAGATGACCTATTAAAAAGTAAAATCAACTTGTAAAATTATTATGACATACAATTTTGTTTGGTAGCTAAAGTCAAAGGCTTATTTTTTTTTTTTTTCGCTATAACCAAGTACACTATGCCAAGGGGATAATCTGATGATCCACTTTTTAACTGACCCACGCAGAATATTGTAATAAGTTCATTCAAACGGTCTTCGTTGAAAAAATTATATTATATCTACAAGTTAATTTATTTTATGTATAAATACTATATAATTAATTTTTCTATTTTAAAATTTTTTAATAAAAATTCTAATTTTATCAGTGATTATAATTAAAAACAAGAAAGCGATATTGATTTCACATCAACACAAGAAAGTAAATCAACTCCCGCTACCCCTTTTATCTTAATTAGCTTTATGTTTGACTCTTAACAAAAGTTACCACTTTCCAGTGGTTTGATATATTACATTTGTTTTTTACACTACATATTTTTTTCTTTTCATTAAAGATGATACTATAGAAGGTGGGGTTTTCTTGTGATGCCATGCTTGGTCATCCGAGGTAGTATAATGAGATGCTGTTCAAGTTGTGAACAATATTATTTACTATTTTTAAGTGCATGTCGTCATTTGATTGGACTTGAAACTTGTAGCTGTAGAACTTCATATACATGTATATTATAGTGAAAATATATGAAGAAAGTGTATAAAGTTGGTTATATAGAGAAAATAACATGTTATTAGAACTAAGAAACATTGAATATTAAGATATTATATTTACGTCTGAATAGTATTAAAATAATTCCAATGAGTTACTAAAGAGACACTCATAAGTATTAATATACATAATATTAGATGAATTATTGCTTTGATGAATCACACTCCAGCTAAAAGCCGTAGTCGTTGATGACAGAAGACGGTGATAGTTGGTGATGACTACGGTTGTACGCCAGAAAGTTGGCAATGGTGATTGTGTAGATTAGGTAGTGATAGCTAACAATAGAGGATGAATGTGCGGTGGTGGTTGAAGTCATGGTGGTTATGGCTAGTGATATAGGTGGTGAGGGTGTAGGTGGAAATCGATGGTGTTATGTGTAATGGCCCAATTCACTAGAGATATTCTTCGCTCTAAGTGTAGGTTCATCCGATTTTAAAACGTGTCATTAGAATGAAAGAATTGCATACTTATAAATTCAAGATTTCTCCTGTGTATTTTATTGATGTTGGCGTCAGGTAACTGGTGATGATATGACATGTTATGGAAATGGTTGGCGGTGTTAAAAAATAGGATAGAATAGTGATAAAAGGTTCTATTCATATAAAGAAGTAACTAAACGTCTAATTATATTAATTCATTTATTAGTTCAATTTATTTTAGATCAACAATTTCACTCCATCAGCTTATTTATTAGCTCAATCTATTTTAGATCAATAATTTCACTCCATTATAGTTTGCATTGATATCTAACCCAAATTGATTCGTGAAAAATCTTATCAAAATATTTTCAAAAGATATTTTTTTATATGATATATTATATATAGTCATAATAAAAAAAAATACTAATGATTTTATAAGGTACTAAAAAACAACTATATTAAACAATTAAGGGGCGCTTGACCATGAAAATCAAAAACAATTTTCACTTTATATTTCAAAGTTGGAATTGTATTTGACCATAGTTTTTTCAATAAATATTTATAATTTAAATATAATTTTTTTTAAAAAAATATATAAGATATGATTTAAATGGGTTATTTTAGGAAAATAAAAAAATTTAAATTTTTTGAAAAAGAAAAATTTTGAAAGTGAAAACTCGGTTTTACCCTTTTTTTCAAGTACAAAGTTTGAAATATTTATCGCCAATGTTGAATTTCAAATAAAGTGAAAAAAATTTCTTAAAGAAAAGTGAAAATTTTCCATGTACAAATAAAGTCAAACTTAATGGTAATTTGAGTTTTCTAGATGAATTTTTTTTAGCACAACTCCTCCGTATATTTAGGTGAAGTCGACTTTAATTTCCAGGATTATTCAACTTTATAATGATGACTCGTTCTATACAAAGGAAATTCATAATTTAGGAGTGAGTAATAAAAGACACTTTTTTGCAAATTAGAGAAGCATAAGGGCCACCTGCCACCATTCTTGTGCTGGTTGTCCCACAATACTGTCTAAGATTCTGACTAATTTATATTTATGTTGATAAAAATATTTAAGATTTTTTTCATATTCAAAATTAAAATTTAAAATTATTGATTATATAGATGCTGAACATGCACTATAATATTATAATCTCAAATCGAGATTTAGACATGTGTGGGATCATAATTCCATAGTGCATATTCAAACGGGCTCTAAGAATGACAGATGAATCCCATTCCTCCGCCATAACCCTAATTAGTCCCCCCCTAATTTTCTGTACCCATATTGAGCTTTGGCAAATCTGTATTTCATGCCATGAAAGGCCTATTTCTAAGATGATTTTTTTCATATACAAATTAAAGTTTGAACTCCAAATATCTGGCCATCAAAACTTTTACTGATCTAACAATTCATTGTTTCATTATAAATCTTCAATGCTACATTCTTCATGTTGTTGGTTATGTATGTCTTATTCCTGCTGTGACAGTGAGACAGCCATACGGGAATAAAGAGGACAACATCATAAAAGTCAGCATTCATTGCTATACAAGAAAAAAGATGGTAATCCTTTGAATTTGAGTTTCTTCAATTGTTTGACACGTAGAATGCAAAGGTTAATTAATAACTGTCACAAAAGATGTAGACATATAATGTATAATTAGATCTAGGTGGACTCCACAATAGGAAATTGTTAAACATATTCTTTATCATTTGAATACAAGAATTTTTTTTGCAAATGTTCTTTATGTGTGTCAAATATATTAGGCTCAAGAATTAACGCAGAATTCAATAATTAGCTTAAAGTAAAGCGAAAAGCGTCAAAAAATACTTCTTTACTATGCGAAAAGAATTATTTATATCCTTTGTTATATTTTGAGGCTACAATTTTCGTGACGTTATATAATTAATGTAAAAATATCCCTCTTTTGTTGATCCACCAACATGCCAAACACCAATTCAAGTGGTGTTAGTGGTTCACAGTAGCGGTAGAGGAGGGGGCACCAATAATGGTGACAATAAATATAATTATAATAATGAAGGTGATAGGTGTGATGGAGATTAACAATATCGGTTGACAGCAGTATTAATAGCCAGTGGTGGTTGGTGGTTAACAATGGTAATGTTGTTGTTGGTGGTTTTGATGACAAATATGGTTAGTGGTGATAGATAATGTGTAATACTCCGGGAAATTTTTCGTTGGAATTTTGTGCGTAAACGTGTTGGGTTCTATCTTCTAGAATGAATTATAAATTTTTCGTATGGAATATCTTAGATTATGACCCACCATTGCGTAGAGTATCGAATAATCTTTCCAACGATATGTGGATCATCCAAAACGGACACCCGAGCGACGAGTTATGAACATTCCGATCGAACCGTGAATAATAGTGAATAGTAAAACGTGCGGAAAAAGTACTGAGGTCTGGCGTATTTTTGCTCCAACTATAAATGATCATAACTCCTTGTACATAATGATCTGGGTGATCTACTATATATTAATGGAAATCTCTGCAAGTCCTCTTTCCAATGAAATTGGTTTCATACAATTTGTCTATCGGAGCAAAAAGTTATGGTCGATCTACTTCAGCTTATCAAAAGCGAAATTTTGGGTCAACTTCAAACGATCATAACTCCTCGTACACAATGATCTGGGTGAGATACTATATATCAACGGAAAGATATGAGAGTTCTCTTTCTAATGAAATTAGTTTAATCCAATTTGGATATCGGAGTAAAATGTTATGGTTGATCTACTTCAGACTATCAAAACAGTCCACCAAAGGACAGATTCGAGAATTATTTGATTTTTAGGGGCATTTTGGTCATTTCACCTCACCCAAAATCCGTCCAAACCCTATATTAAAGCCTATTAGAAGCATTATATGTTATATTTCATCAAATTCCCTCAAAAAGAAAACCCTAAGCTCCTACATCCAACTTCAAGACCTCCAAAGTTCACCATTAATTCTGCAAATTTATTCAAGATTCCAAGTTCCTAGTTCAAGAACTCCAAGAACCATCTTTCAAAGGAACGATTTACATCTCAAAAACGAGTATCGATCTAAAGTTCATCATTCAAGGTATGTGGAGTTTTTCAATAAGAACTCTCTTTCGTTCTTGTGCCCAAAATTAATTTTCTTTACAAAGGCATGATTTTTATTTAATTTTTACGAATTTGAAGCATGAACCCATATCTTATGATGATTATTATGAAATCTTGATGTTTATGATTTTGAAAGATGAATTTACATATTTGGAGATATAAAGCATGAATCTTGAACGATATTTATCATGATTTTGATATTTGGGTTGTGAATCCCCATTGGAAATTGTGTTTTTTTGAGAAAGTGTGTGTTATAAGCACGTTGATGTTGAATATTTGAGATATTTTGAATGATTTTACCTTTTGGTCTTAATGGAGTTGTTTTGAACTCGACTGTGAAAGAAATCCACAACGTGGTTAATTTTGATAGATGGGAAGCATGATGGTTCCCGATGTATATTTATATATTACTGAAATTGTTTTGTTGTGGATTGTCTTTGAAATGATCTGAGCTAAGTCCGGGAGAAATCCTTAGCACCGAGTGGGAGGTATAAAGTGACCTTACTTCCCTAGAACTACGTTTCCCCATAGGAGTGAGCCTGAGGCTGATGTAAATAGTGATCACTAGTTTGTGTGGATTTGATATCGATAGTCCTACTCCGATGACAAGGATAGGAAGGCTCTCCCCAACGTGGGTTGTACGTTGGACTCCATGTAGCTCACATGGTTTATGTCGGTTATAGGATCTCCCAGTGTGTGTGTGTTTCCTTGTGTCTATGGTGAATGGTGAAGCAATTTAAAAGTGGAATTGTGAAAGTTATTCTTTCGAAAGATTTAAATGATATTTACATTATGAGAATTGATATTCTTGATGAACTGAAAGTGATTGACAAATTATATGATGACTCACATGTGTTATTTTACTTATTTCATCATCTCATGATTATGATGATTTTCTTCGGGCTATGTGAGTCTTTCATACATCCTGCATATTTCTTATAAATATTTATGATGATGATGTTTATACAACTGCATACACCCGCATATACTCGGTTTCTTTCGATGGTACCGACCCACATTTTCAGATGTGGGCTACATTTTTTAGGAATGTAGGTTCAGGTGCTCAGTTCCAGGTTCGACAGTGATTCTTTGGGCACGCTGTTCTACATCTTCTATTGTGGTGAGTCCTCATGTTTTGAGGACGTGATGTCTGATGTTGGTTTCACAGAATCATTTACATTTAATAATTGAGCATGAGTCAGTTGGGGCATGTCTCAATGGCTCGCTGGTTTTATTGATTTTCTTAGAGGCTTGTCAGACTAGTATAGATGTTGGGAGTTGACTAATAAGTCATATTTTGTTATCTTTCTGAAATTTTTTTATTCTTGGATGATGATTACTCTGTTGATAATTGAGGGTTATTTATGAAAATCCCATTGATTTGTGTTGAACTGAATAAAAATGGCTCAAAGGGTTAGCTTGGGGCTACTCATAGCCTCAAGCACCGTGTGATGCTCCGGGACCCATTTTTTGGGGTGTTACAAACTTGGTATCAGAGTCTAAGGTTTTAAGGTGTCCTAGGGAGTCTGACAAGCTGAATTAAGTAGAGTCTTGATCATTGGTGTGTAGCGCGCCATATCTATGAGCAAGAGGCTACAAGATGTTTTAGAAAAAAGTATGATTCTTTCTTTCAGACGTCTATCGTGCTTAAAGTTTCTCTCTCTTCTATTGATTCGTGCTCTCCTCTTTTAGAAATATGACTCCACGTCGAACGAGAAGAAATAATGATGGTCAGCAACCTCAACCCGCTGACCCATTGAATGAAAACTTTTCGGTTGATCTCTCAGGGATACCTTCTGATAGAGAGATAGAGTTCGGGATTGATCTTCTTCCCGATACTCAGCCCATTTCTGTTACTCCTTATCGTATGGCCCTTGCAGAACTTAAGGAGTTGAAAGAGAAACTAAAGATCTACTAGATAAAGGTTTCATAAGGCCCAATGTTTCTCCTTAGGGTGCTCCTGTGTTATTTGTGAGAAAAAAAGATGGCTCTTTGAGTATGTGCATTGATTATCGCTAACTGAATAAAGCCACCATAAAAAATAAGTACCCCCTTCCGAGAATAGATGATTAGTTTGACCAATTGTAAGGTGCAAGTTATTTCTCAAAGATAGACCTTCATTCTGGCTATCATCAACTCAAAGTTAGGGTGTGTGACATCCCTAAAAATGCTTTCCGAACTCGTTATGGCCATTTTGAGTTTCTTGTTGTGTCTTTTGGGTTAACTAATGCCCCAGCATCTTTCATGGACCTCATGAATCTAGTGGTCAGACCATATGTGGATATGTTTGTCATAGTGTTCATCGATGATATATTGGTGTACTCCCGTAGTGAGGATGAACATTCTGATCATCTCCGAACTGTCTTGCAAACCCTTAGAGATCACAAGTTGTTTGCCAAGTTTAGTAAGTGTAAGTTTTGGCTAAGATCAGTTGCTTTTCTGGGTCATATCATTTCTTCCGAGGGTATTAGAGTTGATCCCCAAAAGACTGAAGCTGTTAGAAATTGGCCTAGACCTATTTCTCCGACTGATATCCAAAGTTTCTTGGGTTTAGCTGGCTATTACCGCCGTTTTGTTGAGGGTTTCTCCTCTATAGCGTCTCCTATGACTCGGTTGACCCAAAAGAAAGTGAAGTTCTTGTGGTACGAATCTTGTGAGAAGAGTTTTCAGGAGTTGAAGACTCGACTCACTTCAGCCCCTATTTTGACTTTGCCTGATGGTGTTGATGGTTTTGTGGTGTACTGTGATGCTTCGAGAGTTGGGTTGGGTTGCATATTGATGCAGAAGGGTAAGGTGATAGCTTATGCTTCTAGATAGTTGAAACCCCATGAGAAATATTACCCCACCCATGACCTTGAGTTGACTGCTATTGTGTTTGCTTTGAAAATATGGAGACACTATTTGTATGGTGTCCATGTTGATGTTTTCACCGATCATAAGAGTCTACAGTATGTGTTTACCCAGAGAGACTTGAATCTTAGACAGAGACAATGGTTAGAATTATTAAAGGACTATGATATGTGTGTGCTGTACCATCCGAGCAAGACCAGTGTTGTGGCGGATGCCCTAAGTAGAGTGTCCATGGGTAGTGTTTCTAATGTGGTAGAAGGTAAGAAAGAGTTGGCTCGTGATGTACATCGTTTGGCTAGATTGGGGGTTAGGTTGTTTGACTTTGCTGAAGGTAGTATAGGGGTTCAGAGTAGTTTCGAAAACTCCTTGGTTTTGGAAGTGAAGGAAAAACAATACTTAGATGCTAGTTTGGTCAGACTGAAGGAGTCAGTCAAGGACCAAAAAGTAGAGGTTTTCTCCCAAGGGGGAGATGGTGTGTTGAGATTGAAGGGTAGATTGTGTGTCCCGAAAGTTGATGATCTTAGACAAAGAATTATGGATGAACCTCATGGGGCGCGATATTCTATTCATCCTAGTGCCACCAAGATGTACCGAGACTTGCGGGAAATCTATTGGTGGAGTGGCATGAAAAAATATATAATAGCATTTGTAGCTAAGTATGCAACATGCCAATAGGTTAAGGTTGAATACCAAAGACCTGGTGGTATGATGCAAGAGTTTAGTATTCCTACCTAGAAGTGGGAAGAGATAAATATGGACTTCGTGATTGGGTTACCTCCTTCCCGACGCCATCATAATTCCATTTGGGTTGTGGTTGGTAGGTTGACTAAGTCTGCTCATTTCTTTCCTGTTCATACTTCAGATACTGCTGAGGATTACGCTAGATTTTATATCCGAGAGCTAGTCAGACTGCATGGAGTTCCTTGTCTATTATTTCGGATAGGGGTACTCCGTTCACTTCATAATTTTGGAAAGCTTTCCAGAAGGGTCTTGGTACCCCAGTGATTTTGAGTTATGCTTTTCATCCACAGACCGATGGTCAGGCTGAGCGGACCATCCAGACCATAAAGGATATGTTGAGAGCATGTGCACTTGACTTTAAGAGAAGTTGGGATGATCACTAACCATTGATAGAGTTTGCTTACAATAACAGTTTCCACTCTAGTATTGGCATGGCTCCGTTTGAAGCCTTATATGGGAGAAACTGTAGATCACCCATAGGTTGGTTCGAGGTGGGTGAAGCGGCTGTGAGTAGTCCTGATTTGGTATTTGAGGCTATGGAAAAAGTTAAGTTGATTAGGAAAAGGTTGAAAACTGCGCAGAGTCATCGAAACTCATATGCGGATGTTAGAAGGAGAGACCTTGAGTTTGAAGTTGGTAACCTAGTGTCTCTGAAAATTTCACCCATGAGGGGGGTGAAAAGATTCAGAAAGAAGGGAAAGCTTAGTCCCCGTTATGTTGGTCCTTATAAAATTCTTAGCCATGTTGGTAAGGTAGCTTATGAGGCCGAGTTGCCTTCCGAGTTGTCCTCTGTTCATCCAATATTCCATATCTCCATGCTTAGAAAGCATATTAGCAATGCTGTGGTAGTGGATTCCTCTGTGAGTGCTGACATTCAAGAAAATCTTTCTTTTAATGAGATTCCTGTTGAGATTCTTGATTTCAGTGTCCGAAGACTAAGGAAGAAAGAAGTTCCTTTGGTCAAGGTGTTGTGGCGAAACTAATCTGTTGAGGGTGCAACTTGTGAAGCTGAGGCGGATATGCGATCCAAGTACCCGCACCTATTTTCTGCGAACTCCAATCAAGATAAAGGTACCGTTATTTCCTAAATCATGCACTTTAGATAAAAGTTGCAGCAGTTCAGCTGTCATTTATTATGTGTTCAGCTGTAGTTTCTTGAATTTATGCATTCTATGTTGCATTTGGAGTGAGAAACGATGTGGTGATGAGTCTAACGAATGGTTTCAGCTGTATGCTCTATTCCCTATCTAATCTTGGCATGTCTACGTCATTCGAGGATGAATGTTTCCAAGGGGGGATGATGTAATACCCTGGGAAATTTTTCGTTGAAATTTTATGCGTAAACGTGTTGGGTTCTATCTTCTAGAATGAATTATAAATTTTCTGTGCGGAATGTCTTATATTATGACCCACCATTATGTAGAGTATTGAATAAGCTTTCTTATATGGATCATCCAAAATGGACACCCGAGCGACGAGTTATGAACATTCTGATTGAACCGTGAATAGTAGTGAACAGTAAAACGTGCAGGAAAAAGTATGAGGCCTGACATATTTTTTCTCCAAATTTAAATGATCATAACTCCTTGTACATAATGATCTAGGTGATATACTATATATCAATGGAAATCTCTGCGAGTCCTTTTTCCAATGAAATTGGTTCATCCAATTTGTCTATTGGAGCAAAAAGTTATGGTCGATCTACTTCAGCCTATCAAAAGTGAATTTTTTGGTCAAATTCAAATGATCATAACTCCTCGTACACAATGATATGGGTGAGATACTATATATCAACAAAAAGATATGGGAGTCCTCTTTTTAATGAAATTGGTTTCATTTAATTTGAATATCGGAGTAAAACGTTATGGTTGATCTACTTCAGACTATCAAAACAATCCGCCAAAGGACAAATTCGAGAATTATTTGATTTTTAGTGGCGTTTTGGTCATTCCCCCTCACCCAAAATCCATCCAAACCCTATATTAAAGTTTATTAGAAGCATTATATGTTATATTTCATCAAATTCCCTCAAAAAGAAAACTCTAAACTCCTACATCCAACTTCAAGAACCTCCAAAGTTCACCATTAATTCTGCAAATTTATTCAAGATTCCAAGTTCCTAGTTCAAGAACTCCAAGAACCATCATTCAAAGGCACG
>NC_061121.1:41565346-41730435 GCF_002878395.1 Capsicum annuum
TAAAAATCATGCCTTTATAAAGAAAATTACTTTATAAAGGCATGATTTTTATTTGATTTTTACGAATTTGAAGCATGAACCCATATCTTATAATGATTATTATGAAATATTGATGTTTATGATTTTGAAAGATGAATTTACATGTGTGGAGATATAAAGCATGAATCTTGAATGATATTTATCATGATTTTGATATTTGGGTTGTGAATTCCCAGTGGAAATTGTGTTTTTTTGAGACAGTGTGCGTTATAAGCACGTTGATGTTGAATATTTGAGATATTTTGAATAATTTGAACTTTTGGTCTTAATGGAGTTGTTTTGAACTCGAGTGTGAAAGAAATTCACAACGTGGTTGATTTTGATAGATAGGAAGCATGATGGCTCCCGATGTATATTTATATATTACTGAAATTATTTTATTGTGGATTGTATTTAAAATGATCTGAGCTAAGTCCGGGATAATTCTTTAGCACCGAGTGGAAGGTATAAAGCGACCTTACTTCCCTAGAACTACGTGCCTCGGTAGAAGTGAGCCTGAGGCTGATTTATATACTGATTACTAGCTTGTGTAGATTTGATATCGATAGTCCTACTCCGATGGCAAGGATAGGACGGCTCTCCCCAACGTGGGTTGTACATTGGACTCCATGTAGCTCACATGGTTTATGTCGGTTATAGGATCTCTCAGTGTGTGTGTGTTTTCTTGTGTCTATGGTGAATGGTGAATTGTGAAAGTTATTCTTTCAAAATATTTAAATGATATTTACATTATGAGAATTGATATTCTTGATGAACTAAAATTGATTGACAAATTATATGATGACTCACATGTGTTATTGTACTTATTTCATCCTTTCATGATTATGATGATTTTCTTCGGGCTATGTGAGTATTTCATACATCTTGCATATTTCTTATAAATATTTATGATGATGATGTTTATACAACTGTATACACCACCATATACTCCGTTCCTTTCCATGGTACTGACCTACATCTTCGGATGTGGGCTGCATTTTCTCTGAATGTAGGTTCAGGTGCTCAGTTCTAGGTTCGACAGTGATTCTTCTGGCACGCTGTTCTACATCCTCTGTTGTGGTGAGTCCTCATGTTCCGAGGACGTGATGTCTGATGTTGGTTTCACGGAATCGTTTACATTTGATAACTGAGTATGAGTCAGTTGGGGTATGTCTCAATGACTCTCTGGTTTTATTGATTTTCTTAGAGGCTTGTCAGACTAGTATAGATGTTAGGAGTTGACTAATAAGTCGTATTTTGTTATATTTCTGAAATTCTTTTATTTCTGGATGATGATTACTCTGTTGATATTTGAGGGTTATTTATGGAAAACCCGTTGATTTGTGTTGAACTGAATGAAAATGGCTCAAAGGGTTAGCTTGGGGCTACTCGTAGCCTCAAGCACCGTGTGACGCTCCAGGACCCGTTTTCCGGGGCGTTACATAATGCTTATGAATTCAGCCTGATGAATATCACCCCACACAAAGATACAACTTAATGATTAAGATTTTCTCAAACCAAGCAAGTGCTTAAATGTTGATGAAAACAAATGCACTTAATGGCCTAAAATCTGAACCATTCAGATTTGGGACTCATTTGCGTGCACTTAATAGAGGTGTGACTCTGAATAATTCAGACTTCAAATTATTAAGTATATTTATTTTTATTAAGATTTTTGCTCTTAATAGGTCTTAATCATTCAGATCTAGAACCAAGTCTTAATATCATTATATTAAGAGGTATTTTGTTTTAGATAATATTCACCATCACTCTATTCATAATCATCAGTCACCACCACTAACCACCTCAGCCACCTCCACCATTGTCAACCACCACCAATCACCACCCAATACCACCATCACAATCATCATTGACAACAAGTATCACTACCATTCACTATTGTTAACTGTTACCACACCTGCCGCCTCGGTTATTCTAATTATATCTGCCGCCACCACCACCGCCTACGACACCACCATCATCAACCATTACCGACCAATTCCTACTACCGACTAACTCATCTATCACAATTAGAACCACCACTAACTACCACTGATACATCATCAACCTCCACACATTCTTTGTCCACCACCACCACCACTACTATTGTCACTAGTGTTGCCACCTCTACCAACACTTCAACTATTACCATCGCAAAAATCTATCTCTACTAACAATAATTTCCACCCTTACAGCTAACAATGTCTCCAACTACTGCCAACACATCTCAACCATCATGCATTCATTTTTCAGCCTTCATAATCAATACCTCCAACTACTAACATCAACCAACTTCACATTACAACCACCACCATGACTATTAATCAACACCATCTTAACTGTCACTATAATACCAACCACCACAACTATCACCGACAACATTTCTAATCACTAACATCAATCATTATCATCCACAACCACTATTACAAACCATCTCCACTATCAATAAGAAACATAAATATCTTTTTTTTCAATCAAATAAAAATTTTACTATATTAAATTAAATAGTTTTATAATAGATAATTAGTTAATTATTTAAATAATATTTTTTATTATATATACAAATATAAAATTTATGAACGTTCAGATGTTGAAAAACAAACAGTCTTAATCATTTAATTTTCAAATCTAGAGACAATATCTTAATCATTCAGATATGCATTCAGATTCAGAGGTCTGAATCTTAATAAAAATAAATGCAACCTTAGACCTCCATTAAGTGCAAATAACCGAGGCCTAATTATAGTTTGTTGCATATTTGGTAGCCTATATTTTATGACTTTTAGCACAATAAGCATGGAGAGGCTTTTGACTCATTTACTATCTATTTTGGGTTGATATTTAATTTTTGCCTCTTATATTGGAAAATAATTTTTTTCGTATGGTATAAGATTAATATGTCCTCATCATAATATCTTCTAATTTATGCCTTATGCACTTAAAGAAATTATATTTCCCATGTGTAAATTCAATTTTTAACGAAAAAATCAAAGACCGACCTATATAAAGAACAAATTGTGCAATTAAATACAAAATTTCTTACAAATGTTTTCCAACCTACCAGTAAAATAATTGTAACATACTGATCAATGTAACCTATATAACAATTTCCAAGGCTAAAAGCAACTTGGGAGCCGAATGTGGCTTGGCGAAAATGGGTTGAAAGTTTAAACCAAGGTAAATTACTCAAATCTCCATACACCAGGGTCATTAATACATAAAATCCCATGTCATTTAACAAATTACATAAATCTCACAAATTGAAAATTACTCTTGATACATATCTGCTATGACCCGAGCTGTGGCCCTAACCGCGATGGGTATCCGAACCACGAAGGTCCAAGAAGACCCCTCAGCGTACTATCATAAGCATAATATGAACTAAAATGTGGAATTATAATGTAAATCAAGGAAAGTCTTTTAAACTATATGAAATAAAAATTTTAGACTTTAACAAATTATAACAACGATTTGTCAACAGCCAATCTATGTAGCCTCTAATAATAAAATAAATTGTCTAGGCCGGGACAAGGCCTCGAGATACTATAAAACTAAAAGAACTGAATATCTAAATAAAACATATTTTGAAAGATGAATGACTCACCAACTCTGACATTTCTAGGGATTCTAATACAATGCTGGACCACGATTTTACGCCTTAGAATCTACATTATGAGACAATGCAGCCAGTTGAGGAAGTCGATACTTTGAATGTATTGGCATTTAGAACGATAGAAGAAAAATGACATTTAAATAGTTATGATAGCAAAAACTCTGAATAAAACACATTATGGGGTCAAGCCAATTTAGCAAAACATAAACATAAACTCTGAGTTAAACATATATGCTTTTTGGGGTCCTATTCTAATTTTTATAGTTCTGTGCTAGATGGCGTCCCCAACATCTATAAAAACCCCACGAGCTATATGGGATCTGATTTTAACTCGTCGACCAAGTACCCGATCCAAGTTTGCTGCAAGGATTGAAGTGTCTAAAGTCTGGTATACCAATAACATGAAACAAGTATACAATGATTATCCATATGTCAGGACAAAATCAACTGTACACCGGCAAAACATGATTTCGGGCTATAAGATTTTCAACTCACGCCTTCTAGGTTATCCATCTAACTCTCTTTAGGTCCTTACTTTAGTCTCTTTAAAATATTAATTTTTCTAAAAACTGACCCTGTCTTTGAATGGCCATTTCTGATTTGTTATCGTTATATCAGGACTTGCAAGTTATATAAGCCATATTATACTTTCTATTTAATCTCTTACATGTCATGATTCATTGACCACCAAAAAGAAGTTTCAAAGGTCAAATAATAATTCTCTATTAATTCAATGTGATAATTTTGACAAAGACATTTCTCAAACAAGATTCTTTCAAAAAACATAGAAGAAACTTATACTATTCAATTGTATTCAAATAACACCATAGGAAAAAACAACAACATTAACAACACTCTTCAAAATTGTTTACATGGATCATTAAGTAAAGGAATCCCATAAAAGCATATAAATTAAAATCCTATAGGTTTAGGTAGTTCTACATATCTTTGATAGAGAGAAATTGAACAAAACTTAACCTTAGGGCTCTCTTACAGACTTTGCTAGTTTCTTAACTTAGATACGGAGAAGAGGATATTCTAATGTTAATTTAGGGTGAATCCTAATTAGCAAAAACATAATAGAATATTAGGGGAAGATTTTTGGTGTATAAGGAACAAAATGCCCCTAAGGATACTTGCAAGTTTTGGAAATTCATCAGGTAAACAGGGGGTATGGCGCGACTCCTGACGTAGGGAGACAACCTCATGGAATGACCCCTAGTATGGGGAAACATCCTTGTGATGCAACTCCCAGTGCGAGTTGCTTCCCTCGCAGTGTGGGACGCTTCACGTGGGTGAGGCAGTGGCCTCCCGTGGCGGACCACATAATATGGGGCTAGCGCGCGGGGTCCCTCTTGTATCACATGGCCTATTTTCTCATCTAAGATTGTGCCCAACACTTCCAAACCTATTCTAAAGTGATTTATACTTGTTCTAGGGGTTATAAAGGCTCATTTCTAGCTCTATTTGCATACCTAGATACTCAGGGCATTACATTATCCTCCCTTGGGATCATTTAACCCTGAATAATGACTTGGGACATGTTAAGCACAATTTAAGGGATTACATTACATAAAACAAGTAAGACTAGATTAATACCTTCCATGTCTCCGTCTAAAGGTTCGAGTAATATGGGATATCTAGCACACACCATCATCTGATTCCTAAGTAGCTTCCTCTATCCTTAAGTTTAACCACAATACCTTGGTCAAAACCATCTTCCTTCTTCTCAACTTTTGAACCTATTAATCCAAAATCGCTATGGGCACCTCTTCACACGATAATAAGTCTATCACTATAATATCCACTATAGGAACGAAAAGAGAATAATCTACTACACACTTATTAAGCATAGGCACATAAAAGACGGGGTCAACTAAAGTCAAGTTTGTGGGAAAATCTAACTCATACGCAACACTGCCAATCCTCATCGTAATCTGATAAGGACCTATGTAATGAGGACTGACCTTTCCTTTTTTCAAAAATCTCATAATTCCTTTCATAGGGGAGACTTCAACAAATACCCAATCATCAACCTCAAACTTCAATTCCCTCTGCCTCACATCAACGCAGGATTTTTCATGACTTTGGATAATCTTAATCCTCTCCCTAATAACCTTCACTTTTTCTATTTCTTGGTTCACAATATTAGGTCTGAACAACCTGGTTTAACCTACCTCATAACCTACACCTTTTACAATAAAGAGCCTCAAAAGGAGCAATCAAGATGCTAGAATGATAACGATTATTGCAGGCAAACTCTATGAGTGGCAAGTGATCTACCAGCAACCTTTAAAGTCAATCACGAAGGCCCTTAGCATATCTTCCAAAGTCTAAATAGTATGCTTCGCTTTCCCATCCATTTGAGGGTGTAAAGTGGTGCTAAGGTTCACCTGGTTCCTAACCCTCTCTGAAAAGATCGCCAAAATTGTGAAGAAATCTGTATATCTCAATTGGATATAATGGACACTAGGGCCCAGACATACGAACTATCTCTTGAATGTATAACTTTGCATAATCCTCTCCCGAGTAATTAGACCTTACAGACAGAAAGTATGCATACTTGGTTATTCTATCAAGAATAACCTAAGTAAAATCATACTAGTTTCGAGACCATGGAAGATCGGTACAAAATCCATGTTAATTATTTCCCACTTCTATATGGGAAAAGCTATACCTTGGGAGGTACCACCCATCCTCAGGTGTTCAACCTTAACTTGTTGGTAATTCAAACACTTAGCAACATAATCAACAATATCTCTCATTCGACTAAAACACCTCATTTAGGTTTTGGTACATCTTAGCAGAATTGGGATAAATGAAATACCTGGAGACATGGACTACCAAAAAATTCCTTTCTCGCAAACCATCAACATTCGAAACACACAACCTGTCATGACCCAAATAGAGGCACAGGCCGTGACAAGCATCCCAACCATGAAGGCCCGAGAACCATTCTCTAACTTCTAATCATATACATAATTCATATATTGTAAGGAAATGCAGAAAACATAGAAAAATAGAAACATGGTCATTTTCTTATTTCAACTAAACAATATGAATATAAGTTCACAATATTCTAAGAATATCTAACACCAGTCTGCAAAATCTCTAATAATACATAAACACATCTGTATGAAATGGGGATAAGTCCTCCGACCGGACCATGAACTAGAAATCAAATAATAATATAACATGGAACAAGACTTTTTGAAACAAGGAAGGCTCACCAACTTCAAATGCCTGACAAGACCGATCTACTGCTTAGTGGGACCTCAGGTCTGAGCCTCAGATCGTAAAATATAAGGGGTCAATATAAATATACTGGTACGTAGAACAATCCAAAAGCAAAATATATTTATATGCAACATAGGTAAGAGCATTTCAAAAGATACATGTTACCTTAAAGAATTTAAAAAATATATGGGAATAATTGAATCTTTCAAATGACATTCTGCAAATCATGACTCTACTCTTTATCTTACTATTGAGCTAGATGGTACACCGTACAACTCTGCTATTCCACAGGCTATATGGAATCTACCCTTGACTCGGCGACCAAGCCCCCAACCCATGTTTTCCACAAGGGTTGGAGTCTCTTTTTTTCTACTACTCCATTAGGCCATCGCGAGCATATAATTTACTTTTTGGGTAACATAATCTCATGTCGACAAATCACAATTTTGGGCAATGAGTCATTTGACTCGTGACTTCTTTGGGTAACCATCTAACTCTCTTAAGCCCAGTTTTAGATTCTTTGAAACATATCTTCTTTGCAAAGTTATTTCTTTCTGAACTTCTCTGGGCACAGCAAAATAAGGTATCGCCATACCCAGACTTGCAAGCCATATCATAACATATCTACTTCCCTTTATTATTTCAAAATAAAAGTATTGTTGACCACCTAAGATATTTAAAAATCAATGATAGTTTATATTTCTAAACATATGAAAACAAAACATTCTCTCTTCAACACTTTCTCTACTGTGGTCATCTTCTTTTATTAAACATTTGCAAACCTTCAATTGGAAACATGAATGCTTATAAACCAAGTAAAACACCCTCTCATTTAATCAATCAAAATAGTACACGTATTAGTAACCCTTCCAACTCAAGCTTTTAGAATCTATAAAATCAAAGCCACAACTTGTGAAAACAATGGATTTCAAAGTAAGAGAGGGATTTACATAGTCATGCTCTTATTTATATTTACAAATTTAATATCACATGATCTCATGAAAGACATTTCAACCTTAGGGTTTCATACCACAAGTTCTACAAAATTTCATCAATATAAGGGATTTTCAATACATGTTCATCAATATGTTTCAAAACCAATTTTGGATGCATAGGCATATATATACTCATTAAAGCTTGTTTAACACAATTAAATCCACGCCCATGAGGTTTAGGATAGTACCACATACCTTAATTGGTGAAGAATTCATGAAAAAACCGACCTTTTAAGCTTGAAAGAGAAAATCCTAAGTTGTTTACCTCTTGTGTTTAGAGGACGAACCAAGGATTTGATAGGGTTAAAATATTTTTGGGAGCCTTAAATCCATGTTAGGATGCTTAGGGATGGTTATTGGATGATAAAAGATCATGTTTCCCTTGAATTAACTAAAAAATGGAGTCCCTACACCGTAAAATACAAGGTTTGCGGCGCCTAACCCATGGCCAAGTCCAAGGTTGGTGATGCTAATCTATGACCAAACCTTTTTAGTGAAGGTAGGCGATGCCTAGCTATCACCTAAGCTTTATTTTTTCAAGGGCTACTTAGTTTTGAGATCTTTAAATAGTTCTAACACCTCCCATAATGTAAGTACATGATCTATATCACTATGGGGGGTCCTTAGGATTATTTTAGAAGCATCCAAAAGAGCGTTACGACTACGGGGTGTTACATTATCCCCCTTTAGGGATCATTCATCCCTGAATGATGAGTAAGGACTTGTTGAAGCTCTAAAAGTATGGAATAAGGAACGTAACCTCTCATTGAACATTTTTCCTCAAAAAATATGCAAAGGCATCAAAGAGCTTCATGATAACCCCTAGTGAAAAATGTAAGCACGAAGTGTGAGATAATAAGAATTGACATAGAGATAACCTTGCATATGAGTTCTAGGGGTCATAATCATCACAACATATGGTATGAGTTTATTTGGTGGTCAAAGGCTTGATTTACATTAGCACTAATCATGAAATAAGATTTCACTGAAGATAAAAAATAGAAGCATTCTCTACCTTACAAGATACAACGAATAGACCTAAAATCTAGAGACACTACTCAACTATGCCCCAAACAACAAATAGTATACTTTATCATTTCCAACTTACAATTATCCCAAAACACTTCTAACCACAGGAGTTTGAGTCCCACTACATAATGCTTCTATGTCGAAGCCTAACTCAGAGAAAAGAGGTGCTAGCTTAAGTTATGAGACCCTGTAATCTACATTCCATTAAGAAAATCACTTTACCTTATTAATACCATCAAATACACTCGATTTTTAATTCAGGAAATACTAACCACATATTACATGGGTTTTGTTTTCATCAATCACAACATTCAAGCCTATCATTACTACACCCACTTCATGGACCTCCCCACTAAGACCAATAATTTCAATCACCCTCTCAAATATTTTCATCATATATCTCCTTCATAACTATTTCACATAACGAAAGTTTATCTCCTTCTTCTATCTTCTTTTACACTTTAGCTCAAGAAATCACATCAGAATTTTCACCTACAAAAAACATCTACTCTCCCACCCAACATACTTCTACGCTTCCACAACCACCATCATACTAACTTATGGAGGGTCATTAAAGGACCCGAGTCGAGCATCATAAATAGGAGAAACACTACTCAATCATAACTTATATTCATTGATTTACTTAAGGTGGGACATAAGGTTAAGATATGATACGATCATGAAGTGCTTCATATATCAAGTGTTTGGATCGTAACTCGAGAGACGCTCTGTCATAAACACAACATAGCATGAGTCCTCAGGACAGACCATAGCTGGAAACAAGAGTGATTAAATCCCGAGTCGTATAACATAAGTTTGAAATTCATGAAATCAATGATTGAGACAAGGACTTCTACTAAAAGCTATCGCTTCTCATTTTCAGTGCCAAAATAGTCATGTGTTCGCACAACTTTATTATTTTGGCTAATCCCAACATAAAATGAATCTTAATATATGAAAATATAGTCCTTTACCACCAAGCATAATTTGGGATAGTTTTATGGTTCATGAGTAACGTAACCTAGAGCCTCGATACTTGCAATGTAGGATCACTGAGGGACATTATTGCTTCTAGTTTGGAGATCAGAATATGACATGAGTTACATAGAGTGCTCAAACCTTAGATATAGGCAGCGCTTAAATACATAAGATCTTGGTAGATGTACATTCAAATTGAAGTAGGAGGAATATGCTTGAATAGGAATTGGCTTATCATGACTCCTCCCCACAACTTGGCACACTGAGAAAATTTTGGGAACTACCTTAACACCATCTCCCCATTAGATCAAAGTCACAATCCTAGAATTGTGGACATATCCTCTTATCAAATCTATAATCACAACTCTCAACACAATGGGGGGTCAGTATACACATGAACACAACCTCCTCAATAATTTTAATAAAAACACACAAATTTGTTTCTAGGACCTTCCCCTTCAGGGACACTAATTATAACTTTATCCAAACCCCAAAGTCATCGACTTAAGACTAACATTATCGTGGGCATGGACATCCACGCTTCTAAACACTTAACACTCCATCTTCAATTCCTTAGAATACTAATATTACACCTCTAATCACATAAATCACCTTTTAACAAAATTTGTAAGAAATACCAAAAGCGCATATTGCCTACCCATATTTCCTTAATCCAACTCTAAATAACGTTATACCATAACTCCCCAGACCTCTCCATATTACAAGATTCGAGAATAAAATATAAGTACACGTGACACTCGTACACATCACTCCTTATCTAACAATATGCTACCTTTGGGTTCAAATTATTCTTCTATACTTACGCCCTTAAAAACTTAAGGACTCAACCACAATTCATCATTTTAACACTAGTTGTCATGACTATATATATATATGTATCAAAATTTATCCACTCCTTATTACGCAAGTTGCCAACCTAGGATATTTCAAACATCACATCTAGCCAACTAATTCATTCTCACAAAACATGCATAATTAACCTTAGTTACTATTCTCACTACCATCATCTGCATCTCAAGTTCAAGCATATTGTCTAACAACACCAATCATATGAAGCATGCCATATACTATACTAATCAATTGAATAGAAATGTTAACCTAAGTCTCTTATTTCACTTAACTATGGCCCATTAGTTCATCCTCTCCATGAAATTACTACTACACCTCAAAATCCACTACACACCTTCTCACGTGTAGTACTAGTTTACAACTACTAAAGAAAAGATAATCAAGGGGGTAAAGTCACATAATAGGGGTAGTTTATCTTAATCTTTTAATATAACCCATTACAATCTTATCAACCCATTACACTTCCTCACATCATACTTACTTACCCGTGCATACATTTAGACTACCTTAAAGTTTCATTTACGCCAATGAGTCTCTACCCATAACTTATTGACTTAACTACCCCTTTTCATTCATAGTCTATAAATGATTTCTATAACCACCATAACTATCCATTCTGAGGTCTTTCCCTATTTTATATGAATAATAATCATAGCTAACCACTTCCTTCATAGACTACCATTCATTCTACAAATATTTCTACCATATTAGTCACTCTCTATAAAAAGGTAAGCCACCTCTCAATTGAAGGTTATACAACTAAAATAGCTTCTTTACACAAAAGTCACCCTTATTTTGACTTCTAAGCTTGTGACTTCATATCACTAACTTCAAGACCATCCTACAGTTCATAGGTTATGACACTTTATCATATATTACTACTCAGGTGGAAATAATGTTCCAATATTATGCCACTCATCATTACCCTTAAGCATGACTTCTGCAACAAAGGCTTTAGAAAAGGGATTGAATACACTCTTTACCTGAGGATTATATGCACGATTGATATTGATAGGGGTATAAGCTTAAATCAATACACTTAAAGAACTCATGAACTCCTCTCGAGTCCTTGTGTAATTTCATAATCTTTTATGACTAAATTAGAAGGGACCACATCATTTAGACTCTAAGCTTCTCCACTTGAATCGATTCGACAATGAGGCATAGTCCATAAAATTAGAGAAAGGAAGAAATTTGTATAAATTTTGTATGGACGATGCTATAGCATGAGTTAGAGTAAGAAAGAATAAGAAAGAACTCTTAAATTCCCGGTAGCCTCCTGATTATAAGTGTGGCGCACAACATACCCATAAGAAAGACTCTACTAGACATGATTTTGTAGATACCCTGGGACCATGAACCATACAATGATAACAAGTTTGTCATGACCCAAACTGAGGCTCAGGATGCGACGAGCATCCCAAACCATGAAAGCCCGAGAGCCCTTCTCTAACTGGTAATCATATACATAATTCATATATGGTAAGGAAATACGGAAAACATAGCAAAATGGAAACACGGTCAATTTCTTACTTCAATTGAACAATACAAATATAAGTTCACAATATTCCAAGAACATCTAACACCAGTCTACAAAATCTCTAACAATACATAAACACATCTATCTGAAAATAGGACAAGGCTCCCGATTGGACCATGAACTAGAAACCAAATAATAATATATCATAGAACAAGGCCTTTCAAAACAAGTGAGGATCACCAACTTTAAATGCCTGACAAGACCGATCTATTGCTTATTGAGATCCCGAGACTGAGCCTCATATCCTAAAATATAGGGGGTCAATACAAATATACTAGTACGTAGAACAATCTAAAAAAGAAATATATTTATATGCAACATAGGTGAGAGCATTTCAAATGATCATGTTACCTTAAAATAGTTGAAAAATATATGTGCATAATCTGAATCTTTCAAATGACATTCTGAAAATTACGACTCTACTTCTTATCTTACTTCTGAGCTAGATGGTACACCCTACAACTCTGCTATTCTACAGGCTATATGGAATCTTTCCTTAACTCGGCGGCCAATCCCCCAAACCAAGTTTGCCGCAAGGGTTGGAGTCTATGCTTCTCTACTATACCATTGGGCCATCGCCAGTATATAATTTCCCTTTTGGGTAACATAATCCCATGTTGGCAAATCACAGTTTCAGGCAATGGGTCGTTAGACTCATGCCTTCTTAGGGTAACCATCGAACTCTCTTAAGCCCAGTTTTATATTCTTTAAAACGTCTCTTCTTTCCAAAGTTGTTTCTTTCTTAACATATTTGGGCACATCAAAATAGGGTATTGTCATATCTAGACTTGCAAGCCATATCACAATATATCTACTGCCCTTTCTTATTTTAAAAGAAAAGTATTATTCACCACCCAAGATATTTAAAAATCAATGATCGTTCATATTTCAAAACATATGAAAACAAAACATTCTCACTTTAGAACTTTCTCTACGGTGGTCATCTTCTTTTATTAAACATCTGAGAACCTTTAATTGGAAACATGAATTCTTATAAACAAAGTAAAACACCCTTTCATCTAATCAATCAAAGTAGTACAATGTATATGTATTAGTAACCCTTCCAACTCAAGTTTTTAGCAATCTGTAAAATCTAAGCCATAACTTGTGAAAACAATTTAATTCAAAGTAAGAGAGGGATTTACACAGTCATGCTCTCATTTATCTTTAAAAATTTAATATCACATGATCTCACAAAGATATTTCAACCTTAGGGTCTCATACCAAAAGTTCTACAAAACTTCAACAATTTAAGAGATTTTTAATACATGTTCATCAATATGTTTCAAAACCAATTTTGGATGCATAGGTATATATATACTCGTTAAATATTGTTTAAAATAATTAAATCCATGCCTATGAGGTTTAGGATAGTCCCACATACCTTAATTGACAAAGAATATGTGCAAAGAACGACCCTTTAAGCTTGAAAGAGCCAAACCCTATGTTGTTTACCTCCTCTTGTGTTTTAGATGATGAACTAAGGATTTGATAGGATCAAAATATTTTTGGGATCCTTAAATCTGTGTTAGGATGTTTAGGGATCGTTATTGGATTACAAAAGACCATGTTTCCCTTGAATTAACTCAAAAATAGAGTCTCTACACCAATAAAATAGAAGATTGGATGCTCCTAAGCCATGGCCAAGTCCAAGGTTGGCGACACCTATGCTATCTACAAACCTTTCCAGTGAAGGTAGGCGATGTTAAAGCGATGCCTATCTATTACCTAAGCTCTATTTTTGAAATGCCTACAGAGTTTTGAGGTCCTTAAACACTTCCAACACCTCCATAACATAAATACATGATCTACCATAACTACGGAGGGTCCTAAGGATCATTTTATAAGCATCCAAAAGACCTTTACGACTATGGGGTTTTACACAACTCTATTATTACTGCAATATATCATCTCCTTTGATTTTAAAAGCTAAACTCTTATGATGGCCCACATATTTCTTAATTTGCATTAATATGGGGTCATTAGCTTGCTTATCCTTAAATTTCACACACAAGGATGACTTATACACCTCATGAACGATCACTCCTCCATCCTCGGCATCTAAGAGTAGGACCCTCAAATTAGCAAACCGATGAATATCCTTTACCAGCTCTATATTTTCCTTCTCAACATGAGAAAAACTAGCCATTAATAATATACTAAGAGCATCAACAACACATTAACTTTACCTAAATGATAATAAACGCTTAGGTCATTGTTTTTTAATAGCTCAAGCTATCTTTTTTTCCTGAGATTCAATTCTTTCTGGGTGAACACATACTGCATGCACTTATAATCGGTGAAAATATCAACATATACCCCATATAAGAGTGAAACCAAATCCTAAGTACAAATACCACGACCTCCAATTCTTGATCATGGGTGGGGTAGTCCTTCTCATGTACTTTGAAATGCCTAGTCTTTGAACCATGAGAAGAACTTCTATATTTGGTGTCTCTGAGTTGGGTACAACTAGGGGATTGAGTCGTACCTCTTGGATACAAGTCGTACCCTTCTCGCACTCTTCTCTAGTACCCTAGGCAATGTGGTGAGGGACACTCAATATCCTAGGTATAAGTGATACCCTCCATAATCATACCTTAAGGTACAATTCGTACCAAGTGAGTCATATATTATTTGTATTTGAACTTTGAGTGGACTATTTTTGGTATGGTTGAAGTATACGGTTAGGGGATGAGTCGTACCCTTTGGATATGACTCCAAGGTGTCTGGTAGTACCCTAACCAATATAGGTGACCTAGGATAATCCTAGGGTATGAGTCAAGGTACCACTCATACCCTAGGGTACAATTGACTCAAGTGAGTCGTACCCACCTGGACGATCAGTTTTACGCTTTTAGTTGAGGGCCTTATGGTAATTTACTACACCCAAAATCATAATTTTCTCACTATATAAGTGTATATGGCCTCCTTAAATACACTTTGAGTGGATAAAACATCCAAAACTCTCTCTCAAACACAAATTGTAAAGGATTAGAGGCTAGGGTTCAAGGGTGTCCATCTAGGAGCACAGTGAAGGCAAGCTTCTTGGGTGAATCACGTTGTATAAGAAATGTTACTCTTACCCTTGATAAATAACTTTAATCCTATTTATAGTACACTTGAATTAGTAAGTGTACATGGTGATTTTAAAATCAAATAAAAAGGGTTTTGTTGCCTAATGATGATTAACAAGGACTTTTGCTTAGACTTGTGTTTATACATGTTATTGATGATGATTTGTACATGTGGGTGATTATTGAATATGGTATAACATGTGGGTGTTGAGTAACTCTTATTTTGATGATTTCTTCCATGAAAATTTCCTTGGTAAAGGCATGCACATAAGGTGTTTGTGAAAATATCTAAGTGAATTATTTAGTCTTATGTTGATGATTTTTTGAACTAGGAAATGGCCTAATAAGTATGAATAGTTGTTAAATGATATTGTAAAGGTATTATGAGACATGTATGGTGAAATTGATGACCTTGTTGGGTGATGTTTAATGAGGGTTTAAATTCCCTAAACCTGAAAATGAACTTGAATTGTGTGTTGAACTAAAGTGTGGTATGAATATGGTATAAGATTGATAATGAAACATGAATAACTGTAAGGGTCTTAATGACCATAAATTGAATTGTATGATGAATTGAATTAAGGAATTGGCCTATTGAAATGGTTGAGCATCAAAGGCTCCCATGAGGACTATGTGGTCATGTATAGTATTGAATTGTCTAAATGGGTTATAGTCCTTAAGTGTGAATTGAATAGATGATTATGAATTGACAAAGGGTTGAAGTCCCAATGTTGAATAATGATAGTCGTAGTGGCTTGAGGTAAAATTCCCTTGCCCAATAAAAAGGTTTGAGGTTAAAGTCCCTTGCCTAGTGAAAGTGCTTGAGGTTAAAGTCCCTTGACTAATGAAATTGCTCGTGGTTAAATTCATTTGCCTACTGATATCTCTTGAGGTTGAAGTGACTCTCTAAATGAAATAACTTGGGTTAGAGTCCCCTATCTAATATGGCATGAGGTTTGAGTCCCTTGCCAAATATGTGGGCATGTGGTTAGAGTACCTTGCTTGAATTGATGTGCATGTAGTTAGAGTCCCTTTCTTAATGAGTGTATACTGGTTTATGTCCTTTTTCTAAGTGATATGTGAATGTGGTTGAAGTTCTATACCTTTTAAGAATTGTTAAATCTAAGTGTGGAAGGTCGGAGTCCTCCACTTTATGTCTCATGATTGAGTGCCTTGAGAATGTTGTTATGGTTTGTTTACTTGATTAGCATATAATATACCTATATGTATGGATAAGGTCATGAATATGGTTGAATATGATATATTGACTTGTTGTTGAGGGATGATGCTATTTTATCCATATTCTTGAGTTATATGCTAGCGCTTCAACTGCTAACCGTCTTCGAACACTATGTCCCCATGCGACATAGGGGCCAGAGCATCGTCTTCTCTTCCCTCGTAGTGATTAGGTGATTGAAGTGGTTCGTGCATTGACTTGGAGTGGTGAGCTTCCTTACTTCGGAAGATATTCCTTCTTGGTCTCCTATTTTTTGATTTAGTCTTATTTTGACTTGGTTTGGGTATTGTCGGGTGATTGTCCTGACATATACATTTCTATACATCGGTTTGTATAGAGGTATTATGAATGACTCTGGAATTAGGTATATTGGTTAGTTATATAAATCTAATGAAGTGTTTATACATGTTTAAGTTATGACTTGTAGTATGCTTTCCGCTATCTTATTTTATGGTTGGGATTCTCCTGACCCTTGTGATTGATGTGATGGTTAGGTTGGGTTATTGGGTGACCTTGGGTTCATGTGGGATTAAGGTGCCCATATGACACGGCCTGATATTGGTTCATGTTATATCTTTAGTTGCTTGGACGCATAAGCAACCACCTTACCATGCTGAATAAGTACATATATAAGTCCTACCCGGGACATATCATAGTACATAATGAACCCTCCAGAAATATTGGGAAGGATTCAAATAGGTGAAATAGTCAACTTGTCCTTTAAACTCTCAAAAATATTTTCATAAGCCTCATGCAATAAGAATTTTACCTTCTACCAAGTCAACCTAGTAAGTGGAGCAGCTATAGATGAAAAAATTTCCACAAATCTCCAATAGTAGCTCTCCAGACCAAAGAAGCTCCTGATGTTCATTAGAGTTATGGGTCTGGTCCATTTCTTTACTGCCTCAATCTTTTGTGGATCAACGTTAATACCCTCACTAGAAATAATATTCCCAATAAAGTTACAATATTAAGCCAAAGTTTGCACTTAGAAAATATGGAACACAACTCTTGGTCCTTGAGAGTTTGAAGTATGATCAAGAGGTTATTGGCATGATCCTCATCATTTTTGGAGTAAATTAGAATATTATTAATGAAAACTATGATGAATAAGTTTAGAAATAGCCTAAACTCCTTATTCGTAAGATCTATGAAAGCTACAAGTGCATTAGTCAATCCAAAGAACATTACCAAAATTTCATATTGACCATATTATGTTTGAAATATTGTTTTGGGAATGTCAGCCTCCCTAACTTTCAACTAATGATAACCCAAATGAAGGTCTATTTAAGAGAAGCATCTAGTGCCCTGAAGCTAATCAAAGAGATCAGTAACTCTAGGAGAGGGTACTTATTCTTTACTATGACCTTATTCAAATGATAGTAATCTATACGCATATAAAAGGAACCATTTTTCTTACACATGAAAAATATGGGAGCACCCTAAGAAGAGACACTAAGATAGAAGAAACCCTTATCAAAGAGGTTTTTTAGCTGTTTTCTTAATTCCCTTAGCTCCACAGGTTCCATTCTATATGGAGGAATGAAAATGGGTGAAGTGTAGGGTAATAGGTCAGTTTTAAAGTCTATCTCCCTATCTGGTGAATTCCAAGGAGATCCTCAGGAAAAACTTTGAGAAACTTATTAATCACTTATACTGTCTGAAAAGAGGAACTATCGGTACTAGAATCTTTCACCCAGACTAGATGATACATACAAACCTTGGATATTAGCTTATGATCTCTAAGATTAGATATGTACCTCCCCTTAGGTGACAAAGAATTTCTATTCCATTCTATGATTGGTTTATTTGGAAAATTGAAGGTGACTTTTCTAGTTCTACAATATAAGGTATCATAACAAGAGTGAACCAATCCATTTCTAGAATTGCATCAAAGTCTACCATGTTATGTCTACTAGGTCCACTACTGTATCCCAATAGAGAATAAACACCATGTAATTTTTATAAACTATTTTAGAAATAATAGAATCTCCAACAGAGGTGGAAACTTAAAAGGGAGAGATATATTCGGGGACAAAACCAAAACTCAAAACCATATAAGGGGTTAGGTAAGATAGTGTAGACTCAGGTTAAGTAGCATATACACATCATGGGAGAAAATTTGAAACATACCTATTGTGATCCTTCTGCATGCATACGTGTAAGTGGTCATAGAAATAATAAAATAGCTTTTTTGAGCTAGATGTCGAACACACAGGGACTTGTGATTAGTAACAATCCAATTCTAGCATCCAAAGCATAACCAAAGAGAGTTATAGTTTGAGAATTGAAAGTAATAGTAATCACTATAAAATTATGAATTATTTGAATCAATAATGGGAAGAGATCCAGAGTCAAGGCACTATGAACAATCTTACTTACTCATAAAATCTTGTTGGTTACGTTAATTATCGTTGTTGTTGATTCACAGGGTTGATAATATGATAATGGTCTTTAAGCCTCTAATCATCTATCTTTAACCCCAAAACAACATTGTTGAGTGGGGATGCGAGAACTAACTTATACATATTTGTATATCTTTCTTTATTTGACCCATGGGTCAAATTAGTTATATTCCTATTTTAATCACAAATCAGATCTTTAACTCATTCAAAGTATAAGAACCAACTCCATATATTCCACGATCAAATCTAAAGTTCCTCCTTGTGGGCTCACAATAGAAATATAGGTTTATTCAAGAGGGCATAAATCACTATAATAGTCATAAAAAAATACATGAACAAGAAGACATGATAATCAATAATAAATCAATTCAATTATAAACTATGTATTCATTTTGCTGTCCTCAACCCTAGAACGAAGCTGTTTAGCCACTCATAGTTTTACAAAAAATCACAAGAGAGGAATTCATACATAAGAACTAAAAGTAACATAATGTAAAGATCTACTTTACGAAAATAATATTATTTTTGATGCCATTATTCCTACTTTTACAGCTATAGGTTTACATTTTTACCTAATTTTGGAAGCAACATCCATTGATTAATGGTTATACATTGGTGGTCCTTATGATCTAATTATTCTATACTTCTTTCTTGGCATAGCTTGTTACATGGGTTGTGAGTGAGAGCTTAGTTTCTATCTTGGTATGCGACCTTGTATTGTTTTTGCACATTCAACTTCTGTTTTAGCTGTTACCGCAGTTTTCTTGATCTACCTAATCAGTCAAGAAAGTTTTTCTGAACCTGAATTGTAGCCTCCTCGTGTGTTTCTCAAGATCCTAAGTCATTTAAGATGTTTAGAATGAGAGCCAACAATTATATTTATATTATATAAGAAGTTTTCCATTTTTAAAATGAGATCCAAGCATCCTATTCATACTATAGAAGAAATTGGCCTTTTTTAACCCTTGGGTGTGGCACGCCCTTGGATATCTATGATTAGGGGCATGGAATGCCCTTAATCCAGATGCTCACTAGAAATTGTAATTTTGATCTATGTACTAGGGTATGTCATGCCCATATCTTAGAACTCTAAGGGTGTGGAATGCTGTTGTGCTCCAAAAGTCCAGTTTATTTTTGTAGTTAACTCCTTCCATTTGACTCTAAGTTACACACTTCATGGATGTCTTTCCAACCTCATTGGGTCTTGTTTTTCCCCAAGATATTTCTTTTATCCTTTTACATGGTCTTCTATAACATCAAATAACATGAATTACCGCACATAACACAATACAGTCCATCGAGATACATTAGAACAACATAAAGCTCAAGCTAGTAACACTAGTTTTCTTGTCTAAACTTTATGTAACCAATTTGATTAAAAACTTTTTTTGATTGCACCTTAAACATTCTAAATATATACTTCAACATATATATACCAAATTATATCATTATCAACTCATTATACATACAAGAAGTCCTCAAAACTAGGCTAAACATATGTAGATTATGAAACTTAGGTGTACAAATTCACCTAAGATCACCACCACACACTAAAAGCCTTGTTCGTCCTCAAAAAACTTTTTTCATTGAGTTCATTTCATGAAAGACTCCAACATTACTACTACAATCAAGACACTCAAGCTAGAACCGTAATGACTATATGTAGGGCAAGTTTTAAATGAAGTATGTCAGATTACCATTAAGAGCTTGTAAACACTACTTTAAAAACATTCTAACCTCAAGAATTGACTCTACCAAGTTGGAAAAATTATGCATATTACTTGATACAAGTTAAATCACTTCAAATACTCAAGCATAGGGTAATTGTCAAAGATTTAGAGATGAGGAAGAGTATTGTGACCCACTATGAAGAGGAGGAATGAAAGAAGAATGCTTTGTCTTGAGTATTTGGGCTTATGGGATTATTTTTGGCCCATTTAGCATTGTATTTTCTTTTGGGTTACCTTTGGGCTGAATTAGCATAATGTTTGGCTTTTGGGTCACTTTTGAGCCTAATTAGCATTTAGGGTCACTTTTGTGTCCAATTGTAGTAAATAGCCTAGAATAAATAAGTAGTCTTCTCCTAGAGTTAGGTTTAGATTATTTTGAATGGAGTTTAAACTTGATAGTGTTTATGAAAGCTTGTTGGGAGATTTATTGACTTGTTAGAAATGTTGGTTGCGAGTAATTAATTTCACTCTCGGTCTTCGTAATAGATTGTTTCATATGGTAATTGAAAGGAAGGAATTTGGATTCAATGTACCCTTTGGTTGTCCTCTTTTCACTTTTTTGTGTCATTAAAACTATCCTCATTTTGTTTTCTAGTTATTTCCTTATTTTTGTGTTTCTGTATTTTTGTATTTTATTTATGTATCATTTGGTATCAGAGCCGAACTTTATTTTATTCCCATGAACTCAATCTTGGGTCTCGTTATCTAGAAAAATCAAAAAATCACAAAAAAGTTACTTTTAGTATTTTTGGGTCTAGCCCAAACTTTGAGTTTGTGATTTTGGTATGTTTTTAGTTTCTAGTGCTAGATTATTATTCCTTAGCAGTATGGGAGTATAAATATAGAATTTGAGTTTAAGTAGAGCTAAATCAAAGGTTCTACCATCGTTGAAAGCTTGAGTTTGAAGAAATTGGAAATGGGTGTTGAAAGCCGAAATTTTTGATAGAGCTTTTGAGCTTAAGATTTTTTGGGTTGTGTTCGGAAGCTTGAAAGGAGTTTGAATTTAGAATTTCATCCAATTTCGAGTCTGTTTGCTTAAGGGTCAATTTTTTAAACTTTTTTGTTTTCTTGATGATGTTCACGTCTTGAAGGAGAAGATTATTCAAAAATTTTGTGTTTGATCCACAAAGAAGAAAGAGAAAAGTGTTTGGTGTTGGTACAAAAGAATATCTCAAAGGAAAAGGGAATGTCCTTGGAGAGAGAGTGCAAAAGGGCCCACAAGAAGGGGCAATTTTAGAGCTCTTGCTGGGCTTCCTGGAGGCATCTGCACCCCATCTACTCAAGAAGATCAGGAGCACATGCAACACAAATCACTCTGGTTTGGCCTGCTCCCTATCTGCTTGAGTAGGTCAGTCTTGCTCTCAGCCCCCACCCAATATGCTGTTGGACTACCTTCAAACATTCCAACATCTACTTAAGAAGATCAGTAGCACATGCAACACAAATCACTCTAGTTTGGCCTTCACCCTATCTGCTTGAGTAGGTCAGTCTTGCACTCAACCCATACCCAATATGCTGTCGGACTCCCCTCAAACATTCCAACATCGATTTTCGCTCAGGTTCAATCATTTAGTTTCATTTCTTGATTCCTCTTTTCATTTAGTTTGATTTTTAACACTAATTATCAACTGGTAATTGATCTAGTTAGTTCTTTAATTGGTTCTCGAGTTTGTTCTTCTTTCGTGTCCTATTTCTTCGTACATTTTATCATTTATTTTCCTAGTTAACTTTTTTGATTCAAGTCCTTTATTTATTTATCGAGTTGTCTTTTCTTCTCTCAACTAGAATACATACTAACTAAGAGTAACAAGTTGGCATCTCATAAACCAATGTCAACAAGATAGATCAACAAGTTAAGCTAATTGTGAGCCAATCCAAGAACTTTGATCGAGAGGCTTGATTTCACTAATGGTAACCTTGTTGTTAGTTGTGTAGAGTGTCCTGTTGATAGGTAACATGACACTTGGAGATGAGATGAAACCTACCCCAAGTGGGACAAGTCTTGATACCCTTTTAGAAGCTATCATTTGGATGGATGAGGTATCGATGCTATGAATGATGGGATGTCGGGCATCGAGGAAAAGATATCAAATGTGGAAAGAAGAATAGTGAATATGAATGGAAGGGTGGTGATTTTGGAATTAAACTTGAACAATGGAGGTTCCACTTTAAGTGGTCAGACTCAAGAAACTTCGACTACCATCTCTCCTAGAGCTCTATGCCACTTGTTCCATCCTCTCCCATAAGTAAGTTCTCTCTTAACTACAAATACTACCGATCAAACTCCATAACACATTCCCCAACCACTATGATTCAAACAACCAATTCCCAAAACCCACCCCAAGCTTTACTAATTCTTACTCCACCATATAAAACACTATAAAACCAAGTTGCAAACTATCAAATACCCCAGGATTGAACCCACAAGGCCTCAACCCACCCTACTATCAACCCTATCAAGTACCCCAATTCCAAATGCCATATTATCAAATACCACAAAAGCCAAATCCACCCAACCAGGATCCACATAACCAAATGCCACCAAACTAAGCCGTAGGTGTTCAAAGAGAGTTTGAGAGACATGTAGATGAAAATTATGGGTATGGGGCTTAAGTAAATGGTTAAAGGGAAAATTAAAGATATGGTGGTGATGACATGGTTCTCAACTCTATCAATGTCACACTTTCTATCTTTTATGGAGGTAGTGATCCCAAAGGATACCTCAAGTGAGAGCCGTAATATGATAGGATCTTCCAAGTTAATATTTTACCTAATATTAAGAATACAACCTATGATGTTTATCAATTTAAAGGATATTATTTTATTTGGTGAGAATCAACTAAGAGAATGGAATGTTCTTTGTGGAGGTAATTATCCACCATGGGATGTAATGAAGGACCTTATGAGAGCCAAGTATGTACTAAAGAGATATATAAAAGAGTTACTTTCCAAGTTGTATATTTTGAGATAAGAAGACAAGAGTGTTCAAACGTACTATGATGAATTTTAAAACCTATTCTTGAAGCTTGATTACAATGAGTCAAGCAAAGTAAACTTGATGGATGTAGTTTGCATTGACATGTTGAGTATGATGGATGGTGGACATGTTGACCTCTAACATGTCAATGTAAAATTTTTCCCAAATGGATAATCTCTTTGAGGTGGATATTGATGTTGAACTAGATATCAATGCAGATAAGAAGTTGGTCAAGCCCAAGATGGGGAATCAAGTGTCCTCAATTAGGAGTTAAGTCTCTAAGTTCAAGAAAACTTTTGAGAAGAAGACCATTTATAAGAATGTTCCAAAGAATCCCCCTTGAGAAGGAGGTAATCCTAATATTAAGGGTACCCAATGCTTTAAGTATCAAGGATGGGTTCACCGAATGAATGATTGCCCAGCTCGAAGAGCAATAATACTCTAAGAAGGTGATACCTACTACAAAAATGAATTGGAGCAAGAGGAAAAACATATAAAAGGGGTTGACAATTTTGATGAGAATAAGGAGGTTGAAGCGGATCCATGTGATGGGGATATCACCGTCCAAAATATGCTAGCCAACAAAGTTCCACTTAAAAAAGTTTGGCCTCAAGAAGGAGACATTAGCATTCCATTTTACTTAGCTAAGCAATTTATGATCCCTCTCAATTCCAAGGTTCCCCCAAAATTCTTGATCTTAAAAATGGTGAATTCTTTAATGTGAGGACAAGTTCTCTTTAATAAGGAGAATGATGCAAGTCAAATCACTCCAAAGATTTGAGATCAAGGCACTTGGCGAAGCATTGGGAATAAGGTAGAGTATTGTTACTCATCATAAAGAGAGACAGAAAAAGAATGTTGTCTTTAGTATTTAGGCTTTAGGGTTACTTTTTGGGAGTTTTTACCATTGTATTTGATTTTTGGATCACTTTTGAGCCCAATTATTATGATGCATGGTTTCTGGATCACTTTTGGGCCGAACTAGCATTTAGAATCACTTTTGGGCCCAATTGTAATAAATAGCTAGGGTTATGAATAAGTAGTCTTCTCCTAGAGTTAGGCTTAGATGATATTGAGTGGATTTTACACTTGAGAGTATTTATGAAATTTTGTTGGGAGCTTTATTGACTTATTAGAAATGTTGGTTGGAGTAATTAATTTCACTCTCGATCTTCGTAAGTGATTGTTGCTTGTGGTAATCGAAAGGAAGATCTACAGGTTTAATATACCATTTGGTTCTCCTTTCTTTATCATTTTATGTCAATATATCTATCCTTGTTTTGTTTTCTAATTATTTTCTAGATTTTATGTTTTCGTATTTGTGTTTTCATTTTTGCATTTTATTCGTGTATCAATACTCATTCAAAGATATCATAGAAGTTACCTAACTATCATTAAACATGCGCCCTCACCACAAGAGAGTTACCCATATTTAGTCACTCATAAATAAGTAATTTATCAAAGAAATTGGTGTAAGAATCAAATTTCGCTCACTCTCACAAAGAATTCACATTCCACACAAGATGAACCATAAGCTTGCCGTTAGTATAGTACTCCACTAATACAAGAATATCGAGGTTCAAGATCACGCATGACTTAGAGGGTTGTAATATTGGTTAAGAGATGGGTAGGAACTATTCTAGATAGTACCTAAGTACTTTACTATATCACACTATACATTGAACTCCTCTCTAAACTTGATGATTTTGAATGGAGTTTAAACTTGAGAGTGTTTATAAAAACTTGTTGCGAGCTTTATTGACTTGTTAGAAATGTTGATTATGAGTGATGAATTTCACTCTCGGTCTTCACAATAGATTGTTTCTTATGGTAATCGAAAGGAAGGTCTTTGGATTTAATATAATCTTTCGTTGTCCTCTCTTTACTTTTTTGTATCAATATATCTATCCTTGTTTTGTTTTCTTGTTATTTCCTTATTTTTGTGTTTTTGTATTTTGATTTTTATTTTTGGATTTTGTTTATGTATCATTTGGTATCAGAGCCGAGCTTGATTTTATTTCCATGAAGTCAATCTTTGGTCTCGTTACGTAGAAAAATCAAAAATACAAAAAAAGTTACTATATGATTTTGGTATGTTTTGAGTTTCTAGTGCTAGATTATTGTTCCCTAGTAGTTTAAGAGTCTAAATATAGAATTTGAGCTTAAGTAGAGCTAAATCGAAGGTTCTACCATTGTTGAAAGCTTGAGTTTTATGTAATTGGAAATAGGTGTTGAATTCTAGGATTTTGATAGGGATTTTGAGCTTAGGAATTTTTGGGTTGTGTTCGGAAGCTTGAAAGTATCTTGAATTTTGAATTTTATCCAATTTCGAGTCTGTTTGCTTAAGGGTTAATTTTTTAAATGTTCTAGTTTTCTTGATTATGTTCAAGTTTTGACAGAGAAGATTATTCAAAAACGTTGTGTTTGGTCCACAAAAGAAGAAAGAGAAAAGTGTTTGGTGTTGGTAAAAAAGAATATCCCAAAGGGAAAGGGAATGTCCAAGGAGAGAGAGTGCAAAAGGGCCCACAAAAAGGGGCAATTTTAGATCTCCTGCTGGGCTGCCTGGAGGCATCTATGCCCCATCTACTCAAGAAGATCAGGAGCACATGAAACAGACATCACACTGGTTTGGCCTGCTCCCTATCCGCTTGAGTAGGCCATTCTTATGCTCAACCTACACCCAATATGCTCTTTGACTGCCCTCAAACATTCCAATATCGATTTTTGCTCAGGTTCAATCACTTAGTTTTATTTCTTGATTCTTCTTTTCATTTCGTTTGATTCTTAACACTAATTATCAACTAGTAATTGATCTACTTAGTTGTTTAATTGGTTCTTGAGTTCGTTCTTCTTTCGTGTCCTATTTCTTCGTATATTTTATAATTTATTTTCCTAGATAACTTTTTTGACTCAAGTTCTTTATTTATTAATCGAGTTATCCGTTCTTCTCTCAACTAGAATACATTCTAACCGAGAGTAGCAAGTTGACATCTCATATACCAATGTTAACAAGATAGACCAACAAGTTGAGCTAATTGTGATCCAATTCAAACACTTTGATTGAGAGGCTTGATTTCACTAAAGGTAACCTTGTTGTTAGTTGTTGTGAGTGTCTTATTGATAGGTACCATGACACTAGGAGATGAGATAAAACCTACCCCAAGTGGTACAAGTCTTGATACCCTTTTAAAAGATATCATTTGGATGCGACGAGGTATGGATTCTATTAATGATGGAATGTCGGGCATCGAGGAGAAGATATCAAATATGGAAAAAGAATGATTAATATGGATGGAAGGGTGGTGAGTTTGGAAGTAAACTTGAACAATGGAGGTTCCACTTTAAGCAGTCACGCTCAAGAAACTTCCACTACCGTCTCTCCTAGAGCTCTATGCCACTTTTTCCACCTTCTCCCTCAAGTAAGTGCTCTCTTAACTACTACTACTACTACTACTACTACCGACCAAACTCCCCAAAACGTAGCCCGGCCCCTATGATTCAATCAACAAATTCCCTAAACCCACCCCAAGCTTCACTAATTCTCACTCCATCATATAAAACACTACAAAACTAAGTTCCAAACTATCAAATGCCACAGGATTGAAACCACAAGGCATCAACCCACCCTTCTATAAACCTTAACATGTTACCCAAATCTAAATACCACATTAACAAAGACCAGAAAATCCAAATCCACCTAACCAAGATCCACATAACCAAATGCCATCAAACTAAGCCGCAGGAGTTCAAAGAGAGTTTGAGGGACATGTAGATGAAAGTTATGGGTATGGTGCTTAAGTACATGGTCCAAGGGACCATGGATAATATGGTGGTCATTACATGGGGCTCAATTCTATCAAGGTCACACTTTCTATCTTTTATAGAGGTAGTGATCCCAAAGGATACCTCAAGTGGGAGCCATAATGTGATAGGATCTTCCAAGCTAATGGTTTGACCGATATTAAGAATACGAATTATGATGTTTCTCAATTTAAAGGATATTCTTTGATTTGGTGGGAATTAGCTAAGAGAAAGCAAGATTCTTTGTGGAGGTCATTAACCACCATGGGATGTAATGAAGGAACTTATGAGAGCCAAGTATGCCCTAAAGAGATTTATACAAGGGTTTCTTTCCATGTTGTACATTTTGAGAAAATAAGACAAGAGAGTTGAAGCATACTATGATGACTTTTAAAACCTATTCTTGAAGGTTGATTACCACGAGGATGAGCTAGATTTCCATCAGGCATACTTTGCTTGACTCTAACATGTCAATGCAAAATTTTTGATCTAGATATCAATGCAGAGAAGGAGTTGGTCAAGCCCATGATGGGGAATAAAGTGTCCTTATTTGGGAGATAATTCTCTAAGTTCAAGAAGAGGTAATCCTAATCATAAAGGTACCTAATTTTTTAAATGTCAAGGATGGGTTCACCGAATAAATAAGTGCCCAAATTAAAGTTCAATAATACTCCAGGAAGGTGATCCCTACTACAAAGATGAAGTGGAGCAAGAGGAAAAACATATAGAAGGGGTTGACAATTTTTATGAGAATAAGGAGATTGAAGCGGACCATATGATGGGGATATCACCATCCCAAATTTGCTAGCCAAAAAAGTTCCACTTGAAGAAGTTTGGCCTCAAGAAGGAGACATTAGCATTCCACTTTACTTGGCTAAGCAATTTATGATCCCTCTCAATTCTAAGGTTCCTCCAAAATTCTTGATCTTAAACATCATGAATCTTTAATGTGAGGTCAAGTTCTCTTCAATAAGGAGAGAATAATACAAGTCAAATCACTCCAAAGATTCGAGATCAAGGCAATTGGTGAAGCAATAGGAATAGGGAGGAGTATTGTGACTCATCATGAGGAGGAACAAAACACAAATGCTTTGTCTTAGTATTTGGACTTTTGGGTTACTTTTTTTTTCAGTTTTTATCATTGTATTTGAATTTTAGGTCACTTTTGGGCCCAATTATCATGATGTGTGGCTTTTGGATCACTGCTGGCTTGAACTAGCATTTAGGATCACTTTTGGTCCCAATTGTAATAAACTGCTAGGGCTATAAATAAGTAGTCTTCTCCTAGAGTTAGGTATAGATGATTTTGAGTGGAGTTTACACCTTAGAGTATTAATTAAAGTTTGTTAGGAGGTTTGTTGACTTATTAGAAACGTTGGTTGAGAGTGATTAATTTCACTCTCGATCTTCGTAAGTGATTGTTGCTTGTGGTAAACTAAAGGAAGATCTTCTAGTTTAATATACCATTTGGTTGTCCTTTCTTTATCATTTTGTATCAATATATCTATCTTTGTTTTGTTTTCCAATTATTTCCTAGATTTTTGTTTCCATATTTGTTTTAATTTTCATATTTTATTCGTGTATCATTATTCATTCAATGAGATTATACATGTTACCTAATTATCATTAAACATGTGACCTGACCACAAGAGAGTTACTCATAGTTAGTTACTCATAGATAAGTAATTTATCAAATAAATGGGTGGAAGAATCAAATTTCGCTCACTCTCACAAAGAATTCACATTCCCCACAAGAAGAACCATAAGCTTGCCATTAGTGTAGTACTCCATTAACACTACAATATCGAGGTTCAAGATGACATATGACTTAGAGGGTTGTAATAAAGGCTAAGGTATGGGTAGGAACTATTCTAGACAGTCCCTAAGCACTTTATTAAATAGCACTATTCATTGAACTCCTCCCTAAAGAACCAATTTCTTACTCATTCCGTCTTATCACATCTCTTTTATTGTACCCCATTTCCTTATGCTTGTTCACATATAGTAAGAAGGAAGTATTCTTTATCAACACATGCTTCAATTTACGGTCAAATTTTCTTTTTTTCACTACACCACTCCCTACCACATTACATAAACCTTTTCACACCATAGCTACTATTTTGTTGGGGCTTTACATCACCTCTTTCAATCTCAAATATTACACTGCTTAACCATATTAATTTTTTAACTAAAGAACTTAGGAGCTTTGGATCAAATTAGAGTTAATCAAATAAGGGGGATAGACAACATATGAGGCTACCAAAGAATCAACTACAGGATCAATGGGGCTAAATAAGATCATACAACACAGGTAGAAAAAATAGGGTCTGAAATATTGCTATCAAAGAAATGCCTGTATCATCTCCTATAACAACATTTCAGCCTAAACCATCAGTAAAATATCCACCTTAACTTGGGTTGCCTGCCAAGAAATGCCTAATTTATTGTCGCGGTATGACTCACCTCTCTACTCTTCAATCATATTCCTTTAACCTCTTCCTCCTACTCGATGCCCATCTTCTAACTCTTTTCTGACTTCTTGAGTGTTTACTTTCTAAGTTTGCATCTTTCTTCACACTTGCATTTTTAATCTCCTCCTTATATTTCAGAATGTTAGGCTTAATGGGTTGTTTGGGTCCCTCTATAAGATCATCTATAGAGGTAAATGGAGGTTTGAATCCCTCCACCCTATATTCACCTACTTCCACGGCCATAATCTTGCATAAATACTTATTGTGTAAAGGTGTATTGAGTGATTTGCATACCTTAATGACCATTTCTTTATCATCAAGTCTTATTGTTTGAGTGTTCTCTCTTACATCAATAAGTGTATCTCCATTTGCTAAGAATGGATGCTTAGTATGATTGGTACTTTGTCATATGCATTATAATCAAGAATAATAAGCTCAGAAGGAATAATAAACTGGCAGACCTTAATGAGAACGTCCTCGATGATTTCTTTAGGCACTACTCTTAATATATTTTCCATTTGGAGCACTATCGAACATGGCCTCGATTGCCCCAAACCAAGGGTATTAAACACATATAGAGGCATCAAATTTATGCTCTCTCCTAAGTCACTCAATGCATAGACCATATAACCCTCACTAATTTTTATGGGGAGGGTGAAACTCCCTGGGTCCTAAACCTTTTTTGACATCTTACTGATCACCACGGAACTGCATTCCTCGATCAGTGCTACCATCTCAATGTTTCCCAACTTAATCTTATTGGTCACCATATCCTTCAAGTACTTAGCATACTTAGGCATTCCTTACAAAACATATAACAAAAGAAGGTTAATGTGAAGTTCTCTAAATGTGTCAAAAAACTTTTGGAAACATGTATCCTCTTTATCCTTTTAAATCTTGTGAGGGAATGGTGGTGGTTGTCTCTCTTGGATACACTTCACTGCCTTCATTTTCTGGTAATCAAACTTCCCTAAATTTTTAGCATCTTTGGATGCCACTTGTTTCTTCTTTGCCTGCTGTGGGACTAACTCTACCAGTACCTCTTGATTTTTCTTTATAGGTCTATTAATCAAGTCTCTACCACTCCTTAAGGTAATTACCATTACCTGTTTCAGCTTCTCTCTATGGCTTGTCAAACCTCGTTAAAGTTTTGTATTCTAAGCTTGAGATAACTGGCGGTACTGTGTCTCCAAGTTCTTCAAATAAAGTTTCTTATTTTTAATCTCCATAGCCCTTTTTTCTTGATTGGCGAGGATTTTTTTCAGGATCTCTTCAATATTACTGGCTTGAGTGTTCTACTGATGCTTAAATGATTGTGTCTAAGCTTGATTATTTCCCCATGAGTAATTGGGCTAACTTTTCCAATTGTGATTATAGATATTACCATAATTGTGATTATCATTCTATGCATTACCAACAAAGCTACCAATTCCAGATTCGGTCCACACTAGTCTGCAAAGTGACCACTAATTCCATAAATCTCACACTATGACTGAACCTGTTGAAATGCATTTACTTTGGTCTAAGGTAGATTCACACTTAACTTGTTGAATTGTGTTATTATTTGATTCTAAAAAGATGCCAATTGAGCGGCCAAAGTTGTGACACTATCCACCTCAATCATTTTGGTAGGCTTCTTCACTACATTTCTGGATATATCACTATGCCATTCTGGATTTCCTTGTGTAATTTGATTCAACAAAGTGTCTAGATAACCATAGGTTATTTCCAAGGATTGATCACCTATAGCTGAATCTAACAAAATTTGTATGGTATGGTCACGAGCTTCCACAAAAATATGAGCTAATACCTCATTGGTCTATTAATAGTGTGGACAATCATTGAGAAGATATTTGAACCTCTCCCATACATGATATAATTTCTCATCTGGCTTCTACTTAAAACTCAGAATCTCATGCCATAACCTTGTAGTTTTGCAAGACAAAAAGAATCAGTTGAGGAACTTCTTTGCCAAGTTATCCCTTGTAGTAATGGATTTTGAAGGTTTTGCCTTCAACCATTTCTTTGATTCACCTAATAGTGAGAAGTGGAATAGAGTGAGCCTCACGTAATCTATGGAAACTCTAGTAGGAATAAAAGTTTCACTAATCTCTAAAAGGTTCTTCAAATAGACCTATCGATCCTCATGTTACAGGCCTATAAATTGCCTACTACTGTGCAATAATTACACTATATTCTATTTGAGCTCGAATCTACCTCTAGGTTTTGGTTTGTGGATGGTGAAGGTAACATTATTTGTGAGTTGGATTGTCACTTCACGCACTGCCCTATGAGCTGGTTGTTCTTTAGTCTTGACTGAGGATTATCTTCATCCTATTGAACTTATGTTATGCGATAAAGAAGTTTTGCTTCTCTTCTTAACTGATGTAAGAATCGCTCAGGTTCAGGATATTGGTCCTCCAAATCCCTTTCTCTTGCTAGCTTACTTTAGATTTAGAACTGTTCCTATAAGTTTTGAAGCTAAGATCAAGTTGTTATCACTTGTAAGACAAAATAGCTAAACTATAAGTAAGGAAGTTTCCAATTTTCAAGTCCCCGACAATGACACTAAAAACTTGTCGCGATCCTACTGCACCCACAAGTGTACGTGGTTATGTAAGTAATAAAGTAGCCCTTTTAAGCTAGATATCGAACCCTTAGGGACTTTTGTTTAGAAAAAATTCAATTCTATCATTACTATGAATATTAAACAAGTGAAAAATATAACCAAAGAGAGTTCGAGTTTGAGAATTTAAAGCAACAATAAACAATATGAAATTATAAAGTGTTTGAAATAATAATGGGGAGTGATCCAGGGTGAAGGTACTTTAAACAATCCTACTTAGTCGTACAAAATCGTTGGTTAAGTTAATTATCTTGGTTGTTGATTCACAGGGTTGATAACATGATTATGCCTTCAGAGTCTTTAATCATTTATCTAAGTTACCCCCAAAGCTATATCGTTGAGCGGGGTTGTGAGAACCAATTTAAAGGTATTTTTATGTCTTCCTGTATTTGAATCTAATAGGGAAAATTAGGTATATTACTATACTAACTGCAAATCCTATCTTTAATTCATTTGAACTACAATAACCCACTCCATATATTCCACAATCTAATCTAAAGTTCCTTTTTCTAGGGTCACAACAGAAATATAGATTTATTCTAGCGGTCGCGAATCACTAGAATTGTCATAACCATAATATATGAACAACCAATCATGAAAATAAAAAATTTCCATCTCAATTATAGTCTAAGTATTCATGTTCTTGGCCACACATAGTTTTACAACGTATCATAAGATAAGAATTCATACATAAAATTTAAAAGTAAATTAAAGTAAAGAAATAAGAACAACCCTAATTGAAGCATATCCATGTGTTTATCATGCCTCTAGGTCGTCCAACATTTTTAGAATGAAATCCAAGTTTCCCATTTATACTCTAGAAAACGTTGGCCATTTTTAACCCTTAGGCGTGGCACACCCTTGGACATCCGCAATTAGGGGCGTGGAACGCCCTTAGAATGGATGCTCACTAGAAATTGTCATGTGATTTGTGTCTCAGGGCATGGGACACCCTTATCTCAGAGCTCCAAGGGCATGGCTCGCCCTTGTGCTCTAAGAGTCCAATTTTTTTGTACTTAATTCCTTCCATTTGCCTTTAATTTCCACTCTTTGTGGATGCCTTTCCAACCTTATTGGGCTATTTTTCTCCTAGTAATTGCTCCTAGCCCCTTACATGGTATCCTATAACATAAAACAACATGAAATAGTGCACATATCATAATAGTGTCCATCGAGAAACACTAGAACAACACATAGCTCAAGCTAGTAACACTAGTTTTCTCATCTAAACTCTACGTGGCCAATTTGATTACAAACTTGTTTTTATTTCACCTTAAACATTCTAAACATACACTTTAATATATATATATATATATATATATACCCAGTTACACCATTATCAACTCATTAAGCATACAAGAAGTCCTCTAAACTTGGCTAAACCAATTTAGATAATGACACTTAGGTTCACAAATCCACCAAAGATTAATACCCGTAATGATATTTGGTGAGGCCTCTAAGTCCTAGTGAGTATATAAAGCATACATATGGTTACCACCCCCACTTGTACCAGAAGCAACACCCTTATTTGGAGGGGATGGAGAAGTAGCTTGGGCCTTACGGCCCCCGATGGCTTCTTTTGCTAAGGAATAATATCTTTGGAAATGGAAAAGCTGACCACAACCATAGAACACATAAGTCCTAAACTAACATTTCCCTTGGTGAAATTTCCCATAAGTAAGACATAAAGGGCGCGACCTCAAGGGCTGAGTTACACTACCGTAGGACTAGTTTCCCTGAATACTTGGCCTAATGTTGGGTTAGGACTATTGATTATCTGAAATTTTAGTTGCAGGGGAACTAGCTTATGACTAAACATTACCCCAAGATCTCTTCTTGAACTATTTCTTACCCTATTTTTCACCCTGTTACTGACTGAGATCGTGATTTGCTGACCTAGCCCTTTTAGTCTGTCTCTCCTCCTTCTCTGCCTATTTGTTTCTCTTCTCCTCTAACTTTTGCCTATACACAACCAACCTGGATATGTCCATGTCTCTATTCAATATCGCCCCCTTATATTCCAATACCAAATTATTAGAAAGGCTAGACATAAATTTTCTCATACAAGACCTCTAATTGGACACCAACTCTGAAGCATAATCAAATAGTTGAGTGAACTTTAGAGCATATTATTTTACAATCATTTTACTTTGTTTTATATTCAAAAAATTCTCGGCCTTAACTTCACTCAACTATCAAAGAAAGAAGTGTTCTAATAAAGCGTCAAAGAACTCTTCCCACATAGCAGGTTCTACATTTTCACTTCTTAACTCTTCCTACTCAATATACCACTGGTAAGACACCCCTTTTAACTGATAGGATATATATTCCATCCCCTCCATATCACTAGCATGCGTAGCTATGTATATTTTTTCCATCGCATCCATAAACTCTTGAGGATATTTCTCAACCTTGAAACTAGTAAAAGTTAGTGGGTTTGACCTCATGAATTGACCAACCCAAGTGACTTCAGATGAACCAGTGATAAAACTAACATTACCAGACTGATAGAATTATGATGCTAAGTAAGCATATAAATGGACTGATGGAACTCGACATTTGATACCTTTCTCTGTAGATACTGAGTATGTTTAACACTAACCCTAAGAGCTTTGGGGGGGAACTGGTTTGGGCTAGTGGGACTCCAGGAGGAGTAGCAAAGTCAAAAGTATGAGCTCTATACCTGGTCTACATCCCATGGTAGGGCGGACCTCTCCAATATATACCCTAGTAGGGACAAAGGTTCCAACTATTCCTCTGACCATTAGGTATTTTAGGGACATGATATAAAATGCAATTAGTCAGGAGTTAGAAGAATTTATTATAACTAGACTCTTTAGCATGAACAAGAACATGAAGAAAGAGGAACATCCTAAATGCCTCAAAGCCTTCTTGTTATAAATGTAGTGCACTACACACCCATAAAAATGACTCTACATGACATGTCTATATAGACACTCTGGACCTTGAACTATGCTCAGATACCAAGCTTTTCATGACCCAAGCTGAGGCCCTAGCCATGATGGGAATCCCAAACCACGAAGGCTCGAGAAGACCCATTAGTGTACTATCATAAGCATAATATGAATTGAAATGCAAAAGTACAATGTAAATCATGGAAAGTCCTTGAAACTATATGAAATAGAAATCCTAGACACTAAACAAAACATTATAACAACCATTTGTCAACACTCAATCTTCGAAGCCTCTAATCATAACTAAACTGTCTAGGCCAAGACAAGGCCCCAATAATTCCATGAAACTAAAAGAACTAAATATATAAACAAAGAGCCTTCCAAAATATGGATGGCCCACCAAATTTGATGTCGTGATAGATCCTATTGCTGTGTTGGACCACGAGACTGTGCCTCAAATCCTACATTATAAGGTAATGTAGTCACCGAAGAATGGTCAATACTTGGAATGCACTGGCTTGTAGAACGGTCGAAGAAAAATGATATTTAAATAGAAATGATAGAAAAAACTTAGAATAAAATACATTAGAGGGTTAGAAGCCAATTCAGCAAAATATGTTCAGTGATTATTCATATTCAGGATATAATCAACCCCGCATCGGTAAAACACTATATTGGGCTATAGTTTTTTAACTCATGCCTTCTTGGTAAGCCATCTAACTCTCTTTAGGCCCTTATTTTATTCTTTTTAAAACATTAATATTTCCAAAAAACTAATTCTTTCTCTAAATGGCTATTTCTGATTTGGTATCGTTATAAGAAGACTTACTAGTAACATGATCCATCATATACTTTTGATTTAATATCTTTTACACCATCATTCATTGACCACAAAAAGAAGTTTCAAAGGTTAAATAATAATGCTCTTTTAATTCAATGTGATAGTTTAGGCAAAGATATTTCTCATTCATGATTCTTTCAAAAATCTTAGGAGAAACTAATACTATTTAATTGTATTCAAATGACACCATAGGAAATACGAGCAATAAACACGATTAACATTCCCTAAAACTATTTAAACAGATATTTAAGTAAAGGAAATCATTTCCAACTTTATTCTCTTTATCAATAACAATATTATATATCGAAGTTTAATAAAATTTAATAATTGAGACATAAGTCCGAATTTGAAAACATCCGAAATTGAACAATACTTAACCTTGGGGCTCTCCTACAAAATCTTTTAGTTTCTTGATTTAGATAGGCAACAAAGGATAATCTAATATTTATTTAGGGTGAATCCTTATTTGTGAAAACGTAATAGAATATTTGGGGATGATTTTTGGTGTACATGAACCAAAATACCCCTAAGAATACTTAAAAAATTTGGAAATTCGTCAAGTAAATAGGTTATAGGTATGGCCCAACCCGAAATGCCGGGGAAGGTTTGGGTATGGTTTTCTAGTCAGATTTTGAATTGCGGGTATAGATGACACAGTTCCTAAGGCTTTTGGGAATGTTTTTGGTGAGTTTGAGGTTATTTTGAGGCTTTAAGAGCCTGTAGCTAACTTCACTAAATATTTCTTGATTTGAGTATCAAATGAAAATTTTTAATTCACCAGCTAATCCAAAATATTGAGTTTGCTTTAGCAGCGTGGTTGGTTTGATTTTAAGACCCTTATATCTCATTTCAACCCTTCGTTTGAGAAAAAAGTATAAATGGGCCTTGAGGGTTAATTTTTTGAAAATAATTCTTTTTTGAAAATCCAACGTCTTCATTGAGTCTAAAACATTAAAAATAATCAAGTAGCATAATTTCTTTTACTCACAGGATTCCAAACAAATGTCTAGGGTCCGATCTGAAACTTAGTCGTTTAACTAAGTTGCTGGTGTAAGGTATCAATTGGTGCAGCCACTTAAGTGTCTATTTGGATGCTAAAGCAGAAGTCACTTAAGCTCTCTGGGGTTTCTTTTGCGGTGATCTCTTTAATGGTCATTTAGCCGCTAAAGTGGCCAACATATATATAAATCCCATTCCACAAATTTTGACTATTTTTGGATCTTTTAGCTTCCAATTTTGTAATTTTTAGGGATTTTTTTACCATTTGACTTTGGGTAAGCTTTTAAATCCTAATTCCATTATTTTTATCCATTTATATCATTAAAACACTCTTTAATCTTAGTTTTAATATGAGATTTTAAGGATTTTTCAGGAAAAGCATAAAAATAATTTTTTTTTCGATTTGGACCTTGTTTTAAACTCATTTTAGTGTAATTTTTAAGCTACAAATTCTATTAATCTTGTGGAGTATATTTCTAAAATAAAATTCTTAATTTATTTCTTTTATTTTGAACTTATTTTTCGAACCCGTTTTGGTCCTATTTTAAATAAGGTCAATATGAGTATCATTAGCTTTCTTTTGTCTTATAAATGACTTGTTTGTTTTGATTTTATGCATTTGGTATTTATTCGAAAGAGTTGAGCTTCTAATTGAAGTTATGGGATGTGTTTGGGCTTGCAGATCTTCATTGAAGGAAAGTTCAAATATACTTTGACTTTTTCCTAAATGTTTAGATGATGTATGTTTGTTTTTTGTATGTTATGATTTATTTAGGTTTATGTGTCTCGCTTAGGCAAAATGGTGAGCGTCTGAGTGTACCGGAGTCTTTGATGGATTTTAATTAATTATTGTCTTGATAATGACATGGCTATTTATTCTAGTGGTGCTGAGTTAAAACTTTTTCATAGATTATTGTGTAATGACCTAACTTTAGGTGATTTTCTCTTTTATTGTTTTGACCATTTAACTCTTTCCTATAGTTGCTACATGTTTATTTTGGGTTATGGACATGGTTGACATAGTTCCCAAGGCCTTCAAGAAGTCTTTGAGTGAGTTCAAGGTTATTTTGAGGATTTAGGAGTCAACAATTGACTTCGATCAACATTTCTTAATCCAAGTGCCAGATGGAAAATAAGACTGTAATAGATCTAGAGAGTTGATTTTAGGTTGGTAGCGTGGTTAGTTCGGGATTGGAACATTATTTGTATTTCTATTCTCCATTTGAAAAATAATGTATTTTCGCCTAAAGGGGTCCCCGAGTTAATTTGTACAAAAAACCCTTGTTAGAAAATTTGATAATTTCATTGGATCCAGAACGTGTCTTATGATCAATTTGCACTAGTAGTTCTTGTTCATAGGCTGTCGTATGAGTCTCGAGGGTTTAAAATAAGTTTTTTATGTTGTTGGTTAAGCAACGCATGCGGTCAACAGTTAACATGCTGTCAACAACCTCTTTTCTTTGCCAAAAACAATTCAATTTTGGGATTATATCTTCTTTTTGCTCATTTTATCATATTGGGAGTTTGGGAGGGAGATTTTGGGGGATATTTCTTGTGTAAGCTTATGTTGGTAAGTTCCTAGCTCAATTCTAAATAATTTTCTACTAACTTTATCATCTGAATTCTTATAAATCAGATATTTTAGAAAAGGGTGTTAGGGGGGGTTTCCCACAAATTGAAAATTTGGTATTTCTTTTAATAGAGCTTTGATCCTTACTCACTTTTTCCTTGTTTTTCACCCATTAAATCCTTTTCACTTGAGGATTATGATTTTCAAATACGATTTCATATTTACCTTTTTTCGATCTCTGTTGCATTTTTTTTGTTGGGGAGGGGGGGGGGGGGGGGGGGGGGTTTGCTAGTAAAGCTTGAAAAAGGTTTTTTTTTATTTTGGACCTTGATTTTAATCCATTTTCCTGTGAGTTTTTAATATACATTCCTTAACCTTGGATAATATTTTTTAAAAATAAAATTCCAGTTTTGCCTCGTTTATTTTTAAACTCCTTTTTTGAGCCCGTTTTGGACCTAACCCAAAGATGGGCAATAGGTATCATTAGTTTTATTTTAATGCATAAATGCTATATTTGAATATTGTAGTTGGTCCTGAGGCTTTTCATTAGGGGAAAACTCTTGGTTGAAGTACTTTAGATTGAGATTCTATCATTTTAAGGTATGCTATGACTTTTCTTCTTTTGGGTTGAAGTACTTTAGATTGAGATTCTATTGTTTCGAGGTATGCTATGACTTAACTTCTTTCAAATTGAACTGGGTAGTTAATGAAAGTAAAGCATGCTATGGGTTGTGGAAAATAACTACGAGGTTTATATTTCAATGTTATATTTACTATTGTGTGGCTGTGTGGTGGCTTATATTCTTTTGTGGTTGATTTGTGTATCTGATATTATATCTTTTTGGTGTGTAATATTTATATGAAATCATTGGCCTTATCTATGCATTTTAACGCCTTTATACTAGATATGATGCCGTACAGGTGCTTATTTTTCTAATATAGGACTTATTTGAGCATTAGTTGCCTTTATCATGATAAAATACTCAAGTTAGGAGTTGATATGATATTAATGATATCTTACATGCATGTTTTTTCTGATGATGCCTAATTGGAGTTGATGAATCACAAATTATGGACATATTGAGTTGATTTCTGCGCTTATATATATAGACATGTTAGATGGATTAGATATCTTCTTATTGAGTTGACTGTGAGAATTACATCCTCATTCTATGCATATGCATATATAAGATACTGGTATTACCAAGAAATAACATTTTTAAAAGAAAATGAGACACTTTTATGAAAGCCTCTCCATAAACACGAGATGGAAAGGTGAGATGATTTGACATTGAGATTGAGATATAGTATATGGGTTTGCAAACCCCCATGAGTCCTACCTGGTAGTTGCGTACTTAGTGGGTGTATATGGAAGGTTATGCTATGGCTTTCCTCATTGATCCCACCCACATTGCGTTCCATTTCCATAAATATTTTACTTGATTTTTCCTAGTTTTCTTGACTTGTGCTTATTTTCTATGTACTTATATGTATGTGTGTGTATGTGTGTGTTGTTTCTGTTTTTGTGTATTTATGTATTAGAATTGTTAGTGGAGACTGTGTGAGCTACCATTTGAGGCATTTTTGTTCCAAATGACGTGTTCATAGTATATTTACTTATCTTATTTCCTACTTTGCTCAGTCACCCTATGATACCTATGAGTATTAGTGGACCGTACTTACCCCTACGCTGCCCTTTCGATCTAGATTCAAGTATGAGTACCGAATGTGGTGGCTGATCTCATGTGGAATTTGGAGTAGTATTCAAGGTCCTGGGTTCTCTGAGGTTTTTACAGCCTACTTAGGTCCTCCTCTTATCTTTCTTTATGTCTTTATTTAATTTTTAAAGACAAACATGTATCTTAGATTCTGTTATGTACTAGATGCTCTTACACTTTTACACTAAATTTTGAGTATTTATGAGATTTTTACAAACTTTTATTTTAATTATATTTTGTATTGGCTTGATTTCTCTCTACAATTCTCATATTTTGGTTATGTTATTACCAAATTTGTTTTTCCTTTATCAGTTTGAGTGATTGACTTACTTATTAAGGCTCACCCTTTTTTGGGTTTTGACACATTGATACATTGATTTTATTTTGAGCTTACTTATACATATATTGAATGGATTTTGATTTTTGTTGTGATTGGTTGTGAGTACTACATCCTCATATCATACATACATATTAATAGGATATTGGTACTAATAAGACATTTTGATTTTTTGTAAGAAAATAAGACACCTTATATATAACATATATCAAGGGATGTGCTGGCAAGATTGATTTGAGATATGATATTAAGATCATATAAGTAAATAGGTTGAGATCCCCCATGGGTCCTGCCTGGTAGCTGTGAGCTCGGTGGGTGTATACGTGAAGTCATATGATGATTTTCACCATTCATCATTATTTCATCATTATCATTCTATTGCATTGCATCATTTGTATACGTGAAGTCATATGATGATTTTCACCATTCATCATTATTTCATCATTATCATTCTATTGCATTGCATCATTTGTTTTAAATTCCTTAGTTTGGTTTAATACGGTGTTCGTCTTTAATTTTATATTTTATTGCCGTGATAAAACCTTGTTTGTGATATTGTGTTTAAGCATTCATTTAATTTCATTATATTATCATATACCATCTTCTACTTTTTGGGAGATTGAAATATTATGAGACTTGGGGTATGGTCGTGGCTTGATAGGAGAGATAGATGGGTAGCACCTTTGCGTAGCATGAGATATACCCTTATATATACACTCTCCCTGTTGCTACCCCATAGTATTTGATTTATGATAATTGTTTAAGTCTATTTATCTTATTTGTGAAACTTCTTCATAAATGACTTTCCTTATCGTAGAATATAAATGAATAGTGTTGAGTCATCTAGATTAATGTGTCTACCTAGAATTTGGGGTACTTGTTAACTTTTGTGTTGGGTCACCCCGGTAGGATAAAGTACTATAATTTGGAAATTTATAAGCTATTCTGGATACCTTGGGTAGTTTGGGTGGTTGTTCTTGCTATCGCATTGGATTAGGGTCGGGTATCAGCGATACTTCTTGAGTACATATGGTTTTAGATTCATCCTTACTTCTCTTTACTTTTTCTTGATTTCTATACCCCATGTAGGTTTTTTACCTAGTAGTAACTAATATATAATTTTCATCTAGTATTGACATTATGGAGATCAAGGTATTTCTGGAAGACTCCAAGTTTACATAAATATCTCTATATTTATCTTATGCTTACCCGTATTTAAGATACTTTAGCTATTGTTATCATTCTATAGTTATAAGCCTGTACTAGAGACAACTAGACTTGGGATGTATCATTGAGGCCCGTATCTAATTTATATATATATATATATATTTATATATATATATATATATATATATATATTTATATATATATATTTATATATATATATTTATATATATATATATATTTGGGATTATTCGTTCTTCTGTTTCCATTACCTCTTCCTTAAATTGTGTTATTTAGGATAGGTTAGGCTTACTTGTCCGGTGGGTTTGACAAGTGCCATCATGTACCCATTTTGGGTTGTGACAGACATAACTTTAGATAGAAAGTTGTGTAGGTCGTAGATTAGGAAGTTTTTTTTTTAAAAAAAATTTGAGGTAAGGGAATGGGAAGGGGGAGAAGTTCCCTTAAATTTCCTTGGTCGTTCCCTTATTCAATATACGTCATGCTAAAATAGGGGGTTTAGGAAGAATACGAGCTCTATTTTTGTCATTTATAATGTGGAGAATGAAACTCTCATGTGAGACCCCATAAAATATTGATAATTTTATTTTTGACCCTCCTATTTTAATGGGGTTATTCATGCTTTAGTTGATGGTTTTTGGGAGTGAATTGGTATATTATGACATTAATTAGAAAGGGGGACTTGGTTTTCCCAAAATTGGTGAAATTTTTATTTGATAATGGCATTAACCTCAACCCACATTTAAACTTGATTTTGAATATGATATTTGCATGGTTTAACTTGTCTTTTGAACCCATTGCAATTTACTAAAGGATAAATGGATAAATATTTTTTGAAATGCTATTGGTGGCCATGGTTTTTGATTTTTAGTGGAACTTGGGAGTCTCATGGTTAAATGACCTGGTTTGGCATAACGAAATTAGATTTCAAGCATATTGGTATGACGATACCAAGTTGTTAAATGACTAAATAGATGACTTCTTAGTTAGTGGATGGTTTATGTGCAAATTGATTTAATTAGGGCTTAAAGGAAATTATGTAGCTCATCTGGACGGTGTATGTCCCGAAAGTGGAGGGGCTACGCTGGAAACAATATTTGCCAACGTTGGGTGTCTATATGACCACGTGTCTGGATACACATTATACTTTGAATGGATATATCGTTGGTGTATTTAGAATTTCCCTAGTTTCCTTAGTACATAAGGGTAAGATACACTGGGGCCTTTTCGATAGAGGGAGTCAAACCCATATAGCCCATGGGTACCTTTAGGGCAGAGCAAGTTACATAGTTCAGTCTAATGGTTTAAACTATTATGTAATTGAACCCTTGTCCCTATCCTAATATTGTATATATGTATTTATAAATTTTGTGCATATGGTTTTGACTATATATGGATAACTATATTATTTTATCCCCATCCCTTGAGTTACATGCCAGTGCTCATCCCACTAACCTTCCTCGAATGATACATCATTTCATGATGTATGTTCAGCAGACTTTTCTATCACACCTATGAAGTGTTAGGTGGTGTAGTTCATCGATTGATTTGTGGTAAAGTGGTAGGCCTCCCTCTTTTTGAAATCTTGCCATTTCATTAGGTTACTTTTTAGATTTTGGGAATTGTAAATTCCTTTCTTTCATAGTCGGGGGCATTTCCCAACTTATTTTGGTATTCTAGGTTTAGAGGCATCGTGGATAAGTATTGGGTTGGTATTTTGTTTTGTTTCATAGAACTATCACTTGGTTTATTTTTTTCATTGCTATTTTGGGTGGCTTGCACTGTTTACATTTATGGTGCTCTTGAGGAAAGGCTAATGGGGTTGTCTCCAGCCTATGGTGGGCTTAATATTACCCATCATGATCGGGCTTGGGTTTGGGTCGTGACAAGCTTGGTATTTGAGCACAATTTAGGGTGACTAGGTATCCACAAAGCTGGGTCAAGTAGAGTCCCTTTTATGGGTGTCTAGCGCCCTACACTTATAAGGGGGAGCCTACGAGGCATGGGAATTAGCACTCGATTTTGTTGAAATTGTTCATTTACAAATTTCCCAAAAAGCTAATCATAGGTACTTCTCTCTATCGCAATAATAGGGCCATTATTCTCATTACTAAACTTGTTGAAGAGATGAAATATAACCAAGGTATATCTTTTTGAAACTTGGAGCCGAGCCTTCTTTTTGCACTATTACGGATATGAAAATAATGGTCAAAATCGACATGTCGGTTGGTTTTCCATTTTTCATTGGAACTCTACTAAAGCTAACAAAGAAATTAAGTTTACTTGCATCTTATATTATTCCTCCTTGAAGATCTGATGGTCATAGAAAATATACTAGAACATCTATCCCACCTGAGGAAAATGTGGAGGGGAATCACCCTACTTATGGAGTGTAAACCCAATCTAGGGTCCCTGCTCTGGACCTGACTGCTTCACCTAGGGTTCCATTGTTCTGTACTAGTCCACCTCGAGAATCTCAGGCTGGTGATACTTATGCTTAGTCACCTTAGGCAGATATCTATAATGTAGAGTTCTGTGAGTCTATTCATATGCTTGCTTAGTTGGTGGCATCATAGTTTTGTAGGTCTGAGCATGGGGGTCCCATATCTAATTCATCTGCAATAACTCGGGTTGGAGTATTTATGAGGTTGAATCCTCCAACCTTTATAGGCTCTAAGGTTGAAGAGGATCCTCTAGGGTTTATCGATGGGATGAAGAAGATATTAAGGGTGACATATGCTACTGATTCAGAGGGTGGAGAGTTTGCTTCCTATCAGTTGAAGGATGTGGCTTACCAGTAGTGCGAGGAGTGGAAAGTAATAAGTGGTGATGATGTTGAACCGACGATGTGGGAACACTTTTTAGGTGCTTTCCTCGATCATTTCTTTCCTTAGGAGTTAAAGAAGCTAAGGCAGAAGAGTTTGTGAACTTGAAGTAGGGTAAGATGAGTGTTAAGGAGTATTCTTCGAAGTTCTAATAGCTATCTTGTTATACTCTAGAGTTTGTGTCTAATATGAGGTCTCAAATGAGAAAGTTTGCTTTTTGTTTGTCTCGTGATTCAGTGTTAGAGTGTAAGGCTACCATGCTGAATAATGATATAGACATGTACAAACTTTTGATTTATATGCCATAGGTGGAGAATGAAAAGAAGAAGTAGTTGGAGATGGGAGAAAGGCAAAATAAGAAGTTTAGATATGCAACGAGAGGTGTAGTTTAGTAGAACATTGCGAGAGATGGAGGGCAGTGGACTAAGAAGAAGATTATGGGAAATTCTTATTTGTTAACTAGTGCTCCTTATCTTAAGCCTTTAGGTGATTGTCATTTTCAGGCGAGTAGTGGTCCTAAGACACAGGATGTCCAGTCTCAAGCTAGTGGAACTCAGTCACCTCCACTTTATCATCCTTGTCATTTCTGCGAACAACTTTATCGTGGATATTATGAGGTGAGGAGGAACTTGTGTTTTAAGAGTTATTAGACTGGGTATCTACTCCTGAACTGTCCTATAGGTAATGTTGCTACTGAAGCTAATAAGGTCCCAGTCACCACTTCTTCGGCTCCTACACCTAAGGGCACCACTTCAGGTACTAAAAATGACCGGAATCATATTTATGCACTTCCTTCTCATCAACAATTCAAGGCATCCCCAGATGTTGTTACTAATATATTACAACTCTTCTTTCGTGATGATTTTTATTTGCTTTATCTGGGTTCTTTCCTATCTTATGTGACAGCTTATATGGCTATATATTTTGGTTTTGGTCTGTAAAATATTTGCAATCCCTTTTCTATTTCTACTCCAGTGGGTGACTATGTTGTTGTTAAAAAAATCTATAGGGGTATTGCGGTGTTCATTCTTCATAAAAAGACACCGGTGGATTTGATAAAACTTGACATGATAGATTTTGATGTAATCTTGGGGATGGATTGGCTCCATTCTATGCTTCTCTGGATTGTAGGACTCAAAAGGTTAGTTTCCACTTTCCTAATGAGTCGGTGATTGTAATATCCATATTATTTTAAGCTTAGTACAACTCCTAGTGCTTGCATAAGAGGCATAAATCCTAAAAATTTAACTAAGTGCTGGGAACTTAGCCATTTTTAAGACCTTCTAACTTTGAGGATTTTAAAGTTGACCTCCTAGACTCCTAGATGCTGGTTTTTGAGTTAATTCATTTTCAGGGGTGTAAGGAACATGTCTCGAGGAAGTTTTGGTTTTTTTGTACGAGGTATGGGTCGTGTTTGGATTTTGATTCCAGCAAATCATTACGATTGCATCACATCGCACCGTGTATAGCGATGGACATATCACCGCGTGACACTATCCCTCTAATCAGTATTTCGGCTATGAATTTAATTTCTGAAGGGCAGTTATAGCTTTTCCCATCGACCCAATTCATAAAAATACGTGATAAAACAACGGTTAAGGCATTATTTTCCCATTCTCCTTCAATTTAAACTCAAAAAAACCCTAAACTCCTCCCCAAAACATAAAAGCTCAATTACATTCTTTTCAAGATAACAAGAATTTAAGTTTCCTAATCCAAGAATGTAATACCCCGCACTTTTCCTAACTTAAATTCATTCATAGAATGTTAAGAAATAGCTTACAAAATAAAGAATATTTATTTCATTTGGAATTTTTTCAGATTTAGACCTCCCATTGTGTGGGAAATTGAATTAGCCTTCCATCAATACCAAATTAGACCAATTCCGACACTCAGTTGAGGAGTTGGAGCATTTTTAAGTTGACAATGGACCACCTGGGCACTTAGTGCATTGGGGAGGAGGGTAAAATGATAATTATCAAACTACAGTGACCCTCCGCGATAGCCACGTATCTCGGAGAAGCCTAAATTCCCAATAGTCCCATTCCAGTAGACCGATGCGATATTGACGCGTCATAGGGAGGTCCAATTTCCCAGTTGTCGATTTCCAGTACCCAATGCAATGTTAGCGTGTCGCGCCAGTGGCCAAAATGTTAAAACTATATGGCACCGCGATAGCTCTATATCATGGAGAAATCCTAGTTCCTATTCGTCATTTTCAAGTAAGCCACCGCGATAGTGGCGCGTCGCGGTGGCCAGCCAAATCGGGAAAATGTCACATTTGTCAATTTCACTTAGAAGTTTTAAAGGGGTATTTTGGTAAATCCTCAAGTCCCTAATCTGTCCATAACACAAGATTAATCATATTCAAAGAACTTTGTGCTCATTATTTATCATTCTCTTCAAAAGCAAAACCCTAGAGCTCTAAAACCTCTTCTCTAAGAAATTAAAATACTCCATTGATTCTACAAGAAAGCTTAATATTGAGGATTCCCAAGGAAATATAAGCAAGAATCCATCTCCAATAACTCAAATAAGAATCAATAATTCAAGTTTCTCCATCTAACCATCTATCTAGGTATGTGGGGTTTATGAATAAGGATCTTCTTCCATCCTTGTGCCTAAAACCAAGTTTTTATTTTAAAGTTATATGATTTGGAATGATTATTCATGAGATTTAAATTAGGGTTCATACCCATTGTTGCACCTTGCAAGATTTTGAGATTTCAATTATTTTAGAAGTTGAATTGCATGTCTATTTTCATATTTTCATGCCTATTGCGGTAATTTCCAGATTTTGAGATGAATTATCACTATTTTCACTAACAAGCATGATTATTATGTTGTTTTGACATGAGATTGAAGCATAGGTTACTACCCCAAGATTGAATATTATTATTTCAAGAAAGATGATGGTTTAAGCATTCTATTACCAGATTATTTACAGATTTTTAGTAAAGCTTTGATATTTTGATAATCAGATAAGTTTTGGAATCCATTTTTAGATTATTATAGATTACAGAATTTAGATCAACTTTATTTACAAATTTTGTCAGATAAATGCATAGTTGGTTTTAGATAAGCCCTTATGCTAGTTTTAAAGCGGATTTCCATCAAAATGAGCATAGCAAATAAAAAATGGGAGCAGTATTTAGCACCGAGTGGGAAGTCTGGGTTTAGTGCACCCTACTTCCACAGAACTGCATGGCCAATGTAGGTACATATTGTAAGATTATTCCCACTTCTATGTGGATGGTAGTTACAGATGTGATCACTTAGCTCAGGTTATACTCCTTGGCAAGAGCATGGTGCCTCACCCCAACATAAGGTTTCTTCCTTAGGAGGACTAGACATTGGACTCCATGTTAGCTCACATGGTTTATGTCGGTTAGAAGAACTCCTCTACTAGTAAAGAAAATCTTTGAAATAATTTTCTCAAGATAAAGTGTTTTTCTATAGTTTAATAGTAGAGATTTTTCAGAAAACTAAGTGTAAAGGCTCACAGTTTACTCAGATTATGCTTTACAGAGAGATAACAATTACAAACTTTAGAATTTAGATTTTAGATTTCAAAAGTGAGCTCTTTCTACACTTAGATATTATGATTTACAGACAGAATACAAGTATAGTTTTCAGAACAAAATGTTATGACTCACTAGATTTATAAAGTATGATTGATTTATTATTCATGATCTCAGTATTTCAGATATTCCAGCTTATGTGAACCATTTACATTTAGCATGCATTATTTTATAAATTATGATGATGAGATGATGTTTTACTAATGCATTTCACCCCCATATACTCAGTATGTATTCACCCCCACATGCTTAGTACATTGTAGAATTACTGATTCACATATATGTCTATGTGCTACAATTTCTTATAATGTAGGTCCCAATGCTCAGTTCCAGTAGTGTGATTGAATACGAGCATCTCCATCTACATCCCGACGTTTGATGAGTCCTCATAGTTTGAGGACCCATTTTTATCAGACTTTGATATTGATAAAGTATTTTAGCCATTTGAGTTTTTATAAGTTCAAGTCAGCTGGGTCTTGTCCCAGTTGCTCTCTAGTTAAAAGTAGAGGCTTGTCTGACTGGTTTCTATTTTAGATTTAAAAGTGATTATTTCCAAGATTTCCAAGTTCAAGACTTTCGGTTAAGATATTAATTTAGTTATTTAAAGATTTTATATGCTAAATTTACCTTTACTATGAGTTCCAATGTTGTTAGAAGGCTTAAAGGGTTAGCTTGGGACTACTTATAGCCTTGAGAACCTTGTGATGTCTAGGGTATACTTTTGGGGCATTACAAACTTGGTATCAGTTTTTAGGATTTTAAAGAGTCCTAAGGAGTTAGAAAAGCAGTGTTACATAGAGTCTTGATCATGGGTATGAAGCATGCCACATATATGAGCAAGAGGCTTCAAAATGAGTTACGAATCATTATTTCTTTCATGATCTATCATGCTTACAATTGTCACTATCTACTTTAACTCATCCTTTTATATGATAGATTATTCCTCCTCATCGAGCCAATGCACACAGAAATGGTGACCAACCACTAATGCAAGTTGACCCTCTAAATGAGAATTTGTCTCATACTAAATTTTAGGCTGCCTTTCAGGCATTGGCCCAAGCTGTGAATGCCAATGTTTAGGGCAACCAACAAGAAGAAGTCCACTTAAGTAAAATATTAATCTAGCTACAGCGAGGATTTATGATTTCATGAGATTGAATCCACCTGAGTTCTTTGGGTCAGATGTTGATAAGGATCCACAACTCTTCATTAATAAGGTGAGAAAGATCACTCAAATTATGCATGTTATTGAGAAGGAGAGTGTAGAATTGGTATCCTATAGGCTGAAGGATGTTGCTTATGATTAGCTTGTGATGGGGAAGGAAGGTAGAAGTGAGAATGCTGCTCTTTTAAGTTGGCAGGTATTTTAGAATACATTTTTGGATAGGTTCTTCCCATGAGAGATGAGAGAAGCTAACGTGAGGAGTTTATAAGCCTAAGGTAGGGCTTAATGACAGTGAAGGAGTACAATATTAAGTTTCCTCAGTTGTCTAAGTATGCTCCTGAGTTGGTAGCTGGCCCTAGATCTAGCATGAGTAAGCTTGTTACTAGAGTGTATGATCTGGTAATCAATGAGTATAGGACTTTCATGTTTATTGGGGATATGGATATTGCTAGGTTGATGACTCATGCTTAATAGATTAAAGTAAAAAAGATAAAGGAGAGAGGAGAGAGAAATGAAAAGGCTAGAACTGGACAATTTGAGTATGGTCAATCAAGGTATGGAGGGGTAAGACATTCATAGTTTTAGGGTTATTTATCTATGCTAGTGCCATCTTCAGCTAGTGACCTTTACACCCAGAACCAAGCAGGAGCAGTGGGGTAGGACTTTTGTTTCTAGGTCTTCGAATAGTATGGGTGGAAGGCCCAGTTACCAGACATGTGAAAAGTATGGTAAGACCTATACTGGTGAGTGTTTGATGGGAAAAAAAGGGTTGTTATGGATGTGGAAACTTGGTTCATGGAAATAAGGAGTGTCTATATACTAAGAAGGAAAGTAAGGATGTTCACTCTCAGACTCAGGCTGCACATGCACCAGCTCCACCAGGTCGCCCAGTTTCTCGTTAAGGCGCATCATCTAGTTCTGACGGTGGTTAGTGCCACAATAGATTCTATACTTTACCATCTTAACAGGAGATGGAAAGTTCACCAGATGTTATTACTGGTATGTTTCGTGTCTTTCATCTTGATATGTATATGTTGTTAGACACAGGGTTAAATCTATCTTATGTAACTCCACTGGCTTTGGTAAATTTTTGGATAGGTCTTAAAAATCTCTCCAAGCCCTTCTTACTTTCAACCCCAGTGGGTGAATGAGTTATTTCCAAATGAGTTTATAAAAAATATCCTATAACTGTCCTACATAAGATCATATTAGAAGACCTAATAGAGTTAAATTGTAGATTTCGATGTCATTCTAGTCATGGATTAGCTCTATTCATGTTATGTTCAATAGATTATCATACCCATATGGTGAAGTTTTAGTTTCTCGATGAGGTAGTCTTTGAGTGGGAAGGTAGTTCAGAATCGAAGGTAATTCTGAATCTCCCAAGAGTCATTTCATATCTTATCTTGAGGATAGAAAGTTGATATAGAAAGGATACATTTATCATTTAGGTCAAGTTAAAGATACTAAGTTTGAATCTCTAACTGTTCAGTCAGTCCCTATAGTTAATGAGTTTCCTGAGGTTTTTCTCAAGTATTTGCCAAGGGTACCTCCCAATAGATAAATAGAATTCAGTATTGATCTTCTCCCTGGTACTAAGTATATCTCCATCCCTCCATATCATATGGCTCCGGTCAAGCTTAGAGAGTTAAAATATTAGCTTAAAAACATCCTAGATAAAGGTTTCATAAGGCCAGTGTTTTTCCTTGGGGTGCCCTAGTCCTATTCGTGCGTAAGAAGGATGGCTCTCTTTGAATGTTCATTGACTACCACCAATTGAACAAAGTCACAATCAAGAATAAATATCCTTTTCCTAGGACTGGTGACTTATTCAACTAGCTTTAAGGTTCAAGTTCTTTCTCTAAGATAGACCTTAGATCTGGCTATCATCAGCTTAGAGCAAGAGAATGTGACATTTTGAAGATAACCTTCAGAATTTGATATAATCATTTCAAATTTCTAGTCATGTCCTTTAGACTAACGAATGCCCCAAAAACATTCATGGACTTGGTGGATAGAGTGTTCAAAGAGTAATTGAACATGTTATTTATAGTCTTCATGGATGATATTCTTGTCTATTCCTGTAGCGACGATGATCATCCAGACCATCTCAGAATTATATTACAGACTCTTAGAGACCATCAGTTGTTTGCCAAATTAAGTAAGTGTGAGTTTTTGTAAAGATCAGTAGCTTTCTTGGGCCATATAATTTTAGGTAATGATATTGGAGTTGACCCTCAAAAGACCAAAGTAGTGAAAAACTGGCCCAGACATATCTCTCCATCTGATATTAGGAGTTTTTTAGGTTTTGTTGGCTATTATTGATAGTTTATTGAGTTCTCTTTATCTATTACATCCACTATTTCTAGATTGAATCAGAAAAAATTCAAGTTTTTGTGGTTAGATTATTGTGAGAAGAGTTTTCAGGAGTTAAACACTTGACTCACTTCAGCACTAATTTTGGCGCTACCAGATGGTACAGATGGATTCATTATTTACTGTGATGGTTCTAGAGTTGGTATAGGTTATGTTTTGATGTAGTAAGGTAAGGTCATAGCCTATGCCTCTAAAAAGCTTAAAGCTCATGAAAAGAATTATCCTGCCCATGATCTTGAGTTAGCAACTATTGTGTTTGCCTTGGAAATTTGGAGGCATTATCTTTATGGGGTGCACATTGATGTGTTCATGGATCAAAAAAGTTTGCAGTATATATTCTCGTAGAAAGATTTAAATCTTTGTTAAAGAAGGTGGCTAGAGTTTTAAAAAGATTATGACATGAGTATTTTGTATCATTCGGGCAAGGCCTATGTAGTGGCAGAAGCCCTTAGTAGACTGTCTATGGGTAATGTTGCTCATGTTGAGAATGATAAAAAGAAGTTAGCTCAGGAGGTTCATTAGTTGGATAGATTAGATGTTCGGTTGGTTGATTCAGCTAAAGGTAGTGTTTGGGTTCAAAATAGTTGGAATCTTCTTTTGTTTCCAAAGTAAAGGTGGAACAAGATGGGGATTCTAGTTTGGTTAAGTTGAAGGAGTCAGTCACAGATTGAAAGTAGAGGTTTTCTCCCAAGGAAGAGATGGTATGTTGTGATACCAGGGTAGACTGTGTGTATCGTATGTTGATGGTTTGAGATAATGGATTTTGGCAGAAACGAATGGTGCATGTTACTCTATTTACCCAAGAGCCACTAAGATGTACCATAATTTGTGATAAATCTATTGGTAGAGTGGTATGAATAGGGATATTACAGAGTTTGTAGCTAAGTGTGCAAATTTTCAATAGGTTAAGGTTGAGCGCTAAAGGTCTAGTGGCACAATGCAGGAGTTCAGTAGTCCTACTTAGAAGTGGGAAGAGGTGAACATGGATTTTGTAACAGGGTTTCCTCGTTCATATCATCAACATGATTTGCTAGCGGTTATTGTAGACAGAATGACCAAGTCAGCCCATTTCTTGCCAGTTCAAACTTCCTATTCACTCAAGGATTATTCCAAGATCTATATTAGAGAATTGGTCAGATTGCATGGAGTCCCATTTTCTATCATTTCATATAGGGGTACTCAGTTTACATCCCACTTTTGGTAAGCTTTTCAGAAGGGTCTTGGTACCCAAGTTTAGCTCATTACTGCTTTTCATCCTCAGATAGATTGTCAGGAATAGAGGACCATTCAGACCCTGGAGGACATGCTGAGGGCATGCGTCATTGATTTCAAGGGTAGTTGATGATCCCTTACCGTAGATTGAGTTTGCCTACAATAACACTTACCACTCCAGTATTCAGATAGTTTCATTTGAGGCTCTCGATGGGAGGAGATATAGATCTTCTATTGGTTGGTTTGAGGTAGGTGATACTGTATTAATAGGGCTAAATATGGTATTTAAAGTTATGGAGAAAGTTCAGTTAATTTGTGAGAGGTTAAAAACAACCATGAGTCATCAAAAATCCTATGCAGATGTCAGGAGGAGATATCTAGATTTTGAGGTTGGTGATATAATTTATTTAAAATCTCTCTCATTAAGGGAGTGAAAAGATTTTGCAAGAAAGAAAAGCTTATTCCCAGATATCTTGGCCCATATAGAATCTTGAGTCTCTTTGGGAAGGTGGCGTATAAGCTTGAGTCGCCTGTGATTTTGCATTAATACATCCAGTGTGTCAGGTCTCCTTATTAAAGAAATGTATTGGTGATGCAGCTGTTGTAATTCCTTTAGAAAGCGCAGATGTTCAGGATAACCTTTCTTACAAAGAAATTCCAGTTGAGATCTTTGATCGCTAGATTCGAAGACTACGGAACAAAAAAGTTCCCTTGGTAAATGTTCTTTGGTAGGACTAGTCCGTTAAGGGAGCCACTTGGGAAGCAGAAGGAGATATGCGAACTAGGTACCCTTATTTTTTCTCCGTAAGTTTAGAATCAGCTTAAGGTAATAGTTTTCCTTAGATTACTTCTTTTCTATTCGTAATTCTAGCTCTATATAATCATCTCCATGTCATTTCATTTATTCACGAATCAGTTAAGTAATATAAGTATGTTTTCTGTTATGAAAGTTCAGTATGTAATTTTAGTTCCTCAGTATTCTCAGCTTAATCTATCTTTTTCGAGGACGAATGTTCCATAAGGGGTGATATAGTAATACCCCATATTATTTTTAGCTTAGTTTAGCTCCTAGTGATTTCATAAGAGGCTTAAAACCTATAAATTTTGCTAAGTATCGGGGACTTAGCCATTTTTAAAACCTCCTAACTTCAAGAAATTTTAAGTTGACCTCCTAGACTTTGAGATACTGGTTTTTGAGTTAATTCATGTTCAGGTATGTAAGGAGCATGTCTCGGGGAAGTTTCTGATTTTTTGAATGAGGTTTAGGTCATGTTTGGATTTTGATTCTCGCAGCTCATCGCGATTGCATCACGTCGTGTTGTGTATAGAGATAGCATATCACCACATTGCACTCCCCCTCTACTAGCATTATAATTACAAATTTAATCTTCTGAGGGATAATTATGTCTTTTTCCATCAACCCAATTTGTAAAAACACGAGATTAAGTATCTGTTAAGGCATTATTTTCCCATTCTCCTTCATTTTTATCTTAAAGAAACCTTAACTTCCTCCCAAGAACATCAAAGCTCCATTACATTCTCTTCAAGATAAATAAGAATTTACGTTTTCTAATCTAAGAATTTCAAGAAAAGCTTTCAAGATCATCTCCAAGTCTTCCAAAATCAAACTTTCTACAGAAAGTTAAGCCTATCAGGGTATGTGGGGTTATGAACAAGGATACTATTTCATCCTTGTGCCCAAAACTTGTTTTAAAGTTCAAGTTACATGATTTGATTCTTGAATTATCATAATACATTGAGATTGAAGGCTTATTGAAAATGTGATTCTATATGTATCCATACTCTCATTTATAAGTTTCATATCATGATTTAAATGTCATAACTCCGGTCAGTATAGGGTGTGACCATTAGTAGAAATTCCTGAGTTACAAAAATACATAGCCAAATTAAGTTTGAGGTGTCTTTCGGCCATTTTAGGGTTGACATATATCTTATTAGAGCACCTGCTAGTAGAGGGTGACTCCTTAGTACTTCTTGATATCAGTTAGTGATCACTATAGTTTAGGTTCTTTTCCTATGGAAAGGATAGACCATCCCTCCTCAACATGGATTAGACGTTGGACTCCATGATAGCTTACATGATTTATGTCAGTTACATGATTGCTCCTACAGTTTCAGTGGAGTATTCTGTATAGTTTCATTTCAGGTTTGCTTGACTAAGGCATATAGACCCTTAGTTATTCATTTATCAGATTTCAGTCTTTCAGTTTACAGATTATTTCAGAAATATGCTTATGCTTGGTCTTGCATTCTCACTTATTACAGTTTTGACGCATTCATTCTCAGTTATCTCATGTTGTACAGTTAGTTCGTATCTCATATGTATAGTACCCCACAATTTCAGTCTAGTTATTTAGACTAAGTATAATTTCGTATTACAAGATCAGTATTCAGTCATCAGCTATTCGCTGTTTGAATATCAGTTGTCCATATTCATGTATTAGCTACTTAGTGTATAGATTCAGTTATCAACTATTCAGTGTTTGGATATCAGTAGTCCGTATTCATATATCAGCTACCTAGTAGACTGTACTCAAATATCAGCTAGTTATCTCTTTCTTAGATTTCAATCATTCCGTCACCCAAGCATCAGTTATTCAGTTAATCATATCATCTCAGTGCATGTATGTTTAGTTTTGTATGTTAATGTATTCATGTTTTACCGTATCCCAGCTTCAGCTCTACTTAAGCTACAATAAGTAAAGTTTTAAGAAACTAAGTATAGTGATTTACCACCTTATCAGATTATGTTTGTTACTCATGATTTAAGATACTTCAGATTTTAGTTTATTTCAGTCTCTTGGTGAGTCTACTTACACTTAGCATGCGTGTTTTAAGATTACATATGAAATTAGTTTTACTTATTGCATTCACCCTCGCTTACTCAGTACTTTCAGAAGTACTGATCCACATATATGTTTGTGTGGCTACATTATTTCATAATGTAGGCACCAGTTGTAGCCCACACATCATGACCAGGCAGTTGTAGTTTCTAGCTTGCAGGTTATGAGTTCTCCTAATTTGGGGACTCTAGTCAGATGTTGTTCATGTACTTTATTTTATTATTCATATGTATTAATTAGTGGTAGTTGGGGGCATATCCTAGTTATCTATAGTCAGTATAGTAGAGTATTTTTAAATGTTTGTCAGAGTTAGGTATGTAATTTCAGTCCTCTCTTCAGTTTAATCCAATTGTAAATTGTATCAGTATTATACTTTTCCCAAATTTTGTCATGATTAAATTTTCACATAACAGAACTAGCTATTTAATATACTATTAATCAGTTGGTCAATATTATGCCAGATAATGGGTTATCTGGTAATGACTTATGGTTCCCAGCACCATGTTACAACTAGGGGTAGTCTCGGGTCATGATAATCTTGGTATCAGAGCTAGGTTTCAAGGTTGTCTGTACTTTTCTTGGAGAGGTTACATGGAATTTAAGAAATGCTTCCATTCTTTCATGTCTTAGATTATGCAATAAAAGTGTTCTCTAAGAAGCTTATGTAGATTCTTTCGTTAATCTATTCATGCCAACTTTTCCTTATTCTTAAGGCAACAAAAATAGTCAAGCTTAAAATCCTTCTAGATAGAGCTTTCTCTGATAGTACCCACCAACAGTTATGGGATTAGACCTAGGCTCAAAAGTATCCCACCAGTGACTTTATGTTCTAAAGTATGAAATATTTCATTCATATTCATGAAAAATCATGCATCGAGCCATAGTCAGATATGCTTTCAGATCCGTTCTAAGAATCCTATAACAGTATATGATCTAGAGTTACAAGCATGAACCCAAAAGTTTAGCAGCAGTAAAGTAAGGATAGTGTTTGTTTGGATTTAGTAGACTTTGTATCTGAGGGGCTAGTTGTATAAAGGTGAATCAGTAGGATTGAATTAGTGTATGCAAGAATTTAAGTTTGTTGATTCAAAATTAATTATAATGATGTGTGTATGATCTAGAGGTGTACCTAAGGTAATATGGGATTGTATTATTTCTTAGTTTTAACAGTGTGTGTGTGCTTATATCGTACCCTTGAGTTGTTATGTTTTAAAATGTATGTTTGAATCTTTGATGATTGAGCTAATAGAAAGAAGAGTTGAAGTTCTAGATGGTGTGAACTCATGGTATGATGATACTCCTAAAGATTCTAAGTTAGTAAGCGTCCAAGTTATTATATGCTTACTATTGAGGCTATAGAAAGCTAAGAGTTGTATCACAGAATGAAGTGTTAGCAAGGGATTTTACACTTCAGGTATAGTCTTTTAGGTTGAGTCATTATTAATGTGTATTTTTATATCTCATACCCTAGAGTAAAAATGGTTGCATTTTAGTTTATAGTTTATTAAAGGAGTCTACAGACTTAGAGTGATGGCTTAAATCTAAGGGGGAGATGATAGAGCAAGGAACCAAGTCAGGCTCTTAGACTCTAGTAGTGATGCCACTGTATTGTAGAACAACAGTAAAGGAGGATGATGCCTAACTCATTTTTATCTTAGTGCAAAGTTTTGTAATTTAGTCATCATGACATCTACTCATGCCTTACACGTAATCTCTATGATCATACTTAATGTTCATGCACATCATAGATAACCATGTACACTTTAAGTTCCTAGTATAAGGATTTCTAGTTCACTCAGCAGTAAGAATCACTTTCCATAAAATTATGAACTCTAAACTTAGGTCATGTAGCTCATGACTTATGTACTAATGCCGTACCGTAAGTTCAATTCCATGTACTCATGGTACACTAGTAAAGATTAGAAAAATTTAGATTTTGTCATGTATATCCTTATTTTGATCTTTGTAATGAATCCATGTCATGGATAATCTATTCCTCAGGCCTCAGTTAAGTGTCCAAGTTATGCATAACATTATTTCATACTTCAGGTCCTCAAGTTTGAACCTTTCAGTTACCTCTTCTCAGGTCAAGATAGTGATGATGAATAATTGTTTAGATGGGAGAGAGTATGTGTTTCTTGTTTTCATGGTACAGACTAGTGTTATGGTGTTATATGTAGTATGTTGTCATTTTGGGTAAGGGTTGAACATGATGAGAGCATGTAGCTCAACTCAAACTTTGGTAGGAATAGTTATATGTACCCATGTAAGAAATATAAGTTGAATCAAATACGCATGGAATTTAAAGGGAAAAGTATGGGTGAGTATAAGCTTCTAGTATAATTCAGTCCGTATAGCCAGCAATTCAGTTTAGCAGTTGGATAGACCAGTTCCTATTGTTTTTCCATCTTTTGATCTAGTCTTACTATCTGAAGTTTCATGAGTATGGTCATTCCAACAGGTAATTTTTTTCATCTATGTAAATTGAGTTTGGTCATTCTAAGAGGCAATTTGTTCGTATCCATGTAAATTATGAATTCAGTTCAGTTTATGTATCATGTTTCTGATTTAGATATTCAGTCATGATTTAGTTTGTAACTGCCCCGTGCATCTTCTCAATCTTTCTGTAGTATTTCAACCAAGTCAGTATTATTTGGGGGACGAATGATCCCAAGGGGGAGATATTGTAATACCCTGAGTTTTCATGTCCTAAATCTCTCACTTTTTTTACGAAACCAGATCCAGCTTGAGGTAATGACTACTTATAACTTGACTCTCTCATTTCTATATCGTCTTTATAACCATTCCCATGTCATTGTATGTACTTAAGAAATTAGCTTAGTTCATGATATTCAGTTCATGTATCATGTTTCAGATTCAGTTATGCAATAATGTTCCAAATCATACATGTTTAGTATATGATCTCAGTGAACTTAGTTCAGTACCCTCAGTCTAACCAGTCTCATTTGAGGATGAATGTTCCTAAGTGGGAGATATTGTAATACTCCATTCTAATCCTAGATGGATTTAGCTCTTAGTTGCATATTTAAGGGGCTTAAGGCTTCGTAATTTCACTAAGTGTTGGGGAATTAGCCATTTTCAAGACCCCTAAACTTTAAGGATTTTTATTGGTCTTCCCAGCCCTAAGATGTTAGTTTTTGAGTTAATTCATGTTTAGGGGTGTATAAAGCATGTATCGGAGGAGTTTTGGATGAGTCTTGGGTCATGTTTGGATCACGAATCCAACAAATCACCGTGATAGCACCGCGTTGTGGTGCTATTCCTGTTAGCACATATAGCGCATCGTAGTATGGGTATTATGTTCAGTTCTTGACTTATAATTTGAATGCATGTGTCATAATCTTTATTGTAGTATGTGAAGTGCTTATGAGGTGAAAAATTTTCATAGAAGTCACTTAGAACAAAGTTGAGCTAAGAGGCTTTGATTCGTCCAAAGTTTGGTGTTTGATCCTACAAGGGTCAACTTTGAACATGTATAACTTTTTACATATATTGAAGTTTTTAGCTCAAGACCCACCAAACTTTAGAAAATTTAATTAGTTTTCCAAAGATACCAATTTTTCCTTAGTCCGATACTTGAGAGAGAAGTTATGATCATTTTTGTCAAAATTAGTAAGCCACCGAGATAAGAAAGCATTGCGGTGCCATAGTTCCATCGACTTTTTTGGTTTAAATGATTGAGGGCAATTGGGTCTTTTCCTCCTCAACCCAATCGTTCATAACACGATTTGGACATCAGTTAGGGCATAATTTTGCCCTTCTTCTCCAATTTGTTTTTCAAGAAAACCATTCCCTTTCCCCAAGAACAAATTCAATTTCTTTTTTCCCAAGAAATCAAGAATCCAAGTTTTCCAACTTCAAGAATATTCAAGAAAGCTTCAAGAATGGTGTGTCTTTCCCAATTTATGAAGTTTAAGGTATGTGGGAGTTCATGCATGGGTCCCCTTTCACCTATGGAGCCCAAAAACCCTTTTCTTGCAATTAAAGAATGAATTTTCTATCCTTATGGTATTTTATATGCTCAAGAAAGATTGAATTTCATGTTTTCATGGTGGTTTTAATTCAATTCAGCCCATGTGTGATTTCAAGCAATATTTTTAAAATTCTGCATGCTATGAATTTAATTTTCCCACGTTATATTTCAAGTGAATTCCATGTAAATCCCCAATTTATGATTTTAGTCATGTAATCATGCTATTTCCTTATGTTTAAAGCATCCCTATGTTCAAATTAACGATTTTCACATGTTTGATGAAATGCCTATGTTAGGGTCTTTGAACCATAATTACTCAGTATAATGTTTTAAGATTGATATCGTATTTTATACTCATTTCGAGCTGGTGTGTTATGAACACCCAATACTTAGGTGTTTTACATATTTGCTTTTGCAAGTAAGACGTTAATTTGAATAATGATTTTATTTCCATATTTAGATTATCCCTTTTATAACAAAAGCTCTAGTTTTATTTCATGTTAAAGACATTAGTTTATGTGTTTACAATTACTTCAAAATTTGTACACACTATTGTTTTTTAAATACCATGACCTGAGCTTATAAGTTAACAATGCATGCACCAGTTAGTTTTCCAGTGTCATTCAGTTAGGAGTAGGATTTAGCACCAACTGAACCCAGGGATGGGGCATTCCTGCCAGTATAGGGTGTGACCCTTAATAGCAATTCGTAAGTTACAAAACTATGTTTAGATATCTTCCTTCCAGTTTAGGGTTGACACATCTCATGAGAGCACCTACCAGTATAGGGTGACTCCTTAGTCCTTCGGACATCAGTTAGTGATCACTACAGTGTAGGTTCTATTCTGATGGTAAGGATAGAGTAGCCCTCCTTAATGTGGTTCAGATGTTGGATTCTATGATAGCTCATATGGTTTATGTCGGTTACATGATAGCTCCCACAGTCTCAGTGCAGTATTCAGTATAGTTTCAATTCAGGTTTGGTTGACCAAAGCATACTGACCCTCAATTATTCAGTTATCAGATTTCAGTATTTTAGTTTATAGATTATTTTAGAAATATGCTTATGCTTGGTATTGCATTCTCATATATTACAGTTTTCATGCATTCATGATCAATTATCTGATGTTGTTCAGTTAGTCTTTATCTCATATGCACAGTACCCTACAGTTTTAGTCCAGTTATTCAGACTAAGTATAGTTTAGTATTACATGATCAGTATTCAGTCATCAGCTATTCAATGTTTGGATATTAGTAGTCCATATTCATATATCAGCTACCCAGTGTATAGGTGCTAGTTATCTCTTTTCTTAGATTTTATTCATTTTGTCACCCAGGCATCAATTATTCAGTTAATTAGATCAGCTCAGTATATGTAGGTTTGGTTTTGTATGTTCATGTATTCGTGTTTCACCGTATCCCAGCTTCACCTCTACTCATGTCACAACAACTAAAGTTTTAAGAAATATAGTGTAGTGATTCACCATCTTGTCAAATTATATTTGTTACTTATGATTGAAGCTTCATTAGATTTTAGTTTATTTCAGTCTTTTGGTGAGTCTACTTACACTTAGCATGCATGTTTTAAGATAACGTGTAAAATTAGTTTTACCTATTGCATTCACCCCTGCTTACTTAGTACATTCCAAAAGTACTAATCTATATATATGTCTGTGTGGCTATATTAATTCATAATGTAGGTATCAGTTGTAGACCACACATCATGACTAAGCAGTTATAGTTTCCAGCCAGCAGGTGATGAGTTGTCCTATATCAGAGACTCCAGTCAGATGTTGTTCATGTACTTTATTTTATTATTCATATGTATTGATTAGTGGTAGATAAGGGCATGCCCCAACTATCTATAGTCAGTATAGTAGAGGCTTCATAGATGTCAGTCAGAGTTAGTCATGTAATTTTAGTTCTCTCTTCAGTTTTATTAGATTGTAAGTTGTATTAGTATTATACTTTTCCCAGATTTTATCATGATTATATTTCCGCATAGGAGAACCAACTATTCAATATACTATGAATCAATTGCTCAATAATATGGCAGTTCATGGTTTAGCTTGAGATCACTTGTGGTTCCAAGCACTGTGTTACGACTAAGGGGTTGTCTCGAGTCATAACAGGTTTTCTGTGGTCTCGCAATCTGTGCGATTCTATTTGGGTTAATGGGGATAGGATGACTACGTCTGCTCATTTCTTATCAGTGAGGACTAGCTACTTAGGAGAGGATTATGGTAAGTTGTTCATTCAGGAGATGGTAAAGTTACCTTATGCATCGCTTCCATTATTTTGGACCTAGTTACATAATTTTCTTCTCAGTTCTAGCATTTGATTCAAAAAGTTTTGGGTACTCAGGTGAACCTTAACACCACTTCCACCCTCAAATGGATGGTTAAATAGAATATACTATTCAGACTTTGGAGGATATTCTAAGGGACTGTGTGATTAATTTTACAAATAGTTGGGTTTATCATTTGCCTCTTATTGAGTTTGCTTACAACAACAATTATCTTTCATCATTGAAATATCTCTTTTTGAGGCTCTTTATAGTAGAAGGTGCAGGTCACCTATTGGTTGGTTTGAGGTAGCAGAGACTACGTTGTTTATCCCTAACTTGGTTCACCAAGACATAGAGAAGGTGAAGTTGATTACAGAAAAATTTAAGACTACTTAGAGTCACCAAAAGTCTTATACAGATGTGAGGCAAAGAGAATTAGAGTTTAAAGTTGATGAATGGGTTTTCTTAAAGGTGTCTCCAATGAAAAGAGTCATGAGTTTTGGGATAAAGGGAAGCCCAGTCCTTCTTACATTAGCCCATATAAGATTGTGAGGAGAATTAGGAATATTACTTATGAGCTAGAGTTACCAGTAAGTTCGGCTTCAATTCATCTCATTTTCCATGTGTCCGTGCTTAAGAAGTTCTGGGTGACCCTTCTTTGATAGTAACTATTGAGGATGTTGGTGTCGCATATTCGTTGTCTTACGAGGAAGACCCGATTGGAATATTGGAAAGGCAATTTCATAGATTGAGGACTAAGGATATAGCTGCGGTGAAGGATTTTTGGAGGAATCAAAAGGTGGAAGAAGCTACATGGCAGGTTGAAGAAGATATGAAAGCCAAGTGCCCATTCTTGTTCCCCGGGTTGGGTGAAAGTGCTTAAGGTACAAATTCATTTCCTGCATATTGCTTTTCGAATTTCTTCTAGGATTCTACTGTGTTCTTGCTATTCTCATGCTAAAAATATCCTAACTTCTTATTGGGGGACGAATTATCCTGGGGGAATGGGTAATATGAGACCTCATAAAATTTTGATCATTTTATTTTTGACCCTCCAGTATGTTTAATGTTAGTTTTTGACTTGGATTATTGTTAGGGATGTTAAAACAGTGTTTTGGAAAAGTTTTACAATTTTTGAAAGGGGTTCAGGGACATTTTGGAGCTCCACGGCGGTAAACCTCCATGATAGTGGCGTGCCATGCCAGTTTGCCTTTTTGATAGGTACGTCTAACGAAGGATAATCTCCGTGATAGCAGCGTGCCACTCTACTCTGCTAATTTCACCCACTTCATTATTTTCAGCTTGGGGTGGGGGCATTTTTGTCTTTTTTATTTAAAAAAATCTTAAATATTTTCCCATCCCCAGACACTCCTAATTAATATAATTACACATTGCTCTCTCTTTTCGAACTCCCAAGTCAAGAACATCTAAGGGTTTTACAATAATTTCATTCTATGGGGTCCAAACTTTTATTTCTCTTCGATTTCCTTTATATTTTAGGCATGTTACTCATCCGTTAATTTGAAGTTTACATTGTGGCTAGGGCTGGCAATGGTGCAGTGTGGTGAGGTTGTGGGACGAGTTTTTTCTAAACCCACAGGTTTTAAAACCGCACCGCACTCCATCACCTTTAAACCCGCATAATCCCGCCCCATATTTATATCCACGCATAACCGCACCGCATTGCCCCATGTTTTTTTTCCTTTATTTGAAAAAATTTGTAAATCTATTGAAAATCATAGTATTTTCAAATCTACAACTAGGAAATAATAACTAATTTCTATTATACCACTTTTAACTAAAAAATTGTCAAAAGGTATAACGTGTATCATATTTTTATTAAAACGAATAGAGATGTTAAAAAAGCTACTATAGAATTATTTATTGTAGTGTTATACATGTCGTTTTAAGTATCATAAAACTTTATGTAAAGAGTACATATAATTTTAGGTATATTCATAAGAACAATACTAATTTTTAACATTTTTTAATTTAAACCCGCATATACCCGCAACCTGCACCGCACCACTCCATTTAAAAAAAACTTACTTTTACCCGCCCTGCACCCGCACCACACCACATAACTTAAAACCCGCACCTTTCCACATATGTTAAAACCCACACCACACCGCACCCACACCGCCCCATTGCCATCCCTAATTGTGACACTTATTTAATCAATATTCATATGTTTTTATTGAAGGGTTTGAAGTTGGGTTGAGGGTTTTTGAGTGTTATTACTTGAATTTGTTTTCTCGTGTTTTAATGGGATTATTCTTGCTTTAATTGATGGTTTTTGGGATTGAATTGTTGCATTATGATATTTATTGAAATGAAGGACATGGATTTCCCTAAATTTGTGAAATTTTGATTTATAATGGCATTAACCTCAACCGTTACTTAAACTCGATTTTTAATATGGATATTTGCATAGTTTAATTTGTGTTTTGAACCCATTGCATTGCACTAAAGGATAAATGGATAAATATGATTTGAAATGCCCTTGGTAGCCATGGTTTTGGATTTTCAATGGACTTTTGGTGTCTCATGGTTAAATGGATAGTTATAGCATGATTGAAGCTTAAAAGCATATCGGTATGACGGTACCAAGTTGGTAAATGCCTAAATAGATGACTTCTTAGTAAATGGCTTGTTTATGTGCAAATTATTTTAAAATAGGCTTTAAGGGGACCGTAAAAGTGTATGTCCAGGGGGGACCTACACTAGAAATAACGTTTGCTAATGTTGGGGGTCTATATGACCATGTGTCTAGATACACATTATATTTTGGATGGTTATCTCCTTGGTTTCTTTCTCCTTTCCTCGGTTTTCTCGATACGTGCATCTAATACGCACTACGGCCCTTTTGGTAGGGGTGTCAGACCCATGTAGCCCATGGGTGCCTTTAAGATAAAGCAAGCTACATAGTTTAGGATATTATTTTAAAATATAATGTAATTGGACCTTTATCCCTATCCCTACTTCCTATATATGTATATATATATGTTTTACATGTGCTTTTGACTGGATTTGGACAACTGCATTATTTTATCCCCATCCCTTGAGTTACATGCAGTGCTCGCCCTACTGACTATCCTCGGACACTGCATCATTTGATGATGTAGGTTTGGAGGACTTTTCTATTACTCCTATTCAACATTAGATGGTGTGGTTCATTGATTGATTTGATATGAAGTGATAATCCTCAATCTTTAAAAATCTGCCATTTCACAAGGTTTCTTTTTTAGATTTTAGGAATTGTGAATTCTTTTCTATCATAGTTAGGGGTATACGTTGAATTAGATGGGTATTCTGGGTGTAGAGGCTTTGTGGACAAGTATTGGGTTGGTATTTTGTTTTGATTCTTAGAACTATCACTTGGTTTATTTATCCTTGTTATTGCTATTTTGGTTGGCTTCCGTTGTTTAAATTTATGGTGCACTTGATGCAAAGCTAAGGGGGTTTACTCCGGACCATGGTGGGCTTGATATTACCTGTCACGACTAGTCCTGGGTTTGGGTCATGGCACCTCACCAACAAGGTTGGAGTTTAGGTAACTATTAACTAAGCTACTATGATTCCCCGATTAGGTAGAAGGTTAGTATGTAATTAAGTTGTGTCTCATTTCCTAGAAAGATAGGTTGGTGTTTATCGTACATGTTTCTTGATTCTTAATATTTTATCAATGCTAAAGATCAACATTTGGCTAGTGGTTGTCCTATGTTATGACTTTGTTATTCCTAGTTAGTTATTGAGCTTCAGTTATCACATTAGTTGATTACGGATTCTTGGATTTAACTTTGCATTTTAGGTGCATTTTCTCAATTACTCATGACATAAATCATTTAACCACTTAAAATTAGTTATCTCCTTTCATTAAATGACATATGAATTAGTCTATGCGATTAACATCAAATATGTTCAAATTGAGAATAATGTGCATAATTAAAGGAGATAACAAATTTTATGTGATTAACTTATTTACTGTCATGAGTAATTTGAAATCTTGTGTCAAAAGTATTTTTCAAAAACTTAAAGTGAAAGTGTCTAAAAAAATATTTATAATATCTTCATGTATACAAATGAAATAAATAGTAATGAAAGTGCATAGTAAAATTTAATGACCAATATAAAGGGATTTTAAGCAAAATATCAATGGTAAAATTTCGTACAAAAAGTCTGTTGTCCGTATTTAAAACTCATCATAATCCTTGAAATGGTCAAATATGTCAGCATTTGTTAGTATCATTATCCACCATTGAATGTATTCATATAACGGTGTAAAAACTCAATTCTTGTGTTTTTCTCTCATTGGATGGTATTGGGTATATGAATACAAGTCACACATTGATATCTAAAAAAAATTAGAAAGCTACATATAAGGTAAAAAAATCTCTTAATGATGTGAAACCTTTTGAAAACCATCGAGGCTTGTCCCTAAGTAGAGAATATCACACCATGGAAGAGTATCTTTGCACTGGCTATGCCAAACAATTAGTATTAGAGCATACATTTTCATGAAGAGTATAAGGATGTGGTGAAGTGATGGGGTGTAGGGATTGATTTTCTTATCCTTACAATCTTGGAGATGCACACATAAGAAGAAGCTAGTTCGGGGCTTCGATTGCTGCAAATACCTAGACAATGTGGGTGGTAGACAATGAATGTTAGTAACCTGTGGATCATGGTGATGGTCCATATGACATTTAGTTTGAGGGGAAGATTTTTTGATGTGAGAACAAAGGTCCTATATTGATATTTGAAAAGACAGGAAAGATACATATAAGGTGTAAGATTTTTTAATGGTGTGAGGTATTTGGGAAAATCGTACGGTCTTGTCCTAAAGCAGACTATATCCTACCATGTAAGCGTATCTTGGGTTGGTTGAGCTAAATAACTTGTAATGACCCTCATAGTTTCATTAAGAATTTTTTTCTTTTAAACCATTCCACCCTTTCTCGTAGCTGCGACATATTTATTTTGGGGTGTGAGGATGATTGGCATGGCTCCCAAGACCTTTGGGAATTCGGGAGAGTTTGAGACAATTTTGAGGCTTCAAGAGCCAATAGTTGAATTTGGTCAACATTTCTTGATTTGGTTGCCATCTGGAAATTTAAAATGCGCTTGTAAATCCAGAATGTTGAATTTGAGTTAGTAGTAGGGTTGGTTCAATTTTGGGACCTTTATATATTATTTTGACCCTATATTTGGAAAACAGTAATAAGGCATCCTGGGAGTTCATTTTGTGAAAACAATCTATTTTTTGAAAATACAACATCACCATTGATTCTAGAACATTGAAATTATCCTAGTAGCATTATTCTTTTATCTCTGTGGGGTCCCAAATGAATCTTGAGGGTTTGTTTAGAGAGTTTTAACTTGTGCCTTACTAGTTTTCATTGTTTCTGGTGCAGGTATGTTCCCATCATTCTTTTCACATCCCTAGACTTGCGATCGTGATGAAGAAGTTCCTTATGTATTATGATCATAAGAAGTATAGGTCGCATTCATGGAGAAGGATTTCATCGGGTGTCACAATCACAGGGGACAACTAACTATCATGATGCTGTATAATCTAGGTCATTACAAGCGTGAGGTGGATTAATGCATTCATGAGGGTTTGATATGGGTTGAGTTACAATCACGACATAAGTAACTGCAATTGCATTGTGTAACTGACACTAGGTAGATTTAATTCACAATCTCGACCAAAATCCTTATTTTCACTATATTTCACCTTTGAGAACTCTAATTTGGGTGATTTCAAAGGGTTTTTCATGATTTCTCCCATGTGTAAGTTATGAGATCCTTATTCCATCATTTTCCATTGATTTTATCTTCAAAACTTCTTCAAATCTGTGATTTTTAATATGTTTTAGGATTTTACTTGCTAAATTATTAATTGAGTTTTTCTTTGATTCAAGGTCCCATTTCTACTCAATTTTGCATGAGATTTTAGCCATAGACCCCTCTTGATATGGAGAACATTATTCTTAAATAAAATTCTAAATTTACCCCTATTATTTTTGGACTCATTTTTCAAATCCATTTTGGACCCATCTTAAATGGGTCAATATAGATATCATTAGCTATCTCTTGACTTGTTGAAGTTATTTTTTAGTAGATAAGACGTGTTTGTTGCTGATTCGATGAAGTCGAGCTTTTAGTTAAGGCTTTAGGCAATGTTTGGGACTTGCAGATCTTCATTTAAGGTAAGCTAAGTTGTACCATGACTTTTACAGAAGTTTTTATGTGTTGTATGCTTGTTTTCATGTATGTTTGTACTTTATTTAAGATTAGGGTCCATTTTAGATGGTATGGGAAGCATGTTCGCGAGTATTAGTCATTGATGGATTGTATTAGATAAATGCCTATTCAATATGATTTTACTTTTTGTAAGTATCTCTAGGATGAATTGTAAATGGATAACTTGAGGTTCTTGAATTATTGATATATTGAGTCAATTATGAGCTTACTTATATGTGAATTGAGTAGATTTTAATCTTCATACTAATGGATTGCGAGCATTACATCCTCATACCATACATGTGTGTTCATGAGATATTGGTACCACTAGAAAACACTGTTTTGAAGGAAAGTGAGACAATTTCCTATAAACTCTCTCCTTGAACATAAGTTGTAGAGAAGAGTTGAGATTAAGGTTGATATATAAGATATAATATATGGGTTGCAAACCCTCTATGGGTCCTACCTGGTAGCTGTAAGCTCGGTGGGTGTATATAGAAAGTCATGCAATGGCTTTCACTATTAATCGCAACACTATCGTCATCATTCCATCATATTGCATAGCTTGCATAGCTTTACATTTCTTGGTTTGCTTTGATACTGTATTCTTATTTACTTTTGTATTGTATGGCCGTCATAGAAGCTTGTTTGTGATATTGTGTTTGAGAATTTGCTTAATTTCAATACATTGTATGTATCATCTTATACTAATTTGGAGTTTAGAGTATTATGAGACATGGGGCACTCTCTCCCTATTCGCATCCCTTATTACTTGGTTGATTATAATTGATTAAGCCTATATATCTTATTAATTAGTCTTCTTCCAAAATATATTTTCTTATAGATAAATCATGAAATGAATAGGATTGACCTACAAAGGTTAGTGTGCCTGCCTTGTTATTGATGAATTTGTTGACCGTTGTGTTGGGTTACCCAAATTTGTATGAAATGGTGTAGTTGCTGGAATTTAGATTGATTGGGCAAAGCATTGGCTAGTTGGGATGGAGGTTCTCACCATCACTTTGGATTGGGGTCGGTTATCAATGATACTTACTTAGTACACGTGGTTTTGTACTCACCCATGTTTTCTTTCCTTTTTCTTATTTTTTCTACACCCTGTGCAGATATTGGTTTGATTGGTAAATGGTAGACAACATTCATTTAAAGCTTACATTATGGAGATTGAGGTAGGGGATGATGGATCTCAAAATTTCTCAAATCTCTCTACTTATGTCTTATATTTTACTTCACATCTAAGATATTTAAGACTTTTATTATTATTATTAGAGTATCTCCATGGAGGTTTGTACTATTCACAACTAGACCTGGGATGTATTTTCATGACTTATCTCTCTTACATGAATATATATATATATATATATATATTTGGGATTCTTCTATTTCTTCTATTTTTTCTCTTAAAATCTCTTCAACTCTTATTCTTTGCGCTGGGTTAGGCTTACTTGTCTAGAGAGTCTGACAAGTTCCATCACATGCCCATTTTGGATCGTGACAATTTGGTATCAAAGCCAGTTTCATTGGTCTCGTTAGTACAGATCGAGTCTAGTAGATTATTGTTGATCGGTGCAGAGATGTCCATTACATATCTTCAAAAAGCTATTAGTCTTGAAGATAATTTCTTTTCTTTACTCTGCTTCAGGAATTTGAGGCTTTGTATAAATAAAAAACTTCTTATTCTCTCTTTCATAGATGGTGAGCATGGATTTCTTCATGGCTAGAGATTTAGAGCCTGCGCCTTCACTGCATGGAAAGAGTAGGGTTTGAGGTAGAGGCCAAATTGGGATGTCTAGTCCAACTAGAGGTTAGGTTAGAGTAGCCTCTTTATGTTCTGGAGTTTCTAGTGGTTGTAGGTATAGTGAGTTAGAAGGGTTGGGGGCAATGCTGACACAACCTTTGACCACACCAATGATTGAGGATTATTTGGTTTGTGTGCTACGTTTCCTTCGGAGGGTGTCTCCTATTTTGGTTCAACGTGCTACTTCAGCGCTTCAAACTCAAGATGTACATGTTACTGCTACTTAGTCACCTAGTGTTGATAAGGTATTTTTAGGGGTTACTCCACATCTAGTGACCTTACCTTTTATATCCATGGATGGATAAATTAGACATGCAATGTTTATGAGGATAAATCCTCCTCTATTTGATGGAGTTCCTCATTTTGATGCTTATATGTTCTTTCTAAGTTGCCGTAGAGGTTTCATAGGTTGGGTATGGTGGATTTTAATGGACTGGACATTACTTTATTTCAATTCTTTGGGACAACTAGACGTGGTTCTCTGTAGAGTGTAGACTAGTTAGGTCCGTCCTCTTACTTAGGATTAGTTTTATTGATTGTTCTTAGTGGAGTTTGTATGGAGATATGAGAAGATTTTGAGACAGAGGACCTTGAGATTTTATGATCATAATGATATACATGATAGAGGTCAAGATCTTTATGGTTATTCTTGGAGAGGGATAGATCAACGTGGTCCTTTGCGTCCTTTAGGATTAGTTCGACGGGCTTTGACTTCTTCAGTTTATTTTGGGTGTGGAGTTCTCTATCACAATAGAAGGATTTTCCACAACATAGATAGAGAGATACTTCATTTTTTCCCAAGGGATGGACTTGAGGCTAAAACTTCTGGTATATTAGACACAGGTATGATTTTTGCCCGCCTTTAATTTGTCTTGGTAGGGTTTGATTATGGGTTTACATCTTTCTATATTCTTGGTTATTCTATGTAATGATGTAAGGATCCTTATGTGAACATAGTATTTATTTAGATACGCCTGAACGGAACCTTTTCATAATAAGAATATATATAACCGTGTGTACGAATATTGCTGCCCATTGGGTGATTCCTTAGTAGTGGATCGGGTGTATCGATCCTAGGATGTGACTCACTTTGAGTGTATTGTGTGATTAGTTTTGATTTCTTGAATTTAATGGATTTTGAGGTATTTGGGTGAGATCACTTTGATTCTTATGTTGTAGACTAGTGGTGGGGATCAGGTGTATCAATCTAAGTCGTGACTCATTTAGAGTGCATAGCCGAATTAGGCCTGATTTCTTAAGCCTTATGGATTCTGGTGTATTTGGATATAATCTCTTTGATAGGTATGTTGTGAACTAATGGTGGATCATGTCATGATTTCATCACTTTATTCACATGGACATTCTATCGAACACTTGGGGAGCACAACTTCATGCATATAATCATGGATAACATATAAACATGGCAACTACAATGCCCAAACTTACAATTTCATGGGTTTAGCATGCAATTCGTATAATTCCCCATAAAATACTAATCTAATTTCATAAATCTTATAATAATCATGAATTAAACCCAATTAACATCATAGACGCATTAATCACTCTGTAAATTTAATGGTTTATCAAGATAATCATATATTCATCACACATGCTATTCAATTTTATGAACTTGCACTTAAATTATGGATTTAAAACCCAATTAATAACATGAACATGAATTCAATTCAAATATGGAAGTTCATAATTAAACAATCTTGTAGTTTTAGAAAAATAGATTCGTGGGATCTATGGGTGAAAGGAACCCATAGATGAACACATAACATACCTTAGAAGATTCTTTCTTGAAGGTTCTTGGAGGATTTCTTGAGGATTGACCTTCATTTCTTGATCTAGAGTTTGTACCTCTTTGAGAGAGAATGTTTTAAATCTCGAGAAAAGTGAGTGAATAATGATATAGTAGGATATTTAGGGCATAATGAAAAAAGACCTTATTACCCCTGGAACATTTTTAATTTTGGTCACTAAAACCCCAATTTTGGGCCCTAGCGCGAAGAGACGCTATCGCGCCAAGCCACTGAAAAATGACAACAAGTAATGTAGCTGGTGGTGCGACATTGTGGAATCATGTTGCACTACTAGATGGGACCTTGAAGCTCGGTGTGATGCGGTACAATCACGTTGTCTCACTGGAAATTGACAAATGTGAAAATAATTTGTGGCACGATACGCCGGTATCATGGTACCTCACTGAAAACTAACAATTGCAATTTTGACATACTCCACAATGCGCTACTAGTCTAAATGGCGGTGTTTAATGACTGAAATTTAAAATTGCCATAACTTCTTACCCGGTTATCGGATTTAGGCGAATTTTATATCATTGGAAAGCTAATTCAATTTCCTACACAATGGAAGGATCTAAGATGAAAAATAATGAGTATTTAAAAAAAATTATATTGGACAACTCATGAACTGAGAGTTAATTTAAACTAGAAAAATATAGGGTATTATATATCAAATCATTAGTTTGTCATTATTTAAACGTAAACATACGAGGCTAACAATGATTCCCATCATCATATTCATGTATTAGTGGTACGTGATCGCAATGAGTATTCGGGTGGACTGGGTTGGATTTATCCATCACAGTCGCAAATCCTTTCTCTCACAGTCGTGATGACCAATTTAAGCGTTGGTTAATGTAAAACCTCCCGATTGTGATGTATCAAAGGTACTGTTCACTGAACAGTATAAAATTCTTTATTCATGTTTTTCCTCGATTTTTGGACCTTTGAGCTTTGGATTTATGCATTTTTTGAGGATTTCTTTATCATTTGAGCTTGGGTAAGCTCCAAAGCCATATTTCCATTAATTTTCATCAATAGTATCATCAAAAACAACTTTAAATCATGATTTCAAAATAAAAAAATTTGGTGTTTTACTAATAAAGTTTAAAAAGGAATCTTCGTTGATTTTCACATGGGTTTTCTCCTATAGACTCCTATAACCTTAGGGAATATATTCTTGAAACAAAATTTTTGTTTTACCCCTTTTATTTTTGAAATCATTTTTCAAAAATGATTATATCTGACCCAAATATGGACATTATGGGTATTGTTTTCTTTCTTTTAATGTGTAGATGTTATATTTGAATATTTAGTTGATTTAGAGGTTGTTTGCAAGAAAAGACTATATTAAAGCACTTTAGATCTTGATTTCATCATGTTGAGGTATGTTATGACTTAACTTCTTTCAGATAGAGTTGGGTAGTTTCTAGTATTGGTCCCTCGGGACCTCCACTTTCATGACTCAGCTATACAACCCTCTAAAGCCTAATTATATCATTTATCACATATTCCCATTCATTGAACCATGATACATATTTAGGTATACACTGTTGGTATCGTCATACCAACTACACTTGCAAGGTAACATCAATATACCGAACAAATTATCATCATTTAGGGGAAAATTACATCCCTCTTAGTACAATTATACATTAGTTTGGGGAATTACATAGCCTCTGAAGGTTCATTTAAAAATCATTATGCTCCAACAACTTTTCACATTATGCGATAGTTCAAGAGTAGTTCAATGTGCATACGTTTCATATTCAAAACCAATTTCACAATACAGGGATGAGGTCATTATCACATCAATTCTCAATATTCACAATTTGGAAGAAATCACAATCCCCTAGTTTATTCACCATACCCATACACCCGACAAGTTCAAAACCATAACTAAAGCATGAACAATCATATGTAAACCATGGGAAAACATTGGTCAAACACAAATATTAAAAACCCTCAATTGATGTTCCCAAACCAACCTAAAAATCATATGAATAATACTTCAAAACACATGTTTTTAGCGAAGTAATGATTAGGGAAGAGTAACATGCTTGAAAGATTCTCAATTATGAAGAAGAAACCTTGAATTGACCACTAGATGCTCAACTTTCAGAAAATCCTAACTAGCTTTGCTTGAAGGAATTTTAGAGAGTAAAGAGGGTTTTTGATTTGTTAAAGTGTCAAAATAATGCCCCAAAGGTGTCTTATGGACATGGGGTCAGTGTAGGTACAGAGGGAAATATCCAAAGTTCCATCAATTTAAAAGCTAAATAATTGTTGCCAGTGACTACGGGTCACTCTGCGACTCGTAACGACACGTTACAACTCTTCACCATGTGTAGTAGCCCAGACAGTGTCATTAGGCACACCTACTATTAACCGTACGACTTACATCATATGATTCTTTATAGGACCCTACGACTCTTTGGGTCCTAGTCGTCACCAGGACAACAAGACTTGGAACATACATTGGTTTGACTATGGCTGGAACATCATGACTTGTAATGAGTCCATACATTTTATTTGGGAGCTATGATTTGGGTCCTCATACAACTCGTAATAAGTCCATATGACTCGTAATGAGTCCACACCACTTGTAATGAGTCCATATGACTCATAATGAGCTCAGAACAGAAACATAGCCACACACACTTGTCAGGTTAAGATTTGGGTCCTTACGACTCACCGAGATTTCGTACGGCTCATAAAGGGAATCATAATTAGGATAGTGAGGATAAAATTTCAAAAAATTTATAGGACCAAAAATCCAGGGTGTTGCATACTCCTCTCCCCCCTCCTTAGGATCATTCATCCTCACATGATAGGACAAGGCATTTATTCGTATGATTGTCCAAGCACAACTACACTAACATTTAACAAAGACAGAAAACCAAGATATCATGGAGATCACAATTCCATTAACCACGGTAAAAAAACAAAGATGTTATGGATTACACATACCTCTCGTATGATTATCCAAAGAAGAAAACAAGACTGGGTACTTGGACTTTATATCCTCTTCAGCTTCCCAAGTGACCTCTTCCATATTTTAGTGCATCCAAAGAACCTTTACTGAAGACACATCCTTAGTCTGCAACCGATGTACCTGCCGATCCAAAATCTGAATCGAGACTTCCTCATAGGATAAGGAATTAGAGACACCCACACTTTCCAAAAGACCTACCATGGAAGGATTGCCTACACATTTTCTCAACATCGACATATGGAAGACCGGATGAATGGAACCCATACTCAAAGGAAATTCCAAATAATAAGCCATATAGCCTGCTCATCTCAAAATACAAAAGGGGCCAACATACGGAGGACTGAGCTTTCCCTTCTTTACAAACCGCACTACTCCCTTCACGGGAGAGACTTTCAAGAACACCAAATCTTCCACATCAAACTCAAAGTCCCTTCACTTTATATCTGTATAGGGCTTTTGGTGACTTTGGCCGGTCATAAGCCTATCTTGAATCATCTTTACCTTTTTCATACCTCGGTGAACCAAATAGGGAACATATAACTTATTCTCACCAACGTCGAACCACCAAATAGGAGAACTACACCTCCATTAATACAAAGCCTCGAACAAAGCCATCCTAATAAAAGAAAGATAATTATTATTATATACAAACTCAATGAGAGGAAAATAGTCGACCCAACCACCACCACTATAAATTACATAAGAGCTTAGCATATTTTGAAAGTTTGTATCATCCTCTACATTTGTCCATCCCTTTGAGTGTGGAAGGCGGTATAAAGGTTCACCTTAGTCCCCAAACCTCCTTAAAAAAGTGCCAAAAGTGAGATGAGAGCTAAGTACCTCAATCAGAAATGATGGAAACGTGAGCACCATGCAACTTCACGGTCTCTTCAATGAAGAGCTTAGCATAATCCTCCACAAAATAATTAGTCTTTACTGGCAAGAAGTGAGCGAACTTAGTCATCCTATCCACAATGACCAAAATGGAATCAAACAGATGAGGGGAGTGCAGAAGACCAGTAACAAAATCCATGTTAATCACTTCCCATTTCCGCACGGGCAACTCAATCTCTTGAGATAAACCACCAGGCCTCAAGTTCTCAACCTTTACTTAATGGCAAACCAAACACTTAGCCACAATATTGGCCACATCCCTCTTCAAGTTATTCCACCAATAAATTTCCCTTAATTCGTGGTACATATTCATAGAACTAGGATGAACGGTGTACCCCGACTTATCAGCTTCAACCAAAATCCTCTCTCGCAACCCATCAACATGTAAAACATAAACCTGCCTTAGTACCTCAAGATACTATCACCACCAACCTTAAAAGCCATCAACTTCTGGTGACCCACACAATCCTTGATCTGCATTATGATAGGGTCCAAGACCTATTTCTTCTTCACCTCAGCACCAAGACATGACTAATCCACCTCTTGCACAATCATACCACCATCCTCAAAGTATAAGAAACAAACTCCAAGATTATCCAAATAGTGAATATCCTTCACCAGTCCTTGCTTTTCCTTATCCGCATAAGATAAGCTTCTCGTGGATAAGCTGCTAAGAGCATCAACAACCATATTAGCTTTACCTGAATGATAATGGAGACATATGTCATAGTCTTTGAGTAACTCAAGTGATTTTATTTTATAAGATTCAGCTCCTTCTAGGTGAACACATACTACAAACTCTTATGGTCCAAGAAGATGTCAATATAGACTCCATACAAATAGTGACACCAAATCTTTAAAGGAAAGACTGCAGTCAACAACTCTAAATCATGAGTTTGATAATTTTTCTCATGCAGCTTCAGCTGCCTAGAAGCATATGCAACCACTTTGCCATGCTGAATCAACACACAACCTAATCTCACCCGGGAAGCATGACAATGAACAACAAAACCATCGGTACCCTCAGGTAGAGTCAAAACTAGAGCGCAAGATAACTTATCTATTAACTTCTTAAAACTATCCTCATAAGAAAGTTACCTTTCCTGAGAAAACTTAGTCAACGGGGTAGAATTAAAAGAGAAGCTTTCCATAAACCTTCTATAATAACCATCTAAATCTAAGAAAGTCTAAATATCTGTTGGAGTGGTGGGTCTAGGACATTTTTTGAACACCGTAACTAAAAAAAACATGACCTAGATAGGTCACAAGATTTAACAAGAACTCACACTATAAGAACTGTGCTTACAACTGTTGATCTTTTAAGGTTTGAAACACAAGTCTTAGATGATCGACATGATCTGCCTTACTCTTAGAATACACAAAAATATCATTAATAAACATAATTAGGAACAAATCCAAGAACTGATAAAATACTCGATTCATAAGGTCCATAAATGATACAGGGCTTTTTTCAAACTAAAAGACATCACCAAAAACTCAAAATGACCATACTAGGTTCGAAAAGCATTCTTAGGGATATCCAATTCCTTAATCTTCAATTGGTGATACCGACCGAAGATCAATCTTAGAAAAGTACTTACCACCCTAAAGATGATCAAAGAAATCATCAATCCTAGGAATCAGATACTTATTCTTCACAGTCACTCGATTTAATTGGCGGTAATCTATACACATCCGAAGGGACCCATTCTCCTTATGCACAAAGAGAATTGGAGCACCTCAGGGATAAATACTAGGGCGGATAAATCCCTTATCTAAGAGATTTTTCAACTGCTCCTTCAGTTCTTTCAACTCAGCTAGAGCCATTCTGTAAGGAGGGATAGAAATAGGTTGAGTTTTTGAAAGAAGACCAATCCCAAAATCAATTTCTCTCTTGAGAGGAACACCAGGCAAATCATCAGGGAACACCTCGAAAATTCAAAGACAATAGGTATAGATTTCAAATAAACACCTTTGAAATCAATTTCAGTCTCTAAGATATAAAATGAACCTTCTCTTAGACATTAGGGAATACCTTCCCACTCGATCACCGACTCATTAGGGAAGTATAAAATGTATTTTTAAGTACAAAAATTTAAGCTTAAGAAGTACAAAAAAAAAATAGCTAAAATCCAAAAGTAGGTTACTACAAACTTTTGGCTTTTGGTCTTCATCGTAGTTGCTACATGTTGATTTTGAGGTTCAGGGATGGTTGGCCTGATTTTCAATGTGATCAAAAATGATTTGTGTGAGTTTATGGTTTTTAGAGGCTTAAGAAGCCATATAGTTGACTTTACTCAACATTTGTTGTTCTGGGTGTCGAATGGCGAAACAAACTACGCCAGAATATCCAAAATGTTGAATTTAGGTTAGTAGCAGGTTTAGTTCAAATTTGAGGATTTTGTATCTCATATTGAATCTTGATTAAAAATAGTGGAAATGGGGTCCTAAGATTTAAATTTGTAAAAACAATCCTTTTTCAAAAAACTAACGTCAACAGTGAATCCAAAATGTTGAAATTAACCTAGTAGCTATATGGTTTATCTCTGTAGAGTTCGAATGAATTTCGAGGGTTCTTACACCCAAACCTAGATTGTTTCATACACTAAGTAATATAAACCAATACAAGTTTGTTTATACTCTAAGTATTTACTAAACCTCAACCATTTCATAATAAGGTAAGAATAACCTACTATCTTCTAGAAGGTAACCAAGTGTAATACAAGATCAAAGTATAGGTAATCCCTATTAATTATTCAACAACACCAAGTTATCCATTTACAATCCATCCAAGAAGTACTTAAAAGTAGCAAAAATAACTAGAATAGACATTTATCTAAGTTGAATCCATTAAAGACTCTGGTACCCGCGGAGATACTCTCCATACAACCTAAGAGGGACCCCCAATTCTTCAAAAAACAAAAAAAATCATATAAAAAGGTGTAAAACACATAAACACTTTGAAAAAAGTCAAGTTACATCTCAATTTTCCTTATATGAAGATCTGTAAGTCCCAAACACTGCCCATAGCCTCAACCAGAACCTTGTATCCCTTGAATCAATGCCAAATACATCCAATCTACCCAAAATTAACATCTACAAGTCAAAAGAAGTTAATGATATCAATATTTGTCATATTTAAGATGGGTCCAAAATCAGTTAGAAAAACAAGTCCATAAATTAAAGGGGTAAAATTGGAATTTTATGTATGAATAATGTTTCCCTTAATAAGAGAGGTTTATATCTAAAAGCTCACAGGAAATTGAGTAGAAATCAAACCTTGAATCATTGAAAACTCATTAAATAATTTACCAGACAAAACCCTATAAACTCATTTAAAATCTAGGATTTGAAGATATTTTAAAGATGGAATCAATAGAAAAAGATGGAATAAAAATCTAAGAACTTACCTATGGGATAAATAACGAAAACCCCATTGATTGGGAATAAAATCAGCCCACGTCCCTACAGCTCAATACAATCACGGTCACAATCTCTACTCGAGCTAAATCAAACCCTCATGAATGAAGTCACATACCTCACATTTGTGATGACCTAGATTATACACCATCATGATCCTAAATGCCTCACCGCGATTGGGATACCCATTGAAATCCTTCTCAATGAATGTGACTTATCCTCCCTCCAATCACAATACATAACGAACTCCTTCACTGTAATCATGAGGATAAGAATGCGAATGTGATAAAGGGAGTATACCTACACGAGAAATAGCTAAAAACCAGTAAAGAAAAATTCCAAACTCACCTAACGGACCCTCGAGATTCATTGGGACCCCACAGAAAAAATAGAGACACTACTAGGCTAATTTCTATGTAATAGACTTAATGATAATATCTCAACCCATAAAGCATGCAGAAGCAACCCATCGCAACAAGTAACAAGCAGCTCATAAAAGAGGTACAATAATCACTATATCTTACTGATGGATGCCAAAACCGCGGATCAAAATTTGAAAAATTATCGCTAAACTCTGCATAAGCTATTGATAAACCATTCCATTTGGAATCCAAATTCTCAACTTAAACCCATAGCCAAATTCAAAATAAATCAAAACTCTTTTTGAAGAAGTTCCTTAACCTTTTGTTAACTTAATTTTCCATTCAGTATTTTCATTATCATAAGAGCTATGGCATAGTAACACATACTCTAAAATCAAAGCTCAAGAGCAAAATATTCCATTAGGCCACTTATTTATAGAAGTACCATTTGTAGCAAGTAAATTTTCCTTTTGGTTTGAAACTCTTCCCGAACCAAAGTAAGAACTTCTTATAAACTGAAATCCTTCAAATTTAATTGAGGAGTTAATTTCTTCTAAATTGGATAGGCTATTCTACATCAACATACAAAATCATCAACAAAAATAAAAAGGAGTGACATAAGATCTTTCTTTAAGATTTGGAGTCAGCTATATGCTTTAAAGTCTAGAAGATATGAATGATCAACTCAAAAGGAACTGTACGAGAATAGTGAACTCTAGGTGTCTACCTGTTTAGATTCCTTCCAAATAAACAAACCAATCCCTTAAAAATCAGCACAAAGTCAGCATAGATAAACTAAAAAATAAGAAACAAGATGCAACATTACCAATCATGATCAAATGATACATCTTGTGCAACAATGATCAATAACTATAAGCCAACAATTTTTTAAAATTTGTGAAGTTATAGATATTTGGTATTCTGAAGTAATCAAAGACATAATCTTTGATCCTTTTTTTTTTGGAAAACACAAGTGTTGATTTTTGTCAAGGGTAAATGCTATATCTTGTTTGGATGATGATCAGCTGACAATTAGGGAATAGGATCTTGGGTCTTTAATTGCTATATCTTGTCTTGATTGTGAGTAGCTGACAATAAGAGACCAGGTCCCTGGGTCTTTATGAATCCAGTACAATTGTCACTGTCCTGTGTAGTTTTATCTTCTAGTGTAACAAACTACACAAGTGAGCTTGTGCCTATAACACCCCAAAAATCCAAACCAATATTAAAACCATGCTTCAAGATCATAAAAAATCAAATATAGTGATTTGATAGTTTTAAGAGTGATTTGGATGTATATTAAAGCCTCAAAAAAGTTCTAGCTTTTAGATAAGTCAAAATATCCTTTATCAATTGAGTTCTTGGGGAGAAAATTACTACAATCAACTTTAAATAAGCATAAATTTTGTTTTATTAAGAGTTTTTGATTATAAGGACCTACCAAAAGGTATATAATTGAATTATATTTCCAACGCTACTGGTTTTGCCTTAATTCGATATTGGACTAAAGAGTTATGCCTGTTTTACCAAAGGGGTGTCTGTCTGCCAAGTCACGATAGCCAGGGTTATGCGCCATTGCATCAGTAATGGTACATCATGCCAAACCATCACCCATAAGTAGAAAGATAGAAATTTGGTCATTCTATGATGGTTGGAGTGACGATCCATCACCTAAACCGTCACCTGGGATAGTTTTAGACTGTTATGATTTTTTTAAAAGGTTTGTTTGGCCTTTTCCCATTATTTTAACCCCAAAACTACATTGTTTCACCCGATAAATAGTAGTTATCAAGATTAAATACTACCTTAACCTATTATAACTCAAAAATCATCCATCACAACACAAAAAGGGGCAATTTCTTTGTCCCTAAAAATAACTAGGATTCATAAAACTCAAGTTAAATACCAAAAATTTATCCAAGGCTTCAGCATTCAGGTATTTTGGATATTCATCCATGGGTCCCTTCCACCAATAGAGCCCAAAACCCTTCCTTTCAACTAAATTATGGATTTGCCTCTTATTATGGAGTTTTATATATTCATGATGGATTAAATTCATGTCTTTCCTTAGTAATTGAATTCAATTTCATTTTCAAGTATGATTCCATTAAAGATTAGGTTAATTCATTTTTTTAAACTATAATTTTTCATGTCATGATTCAAGTGAATTTCATGCTGAATCTCCAAATTATGAATTTAGCCATGTAATCATGGTGATTTCCTATGTTTAATAGATTCCCATGTTCAAGTTCATATTCTCATATGTTTGATGAAATGTCTATCTTTTGGGATCTTTGTACCATGATTTCATACCACAGTTCTAAGCCTTAATACGGTATTTTGATCATTCAATGCTGGCGGGTTATGAACACCCAATACTATGTGTTTTACATGACTTCAGATCTTTTAAGTAATGATTTCATTTAAATCATGAGTATTACCATTTACTATGTTGTTATAATCATGATGAGCAATGTCAGTTATTATGTTCAGTGCACTCAGTTTAGTTTATTACTAGTGTCAGTTCAATTGGGAGTAGGATTTGGCACCGAGCAACCCCAGGGATGGGGGCTCACCTGCTAGTAGAGCATGTGACCTGTAGTAGCAGTCCCCGAGTTCTAGAACTACATAGCCAACATAGTTTGAGATGTTCACCAGCCAGTCGAGGCTCGACACATATCTCATGAGAGAACCTGCCAGTAGAGGGTGACTCTTTAGTCATTCAGGACACCAGTTTAGTGGATTCACATAGCCGTGTGTCAGTACCCCTGGCACAGTACTGACACCCTTCCAAATGGGGTCATAAGTTGGACCCCGATTAGCTTAGATTGAGGTATGTCGATTACATGATAGTTTACACAATCTCAGTTAGTATTTTGTATGTCTTAGCTCAAGTTTTCTTGACTAAACCATATGGATTTTCAGGGATTCAGTTGTACAGAATTCAATCTTACAAATTATAGATTATCTCAAAATATGTTTGTGCTTGGTCTTGCATTCTCAAATATTATATGTTCACGCATTCAAGCGTAGTTATCTCATGCATTTCAGGAAGTCCTTGTCACATATACCAGTATATTCAAAGTAATGATCGCATACTTTTATTTGTGCTATGTTGTCATATAACATATGTTTGGATGCTCAGTTTCTTGACTATTCTTAGATAGCTCAGCATTACCCAACAACAGTAGTAGTGAGTCCTCATCTATCGAGGACATGATATTTTTTCTCAGTTATTTTAGTATTTTCTTATGTTCAGTCAGTTGGAGTTAGTTGGGAGTTTGTACCATCAACTCCTTATGATGTTCAGAGGCTTTCAAACAATTAGTTAGATAGACAGTCAGTTCTTTTAGTTTTCATTAGTTGTTTCAGACAGATAATTTAGTTTCTAGTATTTTATCAGATATTTCAGATATGTCATTGCAATATTTTTTGTATTCAAATTTATAGTATCTTATCATGTTATCTTCCACACATGTGTTGTATTACTATTTTACTCAATGCTCACAACTGTAATACCCTGAGTCCGTACCCCAGATGCTACATGGTGCTCATAATCTCGAAGGACCATAACTAACCCATGACTGGTACCTGCTACAATAATTGTGTAATAAATACTATAATAATTGCGGAAATAGAAGGAAACATATGCCATAAGGTTCTAATATGTAAATAAATCTGGATACGGTATCAAAATAAAATACCAATACTGAATATAAGTACTGAAAAAATAAACAACTGCCTGAAGATACTCTAGTTTGATGAAGCCTCTAAACTATCTGAACTCTGGTGTTGATGGGACAAGTCCACAACTAACTCCAACTACTGGAAATAATATTGAAATACTTAAAACAACCATGTAATCAAACTATGAGGACTTTCCTCTATGTTGACTGCTGAAAATATGAATTGCTAAGGGTGTTATGGAGCCCTTGCATCTGAACCTATGATATAAGACATCATAGAAAAAAGAAAAGCATGCATCAGTAGTTTGAATATACTGGTATGCTCAGTGAGGTAGGCTGAAGTACATGGGTTGACATGCATGAACAATAATATCTGAATAGCGTGAGTATTACTTAATGAGAGTACATGCATAAATATGAAAGTTGTACTAAGATCATATTAACACCGAATACTGGATTACTGGTAACTGAATGTTTGTGTCTAGTACTCTTAATTCAGTGGAACTATACTGAGTCTAGTACTAAGCTGAGTAAGTGTGCCTAGCAGTCCTAAATCTACTGGAACTGAACTGAGTTCCATACTGAGACTGAATCTAAAAATGAGACTGTGGCAAGTAATCATCTAACCAACATGCCTTTTCTCTAACTAATTTGGGGTCCAACCTATAACCCCAGTTGGAAGGATGTCAATACCGTGCCATGGGTAACGATAAGTGCTGAGTCACCCTCATCTGGCAGGTACTTTGAACAAGAACGGTGGTTTCTCAACTGGCAGGTAGATCACCTCATCAACCTTCAACTGGTAGGTTGATGTCTCCACCTACACTAGCTATGTAGTTCTAGAATACAAGGACTGCTTCTAAGGAGTTCACCCTCTATTGGCATATGAGTCCCTATCCTTGTGTTCACTCAGTGCTGAATCTTACTCCCAACTGAATAGACACTGGACTAAAATCTAAATTGTACTAGACTAGACTGAACTGTTACTGATCATACTGAATAAATGAATTGAACTGAGTTCATTGACTTTCGTGGACTGACGAAATAGTACTAAATTTTGTTAGCTAACTGAATTCTACTGACCGAGACATAATTGATTCAACTCTATGACTAACCATGGCTCTAGACAAGCAGCTAAATTATCGGGTATTAAGTAACCCCAGGACTCGATAGCATAAACTTAAAAGACATGACAAAATCTTGGGACATGGTAATTACTACTTAATCATCATTCATTCATTGGGCATTCAAGCAAACACTTGCATGACATGAACTTGCATACATGCTAACATAATATAATTTTACTATTTAACTCACGTGGACAATTTATCAAACACTTGTGGGGCATAATATATGCATACAATACTAACACAACCTGTAGGCATCATGATTCAATTCCAATTATGCAATTCCAAGAGTTTCAAGATGGATTCACATGATAAGGCATCCATATCAATTAACTCTACATAAATCTTGCAATAAATCATGAATACACTTTAATTCAAATCATGAAAATCATAAAGTTAGTCAACATGAACTTTAAAAGAGTCTTTTGGACTCTAAGGGTGGAAGGAACCCTTGGATGAACACTTCACATACCTTAGTTGATAAATTTTTGAAAGTTAATGGTAAGTTCTTGAGTTCTTGATTTAAAATTTCAAAACCTAGGGTTCTGTTCTTGAGAAAATAGGAGAATGAATTAGTATAGTTGCTCTCCAAAAGGCTTAATTTTGTCTTTTTGGAGGCTTAAAGAAATGGGATAAGACCCAAATACCCCTAAGGATGTGGTCTTTTAATGACTGAAAAACTGTGTTACCCGACATATAGGCCGATGCATCACATCATTGGCATCTATGCAATAGCCAACGTACCGCATCAAGTCACACTGGTTCATTGGAATTTGCATTGAAGCTGGGGAAAAACTATCTTATCGATGATATGGTCGATGCGATGCATCGTGATCGTGTCGACCTACTATTTTTGCCACTCAAACATGATCTAAATGAGGTCTAAAAAATCTACAAATTTTCTGGAAACACCTATTGACATTCATGATCATGAATTAACTCAAATAGTGACATTTAATGGACTTAAAGATCATGAAATAAGATTTCTAACTTTCGATGGCTAAAATAACACTAAGTCTGAATACTTATCTAAAATATTTTACAATCTGGGACCCCTTATCAAGCCTAAAGAAATGATTTAAGTGAAGAATTTTGTTGGGTCTTACAACAATAGATACCAGTTCATGGGTTAACTTATGGTTAGTTGTAGTTGTAAGCATTGTTGTCGCTACCAGGGGGTAGCCTCGGGTGATGATAGTACCCATTAGGACACCTATCCCAATCATATTTCTACCCTAATCATTATTTCACTATAAAAGAAAAAGAATGCTTCTCAATTGGTGAGTTTTTGAAAGATCAAAAAATAGAAAAAAAAGAGGGAGAGAGAGGCAAAACTCAACTTTGTAATAGTTCTCAGGTTCTTAATTTCTTTATATACTAAAAGAGTGAGTGTTCTTGAGTAAAGTCATGGTTTATTACTAAGTTACTAGTGTTAGAAGAATAATTCCCTCTTGTGTTCTTGAGAGTGCTTAGGTAGGGTTTCCTGAATTCAATATTAGTTAGAGTTAATCAGTATTGAGGTGTGTTCTAGGCAGAGTTATCAAGAAAGGTTTGTGATACAGTTTTTGCTAACTGGTAGATCCTAGAGTTAGGTTCAATTGAGTCTGTAATCAAGAGTTTGATTATGGTAGATTGTTGAGTACTAGTGGCGGCAAGCCATGGTTTTTTCTCCCTTGAGCAAGGAGGTTTCCACATTAAATCACTGTGTTTTTTTACTTTCCTGCAAGGTTTTAGTTTCTTAGTGCTTTATTGTTATATTGCCTGTGTTTTACTCTATGGGACCTAGTCCCTCATAGTGTAGTACAACACTCTAAAAGGTTAACACCTAGAGTGATTTGGTTATCATGCTCCTCCACCTAATCTGGAAGAAGTACAATGTATTACTAGACTACCAAGATTTAATAGGATGTACTATGGGTGGTGGAAAACAAGGATGTATGACTTCAGTATAGTTGAGGATGTGAGCTTATGGATGTAATACTGGATGGTTCTCATATGCCAGTTAAAGAGGTTAAAGGAGGATATATCGCTAGAATAGTTGTTTATAGTAAGAGAGAGTATGATGATAAAGATAGAAGGAAATTTGAGAATAATTATAAGGCCAAAAAACTTCTAGTTTGTGGCATAGAGCCTAATGAATACAACAGGAGTTCTGCATATGAAAATGGTAAAGAAATCTGGGATTGCTTGAAGACTACTCATGAAGGAACCACTGATGTAAAGGATTCTAAAATTGATATACTGACTACTCAGTATGAAACCTTCACCATGAAAGAAGGATAAACTATCCATGAGATCCATAGAAGATGTACTTCAATTAGTAATGAGTTGCCCTACTTAGGAGAAGTAATTCCTTTCTACAAACATGTAAGAAAAATTCCGTGGGTTCTTCCTAAATCCTGGGAAAGCAAAGTGGATGCAATGACTACAGCAAGAAACCTGAAAACGCTCACAACGGATGAACCTATGGGTAATTAAAAGACTCCCGAGCTTAAGAATCAACAAGGACAAGAAAAGAAGGAAGAAAAAAGAGAGAAATCTCTGGATTTGAAGGCTACAAAGTCTGATTCAAGTGAAGAAGACACATATGTTTCCTATTTAGCAATAAAAATTATTAGAGTAATGAAGAAAAGTGGTCAGTTTCAAAGAAGATGAAGTAGCAGCCGAAAGGGAGGCACTGTAGTAGTTTGTCACAAATGTGGAAGTCCTAATCATCTCATTAAGGACTATCTAATTCAAAAAATGGAATATTAAGAATATCTCAAGACTGGAGGTGACAAAGAAAAGAACAGGGAATAGGTCCCCATAAAATCAAGAAGAAAAGTTGTAGTTGATTTTGTAGTTTAGCAGGCTTTAGCTTCTTTTAGTGAATCTGAAGAAAATAGAAAGCATGAAGATGTTTCCATGCTAGCAGTGAGGGATGAGAAAGTGAATTTTGATTCCTTAGTTTCTCTTGTGGGAAACACTGAAGATGAAGAAGAAAATTTGGAAAACTACTTTGTTAGAAAGATAAAAAAGCTTGCTAATGTGTTGATTGATTCTATGTGTGAATTGATTGCTGAGAAAAATGCTCTAGAAGAAAAGGTATAGAACCAGGTGCTTGGATTAATGTCTTTAACTCTCCAGATATCTGAAACTAATGAATAGGTTACAAAGTTGAAATCTTAAAACCTGAGACTAGTGAGTCAATTAGAGAAAGTGAATGATACTGATGATAAAGAGAATAAAAATCCTCTAGAAGAGAAAGTAGAGAATCAGGAGCTTGAATTAATTGCTTTAATACTCTAGATATCTAAAACTAAGGAACAAGATGATAAGTTAAAATTTGAAAATCTGAGTTCGAGAATCAATTAAAGAAAGTAAATGATACTGATGATAAAACGAAGAAAGAAGTTTCAAGGCTTCAAATTAAGCTTAAAGAAAAATTGATGGATTCTAAAAAATATCTCATGACTGAACTCCATAAGAATGAAGAGTTAGAAAGAGATCTTGATAGTTAGAGAGAAGAACTTAATAAATCTCTACAATGGGCCACATCCTTACAAATCCTTTCTAATTTAACTGGCCATAGTGTAAATAATGGTAAAGGTGTTTGATATTTGTACAAAACCCAATCACTTGGGTCTTAAAGAAAGGTTTTCCAAGATGTTAGACACAAAGTCCAAAAACATCTATACACTCATTGGGGAAGAGATGCACACATAAAAGAAAACTATCAAAGTTGGATTAGAGCTAGAATGAACTGTTTTAGATATATCCAGCAAGGGAATACCTATCCTAAGGGTTCCAAACCTTTGAATAATATGAAGAAGATCTAATTACCTAGATAGTCCAAGAAGGATTTGATCACACCCTTGTCTTTCTACTAGGAACTAAAACTCAAATGGTTCCCAAATCTGACAAATGATTTTTCTTGTAAATGGGAGAAAGGGTAGTGTAAACTGGTTTATTTCAAAATATAGGACATGAAGGTCTGACTGTATTCTCTCTCTCAAGACACTTCAAGGTAGGGATGTCTCATTTGGAAAAGTCAATGAGGTTTAATTCTCATCTGATGGAAGTACTGTATCAAGATTGAAGTTTAGAAGAGTAGTTTTAAAAGTCAAAGATCAGAAATATGCTGGGACATACTGAATCAGTTGATTTCAAAGGACCTGATCCTTAGCATGGCAAAGCTATAATTTCCAGACAACAAGCCTAAAATAAAGAAGAAAAGAAGTATGTGTTTGTCATTGAGAATGACTTCTCTCTGGTCACCCAAAAAATGTTCTTGAGAACCAAGGAGGAAATCTATGAAGCTCTGATTATTTTTCCCTAGAAAGTTCTAAATAAAGATGAATTCAAATCTGATCGTGAAACTGAATTTAAGAACTATGTGTGTTGAAGTGAATGTGGTCTTTGATGAGTTCGGAAAGATAATGAATCCAAGTGATGGTGAAGATCCTAACATTGAATAACTCATTTTGGAAGAGATCTGCACATAAAAGAAAACTATGAAAGTTGGATTAGAGCTAGAATGAACTGTATTAGATATATCCAGCAAGGGAATACCTATCCTAAGGGTTTCAAACCTTTGAAGAAGTTGAAGAATCTCTCATTACCTAGATAGGCCAAGAAAGATTTGATAACACCCTTGTCTTTCTACTAGGAACTCAAACTCAAATGGTTCCCAAATCTAACAAATGGCTTTTCTTGTAAATGGGAGAAATGGCAATCTGAACTGGTTCATTTTAAAATATATGACATGAAGATCTAACTATATTCTCTCTCTCAAGACACTTTAAGGTGGAGATGTCTTATTTTGAAAATGTCAATAAGTTTTAATTCTCATCTAATGGAAGTACCGACAAGCTTGAAGTCTACAAGAGTAATTTTAAAAGTCAAAGATCAGAAATATGTTGGGACATGCTGAATTAGTTGATTTCAAAGGACCTGGTCCTTAGCATGGCAAAACTAAAATTTCTAGACAACAAGTCTAAAATAGAGGAGAAAAGAAGTATGTGTTTGTCATTGAGGATGACTTCTCTCGGGTCACCCAGAAAATGTTCTTGGAAACCAAGGATGAAATCTATAAAGCTCTGTTTATTTTTTCCTAGCAAGTTCTAAATGAAGATGAATTCAAATCTGATCATGAAGCTGAATTTAAGAACTGTGTGTGTTTTGAAGTGAATGTGGATGTGGTCTTTGATGAGTTTTAAAATCTAATGAATCCAAGTGATGTTAAAGATCCTAACATTGAAGAAATAATTCCTGTTCAAAGGGGTGATATTGCTAAAGATGATGGTCAAGGACTAAATAATGCAGATGAGAATGATGAAATCGATGGTGATCCAAGATCTTTATCACAAAACCCAGCTCCAGTAGAAGTAAAATAAGAAGGATCTAGTCCAAATTCATAGGGACTTGGTTCCAGTGGAATACATCTCACTGGAGGCTCAAAATTTCTTAAATGCTTGACATTCTAACTTTACCTTTGAAGCTGAAGTCAAAACAAGAGCTTAAGTCAAATATTTCATAGTTCTCTTAGCATTCTTGTCCCAATGTAAGCTAAACAAAATATGACAGAGGTTCTAAAAAATGTTGATTAGTTCAATACAATGCAAAAGAAACCAAATAAATTTAAAGGATGTTAAGTATGAGACTTGGTCCCAGATCTATTGTCAGAATAACTTTTGGAAAAAACTGGTGTATTGAAATAAACAAGTTGAGGTTGTGATTGATCAAATTAACCTAACCTACTAAATGAATTAGTTTCTCTTCCTAAATTTGACTATTTTAAGGAGACTAGTATCCTTAGTAAGGTAAGTACATATTGGTCTAACTCAGTACTATAACTTTGCAGGTATACACCCAGGGGAATAGTTTTGAAGGAAACCAGTTGAGAAAAACACAAATGGAGAATTCACTCAAGAAAAAGAGGGACCTGGTCCTATCTCTCAAGTTAGTACCAAATTAGTGTACTTTAAAAATAATATAATTATTTTCTACAAAGACACATGTCTTTCTTTATCTAAGAAAAAGAAGTTAATTCATAGCAATGTGAAGAGTCCCACCTATTAAAGTCAGACGTGTTATTTCAAAAAGGCATCTTTTAAATGTCACACCGTCACCTCGCTAGATTAAAAAATTGAACCTTTTTTATTTTACTCTTCTCCAATGAAATTTAAATCATATTTCTCAATCACCCTCTTCTCTAAAACTGAATTGGTCCTTTTTTCTCTCTTATAAAAATTTGAAATGACAGACATTCTCACTTTCTCAACTCCCGTTAGTGAGATGGAAGTTGTTAAAGTCCCAGAAAATCAGTATGAAAAACCCAAACCAAAATCTTTGACCAATTAACACCCAAAACAATAGAAGAAGTAACCTTAAGTCATCAATAAGAAACTTTGTTAACTCTACCCATTGAGTCCTCTACAAAAATTCCAGAACCCTCAACTAAGTTTGTCCTCGTCAAAACTTCCTCAATCATTGAAATATTTGTTATGTCTACCATGATGAAGGATCTGAATCTAGGTTTTAGTTCACTAATTTAACAAGAATCTCTAAATCCAAAGTTCCTCCTTCCTCAGAAGAACCAAAATTCCCTAAAGAATCTTAAATCCCTAATTCTTCTAAAGAGCCAGAAAAGTCTGAAGTCATAAAAACTATACAAGAACTTGGTTCCCCTACTTCTTCAGATTCAAACCCTATTTTTGCTCAATTGTGTGACATTGAAATACCTAAAAAGAGGTTTGATCTTTCCATCAGTTTAGATTGGGTAGTTGAAAATTTGCTTCTGCATGTATATGATCCTAAAAAAATCTCTGTTAGTGTAGAAGAGTAAATAATATGTGAAAATGATAATGTGACAAAGGGTAGAGAAATTGGGTTACCTTTAAGGAGGAGGATGAGGATGAACCACCTATGAGGTGGTCAATAGAGAAGCAAAGGGGAAGCAAAAGGAAGGAAAAGGTTGTTATTCTTTTGAAAAGGTTATGAGATTATATTCTACTAGGGGGCCTGAAAAGAAGTTATTAGTTGATTCTATGAAGGCCAGCAAGTCTTCTACTACTAAGAGAAGAAGACTCAACAAAGTTGTTGTAGTGGAGAAGAAGAATGTTGAAGTTGTAAAGGTTAGAGAGGATTAGAACATTGATCCTGATATTGCTTTGGCAATGGAGAAAATAAGAAAAGAGATTCATATTTCATGAAGGACCAGGTCCTCCTACTCAAAGTTTGGTAGCCTGTAGGAATAAAGTGGAAACACAATGCAGTGAAAATGAAAAAAGTCTCTAAGGGACTTGGTCTCAAGAAGTGAAAAACTATTGAAAAAAAATTAAGCAGTGATTCCAAAAGAAGGAGAAAGAAGTAAAAAATGAGGTGGTGTTTAGAGAGAAAAGGAATAAAATTTTAAAAACTCAGTAAGTATTGTTTAGGAGAGTGTTTGATCCCAGGATTTGTGAGAAACCTGGGTTGGTTAAGTTGGTAGAATATGTAAAACACCATGGATGGCTACACCTCTTTGAGGAACCAGCTCCCATGGTCTTTGAAAAGAAAGTTAGGGAACTCTATTACACATTGGATTTCTCATAGGATGAGTTAAGCTTAACTGCCCAATTGCAAGGAAAACAAATTAGGCAAGATGAAGAGTTACTAGGGAATATCCAAAATATGCTTGTTATAGGGGTGAGGACCATTGTAAAGCAACAAGTTTCAACTAAGTTCATGATGGACACTTCTAAGGTAGGAGGAACATCAATAGCTAGTGTGAGAAGGAAATTTCTCATAGGTGAGTTCCAATTGGTATTTGAATTTGTTAACAAGGTCCTTCTGCATAGGTTAGAGAAAATAACCATTACATCTGCTATTGATCCATTTCTGATAAAGAGTCTGAACAATTTTAGTTGATAAGTTCAGCCGCTCTTATGATAGAACACATAAATGAAGTAATTGTTAAGAAGGAAGGAAGACATGGAAAGCCATATGGGTACTTCTTGAACAAAGCATTTGACCATTTTTGAGTGATTGGGAGAAATGGAATACCTAGAAAAGTCAAATAAAAGTTCAGTTAGACAACATTGGTGGAAAATAAATGCATAGAAGGAAAAGTCGGAATTGTGTCACAAGTGTCAGAACTTTTGGCTTCTAAATAAAATTTAAGCTAAGAAATAGGGAGATGAGGATTAAGTTGGCTTCTAAGGATGCTAAGATAGTTCACTTGAAGATGTTGAATTAGAAGTTAACCTCAAAGGGACCTAGTGCCATTGGGAACTTCCAGCAGAAAATACAAAGCTCCAGGGTAAAGTTGTAGAACTTATTGGTGAGGGTCAAGGGATGAATACAAAAGTGAAGACCCTTAGTAGATAGTTATTGTATTCTTATGCTGAAGAGGCTGCTAGAATAGAGTTATTTCTCAAATCTTTTTTCCCTATGCCCCTTCTACCTGAGTCTTATTATCCCTGTGTTAGTTTATCATCCCTGTGTCTATTTCCAGTCCCTGTTTCTATTATGGTTTTAAAGATAGCTGTTTAATGTTTTTTTGTATATAGTAATGGTGCTAGTCTTCCCTAATAATGAATGAATTCCTAGTCATGTATTTTATCTATTTTCTCATTATTTTAAAAAAATTGTTCTTCATGTTAGTGTTGCCCAGTGGCTATGAGTTAACCATCTTATGCTTATTTTATTCTTAGTTTACTTTTATTACTTTTTAATGACATCAATAGGGGTAATACTTAATTCATGTCATAGGGACCAGATGTCTTTGCAATACATGATAGCTAGGGACCAGGTACCAGGTATACAACCTATATGTGCTCATGATATATTAAGGACCAGGAACCAGGTGACTATGAGTTGAATGAGTATTGATGGCAATGATGGTAGCATATTTATGGGGGGAAGAATGTTGAATGATGTAGATGAAAAAGTAAACCGAATGAACACTGATGAGTGCAAGTATATTGACAGAGGGAATATGGAAATACTATAGATGAGTTTCTAATGTCAATTGACAACAAAGGACCAAGTCCTTATGTTAAATGATATATTGACAAGGGGAAAAATGGTGCGTAATTATAGGAAAAACATTCACTGATAGTAGTGGTAATCACTCTGAGTGAGTAGGGTGGATGAACATTGATGCTCCAAGTTTGTGATTGGTTTGTCATCATCAAAAAGGGAAAAAATTGCTATATCTTGTTTTGATGAAGATCAACTAGCAACAAGTTACCAGGATCTTGGGTCTTCGAATTGCTATATCTTGTGTTGATGGTGATCAGCTGACAACAAGGGACCAGGTACGTGGGTCTTCACGTATCCACTCCGATTTTCACTATCCTACACAATTTTGTCGTTTAGTGTAACAAACTACATAGGTGAGCTTGTACCCATCAGGACACCTAGCCCAATTTGACTTCTACCCTAATCATTATTCTACTATAAAAGAAAAAGAATTCTTTTCAATTGGTGAATTTTCGCAAGATCAAGTTCTTAATTTCTCTATGTACCGAAAGAGTGGTTGTTCTTGAGTCAAGTCATGGTCTGTAGTAGAATCACCCATGTTGTAAGAGTAATGACTTATTTGTGTTCTTAAGAGTGCTTAGTTAGAGTTACCTGAGTTTAATTTTTGTTAGAGTTAATCATTATTGAGGTGTGTTCTTAGCAGAGTTGTCAAGGTAGGTTTGTAATAGAGTTATTGAAAACTGGTCGAGCCTTGAGTTAGGTTCAAATCGATTATGTAATCAAGAGTTTGAATATAGTATATTGTTGAGCGCTTGTTAGGGAAAGCCATGTGTTTTCATCCCTTGATCAAGGAGGTTTCCACGTTAAATCATTGTGTTCCTTATATTCCTGTAAGGTTTTAGTTTCTCAATGCTTTACTATCTTATAGCCTATGTCTGACTCAAAGTGACCTGGTCCCTCATAGTGTGGTGCAACCCCATTATATTCCAACAGTAAGCATAATCTAGATGTCTTTTTTCCCTTATGATGGTCATATGTATACACTTGGAAGAAAATGGTTATCTACGCCTTCTACTTTGACTATCTATATTAGGTATCGTACTCTTGTAGTTGTAGTTGAGTTGGGTGATTTACTATTGTCTAGATAAACACTTGTAAGGTGATACCTAAAAGATCTGTTATTGATTGAAATAAACGACATCATTTCTTTATTAGTAAATGATGGCTAGTGATAATTCAAGTTGAACACCGAACAACTAATGGTGTAGAGGGTGTTTGGATGAGGTTTTTTTAAGTGACTTTAAAGCTAAAAATCAAATACCAAAAGTAGGTAGTAACGTACTTTTGGCTTTAAGCTATTTTTTGTACTTCTTGAGCTTAAATTAAAGTATTTAAAAACATATTTTGTCTTTGCCAAACACCTAAAAAAAATAAAAAAATGCTTAAAACCCAAAATCACTTAAAAATAAGCCAATCCGAGAATCCACTTAGTATGTATGTCATATTAGAATATTCGTGAAATTTTTGTGATATTTGATATTTATGAGGCTTATAATCGATCCATTTTAGTGACATATGATATTTATATATCTTAGAATCATTTATTTCTTCTATGTTCATATCCTGATTATTGACACATTAACGACACAACTAGCTTATTATAATTAGCCATTGTTTTACTAATTTATTTATTCAGTATTATTTGGTTTATAATTGTCCTTCAATAATCATTATTTAGTTAAGATACTTCTTAAAATTTTCTTTGGAGTCTAGTTAGTGGATGTAACTCTATTTATTCAGCCTTTGTCTTAAATAAACTACTTCTAGAACTTAGTGTTTATATGGCGTTAGGGCTCTATAGTCTCTAGGGAGAATGGTCATTTTCCCCTTCCTCTTGCTTACACAGATCAAAAACAATGACAAACAATAATGAAAAAATTCCTAGGGTTGTTAATACTGGCAAAACAATTGGTCCTAATGTTATCATCCAATTCAACCCTGCTTCCTTGTTACCCATAAAACTCAGCTGTGGCCATAACTTCGCTACTTGGAAGGCTCAACTTTCCATAATTAAGAATGGATACAATCTTATGGTCATCTCAATAGGACCACTCTGACACCCTTACCCTTGGTACAAATATATCTCATAACCATGCATTTTTGACTTAGTTTCGTCAGAACTAATTCATTCAGAACATCCTTATAGCATCTATTGAAGCCATAATTGTCCCTACGATTGTTGTTTCCAATTTGTTAAAGTTAGGTTCGGATACTCTATAGAACATTTATGTAAGTAGATCACAAACTTGGGTCTTCGTCCTGCTTGATTGACTTGCTCGCATTTCTAAGGACTCTCGCTCCATTATTTAATATCTTTATACTACTTCGTCCCTCTCAGATGACTTTCCACTGCTACTTCCCCGTGGTTAAGTCCTTAATTTATCATTAAAATACTTAATGTTCTGGATCTTGAGTTTTATGAAACATCTGCTACCATTTGTGTACATGATACAACTGTCCTCTATGAAGAATTATTAGAAAGATACTTGACTATAAGCTCTTTCTTCATTAGGAGAATGCTAAGAAATCATACAGTACCATCACTATCACACTCACTACTCTCACCAAATACGATACCAATAAGCACAACAATTGCTAGTAGAACAGTAATTCAACGCCCAAATACTATACCATAGTGACAACCCAATTCAAACCCAAACTCTATTACTCAATTTCAACTATGTAATAGGATTGGCCATACTATAAATTTTTGTCATATAAAGTTTTAAAATCACTTTGAAGCAAAAGCCAACTATGTTGGGGTTTACTATGCCACCAACCCTTGGATAGTCTACTTTCTTCCATCACATGACAATGGAGCCATACAACTTACAACTATATCACAGTAATGAGGATGTCCCTATGATGATGGTAATTAAATTCCTATCTCTTACACTGTTTTTATTAAATTTAATGCGTCAAATAATGTTTTTAAGCTGACCCACACTCTACGCGCCCCATCTATTTAAACACAAGCTTCTCTTTATTTTAATGTTTTTCAAAAAAAATTTAAAGTCCATTAAATTTTTTCCTTCTGACTTTGTAGTGAATGATCCGAAGATGTAGAAACTACTAGTGCATAACCGAACCAACAATGGACTATATGAGTGGCTTGTCTGATATCCCTAAGCTCACTTGTCTTCCACGTCCACTCTTCTCACTACTTGTCATCAAAATTTGGATCATCCACACTTTAGTGTTCTTTGGTTTATATTAAATAAATTCTCACTATCATTTCATGAGCAAGACAATCTTTTTTATTTTAATTCTTGCTTATATAATTAAGCTCATCATCTTTTTACCCAATTACCTTTGTGTAGCTCTTAAGTGCTTCAAATTATTTTTAGTTATGTATGGGCCCATCAATGATCTTATCTATTAAAAAGAAATAGTATTACTATATTTTGTTGATCAATTTACAAAATACACTTTGCTCTATAATTAACAAATATTAAAGATATTTTTGAAAAATTCCACCCGATGATGGAAAAACACTTTGACACCAAATTTTTGTCACTTTGATGAATGATGGGGGAGAATGTAAAAGTATTGAACCCTATACCTTATTTTATAACATTGAAAAATTATCAATCCCACTTTATACTCAACGAGTTACAGTTGCAAAATACCAATATTGCCATATCATTGAAATTGGAATATGCTCTTCACGGGGTGTACCTTCTACCCTAATTGGATGTCATTACGCAGTATACCTTATCAACCATTTCCTACCTCTCAACTAGATAATTAATTTCTATTCCAATGATTGCTTGAAAAATTGCCTGATTATAAATCCCTATTGATCTTTGATTGCTTATGCTATTCATGGCTTAAACCATACTCCAAAAATAATCTTGAACCGAAACCTACCCCATGTGTCTATCTTGGATTCTCCTTATCCCATCATTATTACCAGTGTTTTAACCCAATTTCTGCAAAGGTATATTTATCCCAAGATGTAAAATTTATTAAGAATTTTTTTCCCGTTTAAGACTTTGTTCTCTAATATTTTATTTAAACTACCTTACCTAAAATAGGAAAATACCACAGTTTTTTAAATCTCTAGTTCTCACACCAAAAATTACCATGGTTTTTTATTTACCTCTTCCCTTAGAAATAACCGATCAAATATTTGGACTGTCCCAATCGGTGCCTTTTTCTTCTCTAGCAGAGTTCAAGTCTATCTTGTACTAATAATTCTATTCTGATAGCAAATTAGTGGTTGGTGAAACTCGACCTCCTGCAATGTCTCACTCTCTAGGTAAATTTCAATCTTCTCAACCTACTGTCCAAAGCATCCCACCACTAGACCTCCCTTCAAATTCACTAATGCATATACGCATAAAGACATATAGCATCCCATATCTCCTTCTTGTTTATCATTTAAAGAACATACTTACACCTTCTCCCATGGACCCTTGACTAGTATGCCTTGTCTTTGAGCCATGGCTCATTCACCGCCTCACTATATGTCTTTTCTTATGCGTTCTATCACTAGATCCCAAAATAACATCAGTAAACCCAAAAATCATTTTGATTACCTAGCCAAGTTAAGCCCCACCATCACACCCACTATTGTCATAAAAGTACAAAAACATCCTGAGTAGCATGAAGTGATGAAACAAGAACTTAATGCTTTGATTGAAAAATAGAATTGAGAACTTATTCCTCCTGATCCAACTAAAAATATTAGACCAAAAAATATTTTTGAACCTTTCTTAATTTTAACCTCTTTTGGTAAGTCCATTATTGCTAGAAGGATCAATAGAAATTATGTTATATCCATTTTTCATCGAGATACTATAATGGATTTCGTAGAGCTTGATATGGTTAATTTTGATGTTGTTTTGGGGATGGATTGTCTTTAGTCATGTTATTAATTTGTGGACTGTTCATTAGCCATAATGTCTTATCTCTTACCTTATGACTCGAAAGTTGATTTCTACAGTCTATTTGTACTATTTGATTTGGGTTAATGTTTCTAGTAATGAAAGTCCCTCACTCCAGTCCATTCCAGTAGTTAATGAATTCTCAAAATTCTTATTGGGGTACCTCTTTATTGATAAATAGATTTTGAAATTAATCTCTGACCAAAAACTCATCCAATTTTAATTCCACCATATAGAATGCCTCTTGTAAAGTTAAAAGATTTAAAATAGAGATTGAAAGACTTCCTTGATAAAGGTTTCATTAGCCATAATGTCTTCTCTTGGGGTACTCCTGTTCTTTTTATATGCAAGAAATATGAGTCTCTTCGTATGTGAATAGATTATTTCTAGTTGAATAAGTTTATGATGACAAATAAATATTATTTTCCCATAATTGGTGACTTTTTTGACCAGTTTTCGAGTGCTAAATGTTTCTTAAAGATAGATATTTGTTCGGGTTACCATTAGTTAAAGATTAGAGATGCTGAAATTCCTAAGACTATTTTTTAAACTCGATATATCCATTTTGAATTCCTGGTTATGTCCTTTGGATTAACTAGCACCCCTACAATATTCATGGATCTTATGAATAGGGTGTTTAAATTATTTTTGGACTTGTTCTTCATTGCATTTATTAATAACATCCGAGTTTGCTCAGGGAGTGAGGAGGAGCATGCCAATCATCTTCAGATTGTTCTTCAGACCCTTACGGATCAAGAGTTGTATGCTAAATTTTCCAATTGTGGATTTTCGCTAAGTTATATGACATTTCTTCACCATAGTATTTCTAGTAAAGTGATTAAAGTGGGCCCCAAATGATTTTGGAGGTAAAGAAGTGGCCTAGGCCCACAACTCCAAATGATATTAGGAGTTTCTTATGGTTGGAAGGTTATTATAGGAGGTCTGTGGAAAGTTTTTCATATATAGCTGCTTTACTAACTAAGTTGACTTTAAAAAGGTGAAGTTCGTGTGGTTCAATTATTTTAAGGGTAGTTTTGATAAATTGAATTATTGATTGAATTTTTACCTTGTCTTGACACCTTCAAGGGCACTGAAGCATTTGTAGTATATTGTGATAGGTCCTGGGTGGGACTTATTTGTTTGCTCATGCATCGGAGTAAGGTTATGGATTATGCTTCTAGGTAACTTAAGGTGCATGATAAAAATTACCTTACTCACGATCTTGAGTTGGTAGTTGTGGTCTTCGCACTCAAAATTTGGCATTACTATTTGCATGGGCTACATGATGATATATTCACTGCTCACAAGAGTACAGTATATACTGTTCACACAGAAAAAGCTAAACCCAGACAAAGGAGGAGTCTTGTATTATTTAAAGATTATAGATGAGCTTGTAATATTATTCGGGTACAACTAATGTTTTTGTTGATACACTTAGCAGGTTGTCCATTGGGAGCCTTTCTTATGTTGAAGAGGAACAATGAGGATTATTAAAGGACATTCACCATTTGGTAATTTAGGAGTCTAATTGTTGGACTCCAAAGATAGAGGAGTTATTATTCATGAATTGGCTAAGTCATCCCTAGGTACAAAAGTGAAATAGAAGCAGGCTAATGATCCTATACTCATGAAAATTAGGGAAGATATTGGTCAACAAAATATTATGGCATTTAATATTGAGGGAGATGGTGTTTTATACTATCAAGGAAGATTTTGTGTTCCTGATATTGATAGACTATGAGAGAGAATCTAGATCGAAGCCCATCTTTCTAAATATAATGCTAATCCTTGCTCGACAAAGATGTATCATGACTTGAAGGAGATGTATTGGTGAAATAATATAAAGAGAGATACTGCTAATTTCATTTCTAAGTGTATAAATTTACAACAAGTGAAGGTTAAACATTTGAGGCCCAATGACATGTATCAATAAATAGCCATTCCAATGTGAAATAAGAGATGATGAATATGTATTTCATTATAGATCTTTTGTGATCTCGAAATCATTATGATTCTATTTGGTTCATTGTTGATTGGATGACTAAGTTCACTTACTTTTTTCTTTTGAGGATGACATATTCTGGAGAGGATTATATGACGTTGAACATTTAGGAGATTATCAGGTTGCATGCTGCTCCTATGTCCATCATATCCGATAGTGTTACAAAAATATCTTCTCAATTTTGGCAATTTTTTCAAAAATATTTAGGCACACATATGAATCTTGACACCATTTTTCATCTTCAAATAAGCTGAGCTTACTATTCAGACTTTAGAAGATATGGTAAGGGCTTTTGAATTTTAAGGGTAGTTGGGTGGATTATTTACCTCTTATAGAGTTCACCTACAATAATAGCTATAACTTTAATATCCAAATGGTGCCATTTGAGGATTTTAATGGTAGCAGGTGTAGGTCGCTAGTTGGATTATATGAAATGGGTGAGACAGGACTGTTTGGACTTAACTTGGTGCACCAAGTAATGAAGAAATTCAAAGTTATTAGGAAGAGGCTTAAGACTACTCAAAGGTTACAACAGTCATATGATAAAGTAAGGCAAAGGGAGTTGGAGTTCAAAATTGATGATTGGGTATTTTTAGAAGTCTTTCCTATAGAAGGAGTAATGAGGTTTGGGATAAAAGGTATGATTGGTCGTCACTACATTAGTCCTTATTAGATTTTGAAGAAGCTAGGAAATTTCTCTTATGAGTTAGACCTACCCGCGAGTTTGGCATAGGTTCTTCTCGTATTCTATATGTCTATACTTATGAATGTTGTGGGTGACCCATATTTTGTATGTAAAGAGTATTAGTGTAAAAGATCCCTTGTCCTATGAGGAGGTTCATATAAATATCTTACATAGGCAAGTTTTAAGGTTGAGAAACAAGGATATAGCTTTGATTAAAGTGTTCTGGAAGAATCAAAAGATAGAAGAAGCTACTTGGGAATTGGTAGAAGATATGAAGGCTAGATATCTCTCTTTGTTCGCATATTCAGACAAAGTCATTGAATTTATTAATGTAATGCTTACTTTTACCCCTTGATATTATTTCCTTACATTCTTATGCGAATTCATATGTCAAGCTAAATATGTCCTTAATCATCATCCGGGGATGAATGACCCTATGAGGGAGCTAATGTAAAGACCCATATGTTTGCATGCCTAACAAGAGCCCAAAAGTGAAGTCATATAACCTTTATATTAAGTAGAAGTCATTTGGGACGAGTGTGGGTACGACCAAGAAGATTTTAACATTTAAAAGAGGCCACACATTATGCCTAGAGAGGTCATAGAATAGGCCCTGCATCGGTCCACAACTCGAGAGGATCCATTGGATTGGTTTGGGCCCCCACCACATAGTTGTATCGGTGCTATGGGGGAGCGCCGCACAGCCTTCTGCCTGATGAGAGTTTATTTTATTACATAATTTTAAGGGATTTTTGATCCTTTCCTTGCTTAAAGACCTTCCCCCACCTATACTAATGATACCAAACCTAATACATCTTTTCATCCCTCATAAACACAACAATTTCTCCCTAAAACTCTAGGATCAAGAATTACTAAGGTTCAAGATTACAAGTTCAAAGGGGCAGGTTTTTCTCAAACTTTAGCATCAATAGGTCTGCAGAATGACCTTATTCTTATGGGGTTTGAAATGATATTTTATTAAACTCTTAATTGTGTATAAATTTTGTGTTTTAATATAAATTCAAGAGCATGTCCCCAAATTCCCATTTATGCCAAAACTATAAATTTAGATAATATTGTGGGTTACTTCATGATTGACGAAGAGCATTGAGTTTTTGAATGTTTTCTTTATTAAATTATTCATTACTTATGCAAATGGGTTTGGAGAGTGTTAATTATAATATAAATTTATTCTTGTTTCATGGTAAATTATATGGATACTTGAAAGAGATGATTGCATGGTAAAGCTTTAGAGGAATATTAAATAACACTGATATTGAAAATGAATTCATTTTCAAACATTAATATCTTCTATGGTCAATGATTCATTGTTTAAAAAGGTCTAAAGAGAATATAAAAGATGGCTTATGTGACTTGTAAGTCTTAGTATAATGATATCAACCTGGAGAATTCCTTTAAGAGAAAGAGATGATTTCAAGAATTGACTAAGTTTTAAAGAAGCTAAAAAAATGGGCTTAAAGAATGTTTGATGCTTAACTGAAAACACATGGGATCGAAAGGATCATTGACCGATATTGTGATTTTTCCAATGTGGGGTTGATTAAGTCTTGAAAAATGGATAATCATTAAATACTTACTTCGTTTGGTATAATAGAGAGAAAAGACTTTAATACTTGTGAGAAACATGGATAGGGGGCTTGGCTGACAAGTTAAAGTCGGACCCACTTAGACCGTGGTGTATAAAGATGTCGGGTATACCATCAAAACTAAATAGAGAGAGAGAGAGAGAGTTTAGTCTATGTTTTAGGTGGTTATTTGAAGTCTGTATTCACACCCCTGTGATTTGACTTCTATCCTTATGTTCATTTAGTATAAAGCGTATTTTATTTTTGTTATTCTACACACTGATACATTCCATGTATAGACCATTTTTAGAAGGTTACATTATTTCAAGATGTAGGTTAGAAAGCTCTCTCTTGTGGGTTGGTGCAATATTAGGATTCCTCGGGACATCATCAAAGTTGGTGGCCCCTCCATCTCTCGGAAGGCTGGTCATTTTATAGTCATAGTACTTTTCATTTTATGGTATCATTGGGGCCTTGTACCAAGTTAGAAAAAATTTCAAATGTTAGGGGCTTTGTAGATTGATTCGGTTGAAAGATTTTATGTCATATGTTTAGAGTCTGGGATTATTGTTTTTGCCTAACTTGAACCTTTTTGTTTGGGTCTATTTTTCTGCATTTTGACTTTGACTATGCTATGAGATAATCCTAAGGGGTCTTCTCTGTCCCTCGCGGGTTTAGGATTCCCATCAAGTCTAAGGCCTGGGCTCGGGTCGTGATACCTTCACTAAAATACTGAAAAATATATTCTACAGTGCCTGTATGACACCATTCAGCTAGGTATACATATAACTTCCATAAAGGAATTCAATCTGCATGTGTACTCAAATATGGATTGGGGTGGAGATCACAAATGGTGACAAATGGTGAAGCATGATATAGTAGATTTCCACTTTGTTCTCCAACACGTAGATGACAAATGGTTCCGATTGTTCATATCTGTTGGGTTGGTCAAATAGCAAACACTCTCACCATGGCAATTCCCAGACCTGCTTTAAGAGCAATCTGTTCAAGTCAGGCTTGGTGACACATCTTCCAGCTTGAGGGGATAGGGGACGTATTGACATATCAACGACATTGTTAGATTCTTATAATTAGCCCCTTGTTTTACTTATTTTTTAATTTAGTATTTGTCAGCTTATAATTTTTCTTCAGCAATTATTATTTAGTTAGGATACTTATTAGTAATTCATTAGGAGTCTAGCCAGTAGATGTAACTCTATTGATTAAACCTTTGTCTTCAATAATAGGCAACTTCTTCTTGGACTTATTCCGTGTTTATACTGATGTGTATACTTGTTTTAGTTTTTTCCTCTCCATTGTTCATTTTTAGCTTGTTTTATTGCTTGTCTTCCTTAATTATTGTATTTGTAAATTTTTTTCAAGGTTGTAGTTTGAACCAGTTTAGGAAATCTTGAATATTGATTAACACTAAATTTTCGCTGATGAGATGGGAAACCTCCATGTATTCGTCAATCCATAAATACATTAATTAGTTTTATAGTTTCTGGTGAATCATATATTAAATAATACTCTGACAACAATATTGTAACACCCCGCATTTCGGGCTAGAATAAAAACCATGACTCTGATGCGTTGATAATCCCAGATCCTTAAATCCTATACTAATTTGGCATGTTAATGTAGTATGTGAATCCATTTCAGCATGAATTTAGACCATAGAGGTCCTTCAACTCAAGGACGAGTTGAAACTATTTCGATCGATTAAGTTTTAGTGGACGTTGTAATTTGTGTCAGCTTCCATCGACCATAACTCTCTGTATATGTCGAATTAGAGAGCCTACTATGTGTCAAATGATAGGTCTTCGAGTTAACTTTCCAATGATATCAATTTTTCTAAAATCCAATACCCGAGAAAAATATGGCCTTACAAAGTAGTATACGTCACCTAACCAATCGCACATGGCCACTGGAAAGCATATGCGATAGCATATGCGGCGCCTATGTAAATATAGGTGATAACATATGTGGTGCCTATGTAAATATAGGCGATAGCATATGTGGCGCCTATACAAATATAGGTGATATCATATGCGGCGCCTATGTAATAGTTTCAAGTGACTTAAACACTCCTTTTTTGGGGAAAAATAGTCCTTTTCCCACCCTTATTCAGCCATAAACACGAAATTCAGTCCCCAATTCTCTAAAATAAATCCACATTCATCTAAAAATTCTCAATAACACTCCCAAGGATTTCAAACTAAAAATCCAAATAAATCAAGATTCAACCGTGGGTTTTCAAAATTGATTAGAGATTCGGAATCCCCAATCCACAGGCTTCAAGAAGCACCTATTATTTTCCGAAATAGATGTACGCGGGGTTTTCCTAAATTCTCATGGGCATATAAAAATCATGTTTTAGAATGGGGTTTTTGAATATATGTATATATTCATGTATTAAATATTTTAACATCATTGTTTTGGTCTTTTGACCTTCCCAAAAGTGATTTGAGAATATGAATGTATGAAACCATGTATTTAAGAATGAATTCTTCTTGAGAGCATGATTTTCGGTGAATCCCCTCTTATTATGAATTTTTTAGGTTTCTCATAGCATATGAATTGTTTTGCAATGCATCCTTGAAAAGCACTATATGAAATGATTGAACTCTTGTTATGATTTAAAGGTGGTTTTACATCACTAAAGAGGGAATCTGGCATGAATGTTTAATATTCATAATGCATATAATGAAAGAGTTCATGGATTTTCTAAAGGCACCAGACCACCATATGTTGAAGAAGTTTTTGCATGATTTTGACTTGAGTTTTGAAGCATGAAATCTTCTATATCAGTTGCATGTTTTTGGTGGTCTAAATTATGTTTTAAATAAAATATTTAGCCTAATGTATTATGGATCAGAAATCATGACTTACAAGTCTTGGTATGACAATACCAATTAAGACAAATGCCATATCAGACTCAGACAAATAAACATTTCAGATTATCATAATTTTAGACATTCAGAATATTGTATGTACAGAAAAGGTTAAAAATAGGTATATAGAGATGTTTGGTAGTTCCCTGAAGAGGGCTTGAGTTCAAGAAACTCATTGTCTAAAATCGTGGTTTGCCGATCCGATTATATTATTATCGCTGATTTAAGTGTCGTGTGGCGTATCATATTTAGGAACTCTAACCCTTGCGGCATACTCGGTTTGGAGGCTTCCCCGGCGAGTCAATGGCAGATTCCATATCGCCCATGGCATATCATACTTGTAGGGGATACCACCTAACTCAAAAGTAATATACAGATCAAAGTTTGATATTTACAGATAGGTTACATGTTTTCAGAAGGTTCCTATGTGTTTTTCAGAAACCGTTTTATGCATAATGTTTGATGAACATTTGCTCTCACGTATTTTATATATATATATATGTGTGTGTGTTCTATTACTCTATTTTGTATTGCTTCGCGTGCCAGTACAATTGTGCTGATCCCCTTCCTCCCAGGTACTAAGGCACAGTCTAGGGGTCCAGATCCTCAGTAGAGTCTACAGACAGGGTTGTCTCAGAGTTCAGTTAGTGAGCCTTCTTTGCTTTAGAAGGCCTAGTCATTTAGGTATTTATTTCAGTATGGTTTTTGGTCTGCTGGGGGCTTTTTCCCAGTTATTTAGATAATATGTCAGTAGAGATTTTGCAGACTATTGTAGATGTTTATTAAATATTATTGGGTATTTTTTTAGGACTTTAACTATTTGTAATTATTGACCATATTTCCATATTATTGTATCTATTTCGTATTACTTTGATCATATGAATTATGTGCATGATTACCAGATAGACAGAGGAAGTTCCGAGCCTTCGGGTTTGGGAATACTCGTCACGACCAGGGCCGCATTTCGGGTCATGATAAACTTGGTATCAAAGCATGGTTCATGGTCCTAGGGTGTTTGTGAAATTGCATTTGGTAGAGTCTTATTTATGGGTGTGTAGCACACCACACTTATAAGTGGGAGACTACAAGGCATTTGGGAATGTATCTCTTTCTTCATGTTCTAGTTCGTGCTATAGAGACAGAATATTCCTCCTTCATACTCTTATTCGTTCTCTGGTGTCACCCATACAAAAAGAAAAGTTATTCTAGTTTTTTCCTCACTCTGGTGTTTCCAGATATTCTCCACTATCTAGCAAAAATTTTAGAAGTCCCAAAAAAGAAGGGAGAGGAGTTCCCTAGTGTAAAATTGTGTCCTCGTTCTTATGAGGTGTTCAGTTAAGACAAGAGTAAGATGTGTATTCTTGAGTCATTGAATATTGTGTATCAAGCTTCTATCTCTTGTAATCTTGATATCATTATGGTGTTGAAAACGAAAGTCTACTGAAGCCGTGTTTGGCCTATTTTGATTCACTAGCAACTTGTTGTTCATCTTGTTGTTCTTTTGTTTGTTGGAATTGTATTTCCACCCAAGTAGTAGTATAAGTTAGAGTATCAGTGTCATGATCTATTGATAGTGAAATTACACCAAGAAGTTTGTGATATGAAGTCATAAAGTTAGAGGTTAGAGTGAGGGTGACTTTTGTGATTAAATATTTATAGTTGAATAACCATTGATTGAGAATGATTTACCCTTTCGTAGTGGTAGACTAATGTGGTGGTATTATTTATGAATTGTATGGTAGTCCATGGAGGAAGTGTTGACTCAGAATTTTATTTGTTTTCTTCCTTTCAAAATAGAGAAAGATCCTAGAGTGGATACTTAAGGTGGTTATAGAAACCCCTTATAGGCTATGAATGAAAATGGCTAGATTAGCCAGTAGGTTGTAAGTATAGACTCATTGTCATACGGGGTATCTAAAGGTAGTCTAAATGCCCATTGGGGTAAGTAAGTGTGATGTGAGAAAGTCGTATAAGTAGATAAGATTGTATGGTTATAATATAAGCTTAAGGTTGATCATGTCTATTATGTGACCTTACCCCTTAACCTTCTTCTCATTGGTAGTTGTAAACCAATACTACTTGTGAGAAAGTATGTAGTATATTTTTGAAGTATTTGGGTTGAATATCCCAATTAAAAGGATTAGTATATTTATATTATATTGCACTCTTCATTGGTTATAAATGATTGATGCTAGACTATAGGCTTGAATTTAAATGGTGTGGTAGTGAATAGTGGCAAGAGATTGATGATACATGTTTTGTGGGATTAGATTTGTAAGGTTGATGTGTTGAAATTGTACATGCTAATGGATTATGACAAGGAAAACCGTAAGGTCATGATCGATTATTGTGGATATGAATTTCTAGTGTACTAGTGTTTCTTGATGTTTATTTCATAGTTTCTAAGGGAGGATTGTGTGTAAGGTTGGTTATAAATCATGTTTAGCACCAGACATTAAGTTTGAAACAATTGATGGCCATGGAAGTGGATATGATGATTTCTTAGTTAATGATACTAGTTATATGGAAGTGATCTATAGGCTTGAACAGTGTATGCAAGTGCCTAAGTTTATTTGATTCGTAATAAAGTATGACGTTTTCTATGTGATGTAGAAGTATGCCCAAGGTGGTATGAAGTTGTAGTATTTTTCTAAGGCTATTACATGTTGTGTGTGGCTACTGGTACCGTTGAGTTTCTAGGTGGAAAAAGACTAGCTAGATAGTATATGGTGTTCTAAATAGCCAAGTTAAGGAGCTTTGATTGATAGCGTTGAGCCTTTTGATATGAACTTTATTCTCATGGTAGAGGAAAATAAGTTTGGAGTTGCTATATTGGTAGACTACGATAGAAATTGAGTGGCTCATTTAAGACTTGGAGATACCCATGTTAGGTATTATAATCTAAGATCGAGTCCTTGAAATTCGTGCTAATAGAAATAAGAGTAGAGGAACTAGAGGGTGTGCACTTCAACTTTGGGGATACTCATGAAGATTCAAAATTAGTAAGTGTTCGAGTAATAGATGATAACTATTGGGGTTACAAAATGATAGAGTATGCCTCAGGAGGTAGTATTAGCAGTGGGCGTTGCACTCTTATATGTGGTATTTCGGGTTAAGTTTTATTAATTTTGTGTATTGTCATATTTCAGAACCCAGAGTACAGTGAGTGCAGTTAAGTTTAAAGTCTAGTAAGGTATTTTCCAAAAACTTAAGATGATGGTTTGAAGCTAAGGGGGAGATGACTAAACGAATAACCAAGTAAGACTCTCAGATTCTTGTATTGATGTCATGATGATGTAGAACATCAAAAAGTAAGGGTGAATCTCAACCCATTCCTATCTCAGTGTTTCTCAGTGATCCTAAGTCCTACTCATGCCTTATGATTTAATTCCATAATCAGTTCACGTTTATACATATGATAGAGAGTCATTTACTCACACTTTATAATGTGCTCCATTTCCATAACTCATGTTTTGCACCAACTAATTGGTGAGATTCAGCTTATATCCATGAATACCCTAAATTCAGAGAGCTTTGGTGAGTCCCTGTTGTTGTTTTGCTATTCCTCAGGCCTCAGATGAGTGTTAAGCTTTATATAGTATCATTCCATGCCTCCAGATCTTATGTTCTAACCTTTTTGTCACTCCCCCTTATGCGATGATAGTGGTGGTGAGTAATTATTCCTTGTTCATGGAAGATAATAGTATGCTTGTTTAGATAAGGCCATAAGTATAAAGTAAGATTTGGGGCCAAGTTTTTATTTATGTGATGGTTAGTGGAATTTTGTATGTGTATGTTCTTGGGGTAGCTCGTGGGAGTGATATTGATAGTGGTTTAGAGAATATGTGAAGTATGCCTTTATGAGTATTTGCTATGAAGTTCATATGTGGTATAAAGATAGGCTTGAATGATATGCTGAGATGTTGTAAAGGAACGCAACATGCGCTAGTGACTTCATAATATGAGTTCAGAGTAATCATTAAAGTGGTAAGGCATGTTATACTTAGGATGTGATCTTTAAAGGAGATATAGAAGATTGCATCATATGGTTTAGAATAATAGTGTGGTCTGGCATATTGTATTTTTGTGACTTAGGGTTAGGCTTGATCACGACGAAGGGATTAAGTTATTTTCTACATTGGTAGAAAGATTTGTCAATGCTCATATGAGAATTTTAAACTGAGTCGAATGAATATGATATTTAAGGAGAATGGTATAGTTAAGTGATATTCGAGAAGTGTGCTAAGCTTGAAAGTAAGAAGTTGTAATGCCAAAGTCCTGTTAATTCTATCCTAATTCAGGAGTTATATGCCCATGTTCCAGACTGCAGAGTAGTGTTAATGTGGTGATTCCCCAGTTGGATGTCTTGTGTAATCCATACCCAAGATTCATGGCTCCCTATTACTGCTAGAATTTCTTTAGAGAATTGTGATGAAGAGATACTCCAGTTAAGTATGACGGTGTAGTATAATTCAATCTATATGGCCAATAAGTCAGTTTAGCAGTTAGATTCGCATGACTTGTTTTCTCGTCTTTGCACTTATTCATGCTACTCGAAATCTCAGACATGTTACTATTCCAAGATAGAGTATACCAGTAGTTATGTGTATAGCCCATTTCATGCATCATGCATTAAATTCAGATTCCAGATGTTCAGTTATGATTCAATTCGTAGGTGCCCTGTGCATCACCTCAGTTTTCCGAGTATCTTAGTGAATTGACCATTCATAGAGGGACATAGGGTACCAAGATGGAGATACCCCATTCCCTTGCATGCATAGATTCTTATTACAAGCTTTACATCAGTTATTATTACGTATTTAGTCATACGTTCATACATTAGTTCAGTCAGATATGCATGCATTAGAAATGCATGTTCAATAGAAAAGTTCAGCTTATCAGTGTATTAAGTCCTGCATTCATGAGAACAACTTGGTCACAGATCCATGCATCATATATGCATGATTCATTGTGAGAACTCAGCCTATGAGTATCTTCAATTGTGTATTCTATGCCTCGGATATGCATGTCTGGCATAAGCATTAAAAACATCAGTAGTTCCCATCTTATAGTAATGTTTTCGATTAGTGTTTTCTTTCTTAGGAAACATATCATGTCCGCGTTATCCCATACCCTTAAGACTTCGACATTCTATCCATCATTCGGGGATGAATGATCCCAAGGGGGAGATAGTGTAACACCCCGAATATCGGGTTAGAATAAAAACCATGACTCTAATGCGTTGATAATCCCAGAGCATTAAATCCTAAGCAAATTTGGCATGTTTATGTAGTATGTGAATCCATTTGAGTATGAATTTATACTATAGAGGTCCTTCAACTCAAGGACGATTTGAAACTGTTTCAATCGATTAAGTTTTAGTGGACGTCGTAATTTATGTCAGATTCCATCGACCATAACTCTTTGTATATATCGAATTACAGAGCCTACTATGTGTCAAATGATAGGTCTTCGATTTAACTTTCCAACGATACCAATTTTGCTAAAATCCAACACTTGATTAAGAAGTTATGGCCTTTCAAAGTAGTATGTGTCGCCTAACCAATCACACATGGCCACTGGAAAGCATATGCGGCGCCTATGTAAATATTCGCAATAGAATATGCGGCGCCTATGTAAATATAGGTGATAGCATATGCGGCACCTATATAAATATAGGAGATATCATATGCGGCGCCTATGTAATGGTTTCAAGTGACTTAAACACTCCGTTTTGGGGAAAAAATGGTCCTTTTCCAACCCATATTCAGGCATAAACACGAAATCCAGTCCCCAATTCTCCAAAATACATCCACATTCATCTAAAAATTCTCAAGAACACTCCCAAGGGTTTCAAACTAAAAACCCAAAAAAATCAAGATTCAACCGTGGGTTTTCAAAATTGATTAGAGATTTGAAATCTCTAATCCACAGGCTTCAAGAAGCACCCATTATTTTCCGTAATAGAGGTACGCGGGGTTTTCCTAAATTCTCATAGGTATAGAAAAATCATGTTTTAGAATGATATTTTTTAATCTATGTATATATTCATGTATTAAATGTTTTAACATCATTATTTTGGTCTTTTGACCTTCCTCAAAGTGATTTGAGAATATGATTGTATGAAACCATGTATTTAAGAATGAATTCTTGTTGAGAGCATGATTTTTAGTGAATTCCCTCTTATTATGAATTTTTCAGGTATCTCATAGCATATGAATTGTTTTACAATGCATCCTTGAAAAGCACTATATGAAATGATTGAATTCTATTTATGATTTAAAGGTGGTTTTACATCACTAAAGAGGGAATCTAACATGAATATTTAATGTTCATAATGCATGTAATGAAAGAGTGCATGGATTTGCTAAAGGCACTAGATCACCATATGTTGATGAAGTTTTTGCATGATTTTGACTTGAGTTTCGAAACACGAAATCTTCTATATCAGTGGCATGTTTTTGGTGGTCTAAATGCTTCTTTAAATGAAAGATTTAGTTTAATGTATTATGGCTCAGAAATCATGACTTTAAAGTCTTGGTATAACGATACCAATTCAGACCAATGCCATGTCAGACTCAGACAAATAAACATTTCAGATAATCATGATTTTAGATATTCAGAATGTTGCATGTACAGAAAAGGTTAAAAACTGGCATACAGAGATGTTAGGTGGTTCCCTGAAGATGGCTTGAGTTCAAGCAACTCATTGCCTAAAACCGTGGTTTGCCGACTCAGGTATATTATTATATGCTAACTTATGGCGTATCAGATTAAGGAACTCCAAACCCTTGTGGTATACTGAGGTTTGAGGCTTTCCCGCCGAGTCAATGGCGGATTCCATATCGCCCGTGGAATATCAGACTTGTAGGGGATAACACCTAACTCAGAAGTAATACACAAATGAGAGTTTGAGATTTATAGACAGGTTACATGTTTTTAGAAGGTGCCCATGTGTTTTTTCAGAAATTGTTTTATGCACAATATTTGATGAACATTTATTCTCACGTATTATATATATATATATATATATATATATATATATTTTTAATTACTCTATTTTGGATTGCTTCGCGTGCCAGTAAGTTGTGCTGACCCCCCTTCCTCCCAGGTACTGAGGCATAATCTAGGGGTCCAGATCCTCAGTAGAGTCTATAGACAGGGTTGTCTCAGAGTTCAGTTGGTGAGCCTTGTTTGCTTCGGAAGGCCTAGTTATTTAGGTATTTATTTCAGTATGGTTTTTGGATTGCTGTGGCCTTGTCCCAGTTATTCAGATAGTATGTCAGTAGAGATTTCACAGACTGTTGCCGATGGTTATTAAATATTGTTGGGCATGTTTTTAGGCCTTTAACTATTTTTAATTATTGACCATGTTTTCGTATTATTGTTTCTATTCTGTATTACTTTGATCATATGAATTATGTGCATGATTACCATATAGACAGAGGGCGTTCCGAGCCTTCAGGTTCGGGAATGCTCGTCACGGCCAGGGCCCCAGTTTGGGTCTTGACAAATATGCTGACTGTGTTCAACATTCTATGGACTTAATGAGTTAGTTTAATGATGTAGTATGTAAAGAGTTTAACCATTGAGTTCACTTTAGTTTTTAGATCCATAGCATCCTTTCCTTAAGCATATTTAGTTTTTCAGTATTTGCTATTGCTTGCATGCATTGGTTCGTAGCATGCTTTATAAGGTGTCATGACCTTAATCATGGCTTTAGCTGTGAAGGGAATCCCAAACCAATGAAGGCTTGCGATGACCCCTTAGCATTATATCGTAAGCATAGTCATATCTGAAGTTACGGAAACAAGACCAAATGAAAAGAGGTTTAACATTTAAGAAAAATAACATCCATGTATTAAAAACCAAATCCAAACCATTACCAACAGATGTCTTCTAAGCCTCTAACTTTAAGAACAACTTCTATGTCGGGACATGGCCTCGGCTATGCCATAAAATCCTACGATAAAAAATAGAAACATGAATGGAAAATTCAAATGCCTTTCGGGGGATGGAAGGCTTACAACTTATCACCAGTTGTCTAAAAGAGAAAACGAACGCCTATGTGCTGCAAAAAATCATGAGAAAATACCTTCAAACCTAAATGATGTAGTGCTCGAGATGGTTAGTACGATGAGTACTGGCATCAACCCAGGGAAAGGGAAATAAAATTTTATAAAGTAAATCATAACTCATTTTCATCAGCCTTAATAACAATGAAGTAAAGGTTTGTGGATACAAGACATAAATACATGACCATTTAAAACTTAATCCTAAACTATGTAGTTTTTCACCGATGCCAAGTAATCCATGAGCTATATGGGTCCGGTACACCCCTATCGGTGAGGCCTTAGTCCATGTTTGCCACAAGTACAGAGATTAGGATAAAATCATCAATAGATTAAAGCCACCATAGTATCCTCATGTTAAGGACACCATCCATCATTCAATTAAGGTAAGACATCCCTATGTTGGCAAAACATAGGTTTTGGGTGTTGTTTACAATGACGTACTCCTTTACGAGAAGCTACATAATTCCCACTAAATACCAATTAAAACATTTTCATAAAATTTTAACCATGGAGTATTTAATAAGGCATTCCCATATTGGTATGGTCATACCAAGAATTGAAGCAATCCATAACATGCCAAACAATTTTCATATAATATTTTAGCCTCCCATTTCTTATTTAAACTCATAATCATAGCCCCCAAGGGATTTCAAAAAGTCATTTAACCTTTTTTCCTTCATGCCATACCTTATTCAGAAGACAGAGTAAAAATCACAATTCCCATGAAAAAAAAAGTTTTGAAGTGAGTTGAGAGCAATATATTTATCATGCAACATCCATCAAAGTTGTGAATCCATGTTAACAAGTTCACCATTTTCCTAGAGCAGACTACAGCTCATAACTTGTTAAAAATTCTTATAAAACCCATAAAACAAGAAGAGAAATCAATATAAGGTTTTTTTACAACATCCTCCTCAACCATAGTTTTAATCAACTACAAAAGTAATTACCAAGTAAATTAACACAATATAGTAATACATAAACTAAGAAGCATTCAACATGACATTTAAATGAACAGAGCTTGAATTAGAACCACAAATATTGAACCCTAGTTGTTCTTTCCTCGTAGAATGTTTTGGGGGAGGAGGAAGAGTTTCTATTCGTATTTTTTTTTTTATGAAAAGATCATAACTAATTTTTTAAAAGGGATTTTAAGGATATAAGGGTCGGACCTCATAAGGAAAATGACCAAAATTTCACTAATCTTACCCTAAAAAAAATCTCTGAAACAGGTTCCCACGGCTTGGTCCACAGGTCATGGGTCAGGTCGACGAATTCTGGGTCCAACCTGTGGAAATCAAATACGTTTGATGGTCCTCAAAACCCAATTCATGAACTAAAATCATGCATCATGGGTTAGAATCATGGATTGTAGGTCAGAAGCTTGGAAATTAGACCTATTTTTCAACTTGTAGGACTCAATTCATGACTTGAACTCATAAGCTGTGAGTTGGATCCATAGGTCGTGGGTCATTAACTGCATTGATAGGGCTTTATTAAAATAACCATAACATTTTACTTCGACACGCATTAAGGCAAAACTGGATGTGTTGGAAAGATAATTCAAATATCTATCATTTGGTGGGTATTTAGATTAAAAATACCTCATAATATAGGAGTTATATGCTGATTTGAAGTTGACTGAAGCAAGTTACTTCATGAGAAATCAATCAGTAAGAGAGGTTTTGACTTGGCTATAAGCTCGGAGTTACTTGAGGACTTAATACATGTAGATTTCAATTTTAATAGTATTAAAAAATGTAGTTCGATTTTACATTTACGTTTAATTTATAAAAAATTAGGTACATGAAGGTTCTAAAATATTTTTTGATGTCACATTATCCCCCCTTGGGATTATTTATCCCTGAATAAGAACTCAACACGATGCAATGAAGAACAGAGAAGGACTTTAAACATGAAATCAAGTAGATTGACGGTAAGCATAGGGTTTTTACCTCAAGAAACCTCTTCAAAAGATGGAAATTAGAAGGGATATGTATCTTTCATGTCCTTCTCTAATTCCCTAATATCTTTCTCCACTCTTTGATCTCTCTAAAATACCTTTACTGAAATTATCTCTTTGGTCCTATAATTTTGAACTTGTCTGTCTAGGATTTTGAGAGGAACTTCTTCATAAGACAGGGATTCCTTTAGAACAATATCCTCTATGGACAGTATCAAAGAAGGATTGCCCACACATTTCTTGAGCATGGACACATGGAACATAGGATGAACCGGTGTCAAGCTCACCAATAAATCCAATTTTTATGCAATATTTCCAAAACTTTTTTAGAATCTGGAATAGACCAATATAGCGAGCACTGAGCTTACCCTTTTTCCTAAACCTCAAAACTCCTTTCATAGGAGAGTATTTCAGGAACACCCAATCTCTAAGCTTGAATTCTATCTCCTTCATCTCCCGTATGTAAAAGACTTTTGGTGTCTTTGAGCAGTCTTTAGTCTCTGTCTCAGATAATCTTGACATTCTCTAACGATTGATGCAAAAGATCATGGATAAATGATCTAGGCTCACCTACCTTATACTATCCCATCGGAGACCTACACCTTGTACCATAAAGGGCCTCAAAAATCCATTTGTAGGATGGAGTGATAATTATTATTATAGGCAAACTCAATAAGTAGTAAGTGATCCATACAATTACCTTTAAAGTCAATTACATAGTCCCTTGTCATATCTTCTAAAGTCAGTATAGTACACTCTGCTTGACCATCCATTTGAAGATGGAAAATGGTGTTAAGATTCACCTGAGTCCCCAACCCTTTCTGAAAAGAGCACCAAAATTTAGAAGAAAACAACGTTCCTCAGTCGGATATGATAGAGACCATGTCCCCATGTAATTAATCTATCTCCTGAATGTATATCTTTGCATAATACTCTCCCAAGTGATTAGTCCTTACCGGCAGAAAATAAGCAGACTTAGTTTATCTATCAATGACCTAACTAGAGTCATAATGATTTCAGGACCATGGAATACCCGTGGAAAAATCAATATTAATCATTTACCACTTCCATATGGGCAATGCTATATCTTGGGAGGTGTTTCCCAGTCTCAAATGTACAACCTTGACTTGCTAACAATTCAAACACTTGGTAACAAAATTAGAAATATCTCTTTTTATGTTATTCCACCAATACATCTCCTTCAAATCATGATACATTTTTATTTAACTTGGATGTGCCGTATACCTGGGCACATAAGCTTTGATCAAAATTCTCTTTCACAGTCCATCTACATTGGGAACATATGATCTCCCTTCATACATTAGGACACCATATCCACCAATTTTTAAAGCCATAACTTTCTATTGGCCTAAGCTTTTCTTGATTTGCATAAGTATGGGATCATGAGCCTATTTGTCCTTAACTTAAGGGATGGGTTGGCCACTTTATGGACAATCGCTCCTCCATCACAAAAGTATAAAAGTTGTATTCCCAAATTATCCATTTGGTCAATCTATATCACTAAAACTCTTTTGTATTCCTCAACATAAGATAGACTCCCCATGGACAATCTTCTAGGGGCATTAATAAAAACATTAGCTTTACCTAGATGTTAATGCAGACTCATGCCACAGTCCATTACAAGCCATCTCTTCTACCTGAGATTTAATTCTTTTTGTGTGAACGTATTTTGCAAGATCTTGTGATCGGAGTAGATGTCCATATGCACTTTATACAAATAGTGATGCCAAATTTTCAATGTAAATGCCACAACTGCTAACTCAAGATTATGAGTCAGATAATTCCTCTCGTGAACCTTAAGTTTCATGGAAGCATAAGGTAGAACTTTTCCGTGATGCATCAATTCACAACCATGTCCCACCCATCAAAATACACAACAAGTGCCTTAGTACCTTCGGAAAGTGTCAATATAAGGGAAATAGTCAAACAACCTTCGATTTCATAAAACTGCCCCCAAAACCATCAGACCATAGAAAATTTACCTTTTTTGAGTCAATCTCGTAAGTGAAGAAGCTATAGACAAAAAAACTTTTCATAAAACTTCTATAATAGCCTGCTAGACCAAAGAAGCTCCTAATATCGGTTGGAGTCATGGGTCTAGGCCATTTTTTCATCGCCTCAATCTTTTGGGGATCCACTTTAATCCCTTCACTAGAAATAACATGCCCAAGGAAAGTTACAACACTTAATTGAAATTCATACTTAGAAAATTTTGAATACAACTCCCGATCCTTAATGGTCTGCTACACAATTTGAATGTGATTGGCATGATCCTTCTCACTTTTGGAGTACACCAAAATATTATTGATAAAGACAATAATGAATAAATCCAAAACTCTCTAAGAAACTTGATCATACTGTCCATGAAAGCAACAGGAGCATTAGTCAATACAAAAACATGACCACAAATTCATAATGGCTATAACAGGTTTGAAAGAAAGTCTTGGGAATATCAACTTCCCTAATCTTTAACTGATAGAAAGCCAAACAGAGAACTATTTTAGAGAAACACTTAGCACCCTGAAGCTGATCAAAGAGATCACCAATTCTAGAAAGTGGGTACTTATTTTGGGTAGTAACTTTATTCAGTTGCCGATAATCGATGCATCAACAAAAGGACCCATCCTTCTTTCACAAAAAAAGCACAGGAGCACCCCAAGGAGAAATACCAGGACATATAAAACCCTTACCAATGAGGTCTTTTATCTTTTCCTTCAACTCTATCAGCTCTATAGGAACCATTCCATGTGGTGGAATGGATATGGATTGAGTATTAGGCAAAAGGTCAATCCCAAATTATATCTCTGTATAAGGAGGAATTCCAGGAAGGTCATTGGGAAGAAATCAGGAAATTCAATAACCACAAGAAAAAACTACAAATAGTGGCTTTTAGATATAGAATCCTAATTTTCACACCAAAAGTTACAAACACCCTTTTGATATTAAATTCTGAGCTCTAACATAAAAAATGAACTTTTCCTTATGTGCTAGTGAGCTCCCCTCCTATTTGATAACGCTCAACTTATACCTCAATTTAGTGCAAGGCGGTCATTCTCAATATATTTACCCAACTTTGGAGTCGGGGTCGAATCCACAGGGAATAATGTGAGTGGCGATTAAACTAGTTTGAACCTAAAACTACAAGTTAAAAATTCAAACAACAGGCATGAAAAGATAAATGGGGGTTTTGAGTTTAACAAGTAATTGTTGGTCACCTTGGTTTCAGTTTGTAATCTAGTGTTTAAGAAATAACTAGGATTATGTTCATTAAGGCTTACGGTACATGACAGATACTAAAATTTATTCAAGGTTCTCATGGTAGTTAGAATGATAAGCTATCTTTATCGATGGTATGTTCAAATGTCTCTCGACCTATTCAAGCATTTAATTCCCTAATCCTCTTGGACTTAGGGAATCGCTTATCGCTACACAGATTCTACCTCAGGTTAATCAACCTTGTTACAACGCTAATTATTAAACGAAGCCTTTTCGAGTCCCTGTTGATAATTCACTTCCTACTATTTATGATTTCATTCTCAAGAAAACAAAAGTAGGAACGCCTATTGTTTTCCACCAACAAACATAAATTATAGTCTCAGAATTAACAAGAAATCCTAACACCTATTAAATCTTGAGTATTTAACACCTTATCATGACCTAACCCTAGATACCATAATCTAGGTTAATGGAATTTAACCACTCATAATGTAACGAACAAAACACATAATTGAATTCATGATTTGAAAGATAAACTTACAGAGATGAATAATAACTAGTGAATCACAGATTAGATCACAAAGGAAATTCCAAAGTAATGATATTAATCTCTTCAAAGGATTTGCTTCTTCAAGCCAAGAAAATTAGAGCGAGAAAATATCAATGTGTTGTCTCACCAAAAACTCAAGTGCGGCTCTCTCCCCATTTGTGGAATAATAATCTTAGAAAATCCTCCTACAGGTCTTTAAATATTCAACCCTAAATAAGGAAATAAAATTAAAATTTAAGATTTTCTTCTGGATGGGTGACAGCATTCTTGGAGGCACATCATAAGTATGACGGCGTGTGCAGGATGCCGTCAAAGTCTCCAGTGAATTACTATCTTTTGATTTTTTTGATGGCAAATCTGACGGGGTGTCAAATATGTGATGGCCCGTGAAAAATGTTGTCATATATTCACTGGATATTAGCATAATCTACCTCAGGTTGATGACCACTTTGAGAGCCCGTCCCATGCTTGACGGTGCTTTCGAAACATCGTCACATTTTATCTCAATTCCTCAGGTTCTGTCTAAGTTTGACGGCAACTTTGACAGCCTTTCATATGTCTAACGGCTCTTCAAAAATGGCGTCAACTTCAGTATAGCTCATTTGCACCAGATTTCAGCTGATTTATTCTTATTTTCTTTGGTTTCCTCCCTGATCACTTGTATCTGCATTACAAAAATAAATCAATAAATAAAAAACAAAAGTTTCTTAACACTTCGCAATTATTTTGAGCTAAAAAACATTAAATGTGTTAGCTTTTGCTCACACATCAACACCCTTAACTTAAAATAATTGCTTGTCCTCAAGCAACAAACTAACTTAGAGAATACAAAGAACATTCAGCAGTCAACAACCATTTTAGCTCAAAACTCAGTTACAACCTCCAAGGTCAATCAATTTAAACTACTGTGTATCTTATTGAAAAGCAGCAATGTAACACAAAGGATTCCAGCCATGGCATCAACTAAGTACCAACAATCATGCTTATTATAATATGACACTACCCAAACAAGTAAGTCACCTAGCAACATACTAGTGTGCCCTCACAACAAAGAATTTTCCATTTTTCTCTCACAATAGAAATCAAAGTATAAACATGGGGATCATCACATAAACACTCACTCTCAGAATGAAGTTCAAACCAATGTTTGCCGAAAACCATATGCTTGACCTTATCTTCATTACCAAAGTGTCTAGATATGTAAGCTAAGATCACTATAGGGCTTTCTTAGGCTTGTAACATAGGCTAAGGGCTGGTATGATAGTAGATGGAATTTAGAGTGACTAACCTCCTTGGCACTACCTTAACTTGTTGGGTCCACTTATTAACCTCTTTTTCTTTTCTTTTCTTTTTCTCTTTACCACACATTTAGAATGGGTGTAGTTTTTCTTTTTGTTCAAACAAACTTTTTTCTTGCTCTTTTTCACCAACACCCAATTTTCTATTTCTTTTTCACTTATTCTTTTTCTTTCACTCTACCCTTCTTCATACCCAATTTACATCACTCACCCCTATGATAGCCACCCTCAACTTAGGCTATTTACCTAAGTTAAGATGCACAGTGTCTAAGAAGGACTAGGGCCAAAATAGGTTCATTATGATTAAAAAAAAAGTGATAGGTATCATAGAAAGAAACTGGTCAATTCAGGCTCAAACAGGGATCAAGGGATATCATGCATTACGGGAATGGAATTTAGGCTACTAGTGACTTAAATTCAAAAATTGCCAATGATCCTTTCCTAACCCCTACCTTTCAACTAAGGTAAGATGAACCAAGCAAGTTCTGGATTCGACAGTACAAAGGGAACTCAGTAATCTCACACATAAATGGCACACTGGTACATTACAAGCTATTACCTATTCAGTTCATGAAATTGTTAGTAGTGATTATCATGTCACTAGTACTAATGCCACAACAAGATGCACAGTGGTCACACATGAATGCATGTCACACAGTTATAAAACAAATCATTGGAGTGGTGTTCAAAAAATCAACAAAAATATGTCAACTGTCCCAGATACTTATTTTTCCCTTAATTAACCACAACACATCACAAAAAAACACAATACGCCTAAACATGCCAGCTTTACTAGGAACAAGACTCCGGGAAAAAGAGGCACGACAACAAAAACCCTAAGAAGTCATCCACACCCACAAGTAGTCCCAACACCCTCGACTTAAAATCATGCAATGTCCCCAATGCGTCAAACCAAAACAAGAGAGTTAGAAACATACCTGTGATAACATGGATGTGAAAATCATAATACAAATACAATTAACAAAATACCTTGGGTTTCCTTCCAAGAAGTGCCTAATTTAGTGTCGCAGCATGACTCAGTTATCTTGACTACTCAGACTTTGTCAAGATACCTTGTTGATAATTATTTATGTCTTCACTTAGAGGATTTGAAACGCCAGCCAACTTTTGATCAATACATTTTCGGGGTGTGTTGGAAAAATGTGAGGGCATGATGAGTAATGTTCTATCACGCCACTTCGAAGACTTGAACTGCTTGCCAAATTTTGCATCAAACTTTCGTATGGGTTAATTTTGCAACAGTGCAAATCTTAAACAGCCACTAAATGGACATCTATCTTTAAGCTCCTTGGCCTTCAATATTGGGGTTGTAGTATAACCTTTTGGAAGGATAAACTCCAAAATGTAAGAATCTTTCTCCTCATTTTCAAAATTCATTATTTGCTTGGGTGATTCAACTTTCATCACATCCATTAAGCATAATGTTGAAAAGTGATTCGAATGAGGACTAACCCTCAATTTTGGAACAACTTCCCTATTAGTATTTTTACCCCAAAATGGACTAGAGTCTTCATGAGGATTGTGCTTGATTTCTTTTTTTGAGTCTATTACCATTTCGTCATCCTTGGTATCTTCATTCATGAATGGTTTGGTTGGTTGGTAAATCACCGAGGGTTGCTCAACATCAACCTTATCATCAACATCGGATTCTTGCTCTTTATCTTTACACTCTTCCATTATTTTAAATAATTCCATGGACAAGATATCATCTAAACATAATATAGAAAAGTGTTTTGGATGATTGACCTCGATATCCATCTCTTCTATCCTTTCTCTTCCCTTGTTAAATGTCCTAATGTCTTGACGTATGTCACATATGGTATCATTCATTGTGTCTATACAATCCAACATTAGTTGAAGCATAGCTTCAATGTCACTCTTTCCAGTGCTTCGTTCTTACTTTTCTTGACCATAAGACCTGTCATACTCATAAGAAAAACTAGAACTTGGGTTAGCGGAATAGGGGGAGGGGGGATTTGCGTAATCACTCCCATTCCCATCTTGACCACCATATAAAGAACAATTATACTACCGGTAGGATGGAGATGGTGCACACATCTCTATTCGAGAAGCATATCTACAATCTTGCCAAAAGAAGGGTCCATCATAATATGGACATGGATCATCCAGATAAGATTTCCAACCATCAAACTCATATTCATTCCATGATGCCATAGTAAGATATAAACAAAATAAAGAAAATCTACCTAACACAAGAAACAAAGGAAATTACAAACAAATATTTACAAGTTTGAATTCAAGCAAGTAATCTAAAATTCAAAACTAACTTAATACGCCAAATTGATCCCCGACAACGGTGTCATTTTTGATAACGCTCAACTTACATCTCAATTTAGTGTAAGGTGATCGTTGTCAATATATTTACCCAACTTTGGAGTCGGGGTCGAATCCACAGGGAACAATGTGAGTGGCGATTAAACTAGTTTGAACCTAAATCTACAAGTCAAACTCAAACAACAGGCATGAAAAGATAAATGGGGGTTTTGAGTTTAACAAGTAATTGTTGGTCACCTTGGTTTCAGTTTGTAATCAAGAGTTTATGAAATAACCAGGATTATGTTCACTAGAGCTTACGGTATATGACAAATACTAAAATTTACTCAAGGTTCTCATGGTAGTTAGAATGACAAGCTATCTTTATATATGGTATGCTCAAATGTCTCTCAACCTATTCAAGCATCTAAATACCTAATCCTCTCAAACTTAGGGAATTGCTTATTACTACACAGATTTTACCTCAGGTTAATCAACCTTATTACAGCGCTAATTATTAAACGAAGCCTTTCCGAGTCCCTGTTGATAACTCACTTCCTACTGTTTATGATTTTTTTCTCAAGCAAACCAAAGTAGGCATGCCTATTGCAACCAACAGTCATAAATTATAGTCTCAGAATTATCAAGAAATCCTAAAACCTATTAAACCTTAAGTATTTAACACCTTATCATGACCTAACCCTAGATCCAATAATCTAGGTTAATGGAATTTAGCCATTCATGATGTAACGAACGAAACACATAATTGAATTCATGATTTGAAAGATAAACTTACAGAGATGAATAATAACTAGTGAATCACAGATTAGATCACAAAGGAAATTCCAAAGTAATGATATTAATCTCTTCAAAGGATTTGCTTCTTCAAGCCAAGAAAAATAGAGTGAGAAAATATAAATGTGTTGTCTCACCAAAAACTCAAGTGCGGCTCTCTCCCCTTCTGTGGAATAATAATCTTAGAAAGTACTCCTACTAGTCTTTAAATAGTAAACCCTAAATAAGGAAATAAAATTAAAATTTAAGATTTTCTTCAGGATGGGTGACGGCATTCTTGAAGGAGCATCATAAGTATGATGGCGTCTGCAGGATGTCGTCAAAGTCTCCTATGAATTACTATCTTCTGATTTTTCTAACGGAAAATCTGATGGCATGTCAAATATGTGACGGCCCATGAAAAATTGTCACATCTTTACTGGAAATCAACATAATCTGCCTCAGGTTGACGATCACTTTGATAGGCCATCCCATGCTTGACGGCGCTTCCAAAACATTGTCACATTTCATCTCAATTCCTCAGGTTTTGTCTAAGTTTGACAGCAACTTTGACTGCCTGTCATATGTGTGACGGTGCTTCAGAAATGGCGTCAACTTCAGTATAGCTCATTTGCACCAGATTTTAGTTGATTTATTCTTATTTTCTTTGGTTTCCTCCCCGATCACTTGTATCTGCATTAAAAAGTAAAATAATAAAAAAAACCAAAAGTTTCTTAAGACTTTGCAATTATTTTAAGCTAAAAAGCATTAAATGTGTTAGCTTTTGCTCACACATCACTATTCTATCACTGGTTCATTAGAAAATTAAAAAGTGACCATTACCGTTCTACAATCCAAGGGAGCATATCATGAGTGGAGATAATTTATCCTCAATATTAGATCAAAATCTACCACCTCGTGATGAAGAATAGACACAACACAACCTCTATAAACTCTCCTCTTAACAATAGACTCACCTACAGGGGTAGAGACTGATAAGGGGTCAGAAATATTTTTAGGATCAAAAACAAAGTATACAACTACATAAGGAGTCACATAGGATAGGGTCAAATCATGATCAAATAATACATTAACATCACAGGAGAAAATCTATAACATCCCTATGACAACATTTGGAGATGCTTCAAAATCTTGTTGAATAGACAGTGCAAATATATAATTATATACATTTCCTATCCCTGAAGTGGCACCCTTAGTAGTAGGAGTTGAAGAAGTAGTAGACAGGGCTTTGTTAGCCCCAAATGCACCCCTAGATGTAGGGAAGTCCCGCTGCCTATAACCCGACTAAAAACAACCAAAGAATAAATTACTTTCTAAATAATAAAAGCCCCCACAAGCACAACAATGATGGTAAGTAGTGTTAACTAAGCTACAATGTTCTGAAACTGGGCACCCAGCACCTTAGCATCATTACTAAACTGAAATCTCTAATCACCCAAAGGTTTGGGGATTAGAGCACTTACAGATGAATGGGAATTTACCCAAAGATTTCTTTTTGAACCACTATCTTCTACCGTTCCTGCTATAATGCTAAATCGCATCCAGATTTGCATATTTAACCTTTTTACTCTACCTCCATTCTATGTATGCTTGTTTTTTTTGTCATTCTCTACTGGTTTTATATAAATACCAACCTTGATATGTCTATGTCGTTATTCAGTATGTCACCTTACACTCAAATACAAAATCACTAGAAAGGCTTAAAGTAAACTTCCTCATTCTGGACCTTATGTTAGACACAAACTCGAGAGCATAATGAGACAAACTGAGTAAGCTTCATGGCATACTCTTTCACACTCATCTTGCCCTAACTCAAATTCAAAAAATCCTCAACCTTGGCCTTTCTTAGCTCTTAAGGAAAGAATAGATCAAGAATGGCGTAAGGAAATTCCTCCTAAATAATAGGTTTAGCATACTCAACCTTAGTCATCTCCCATTCATCATACCATAGATAAGCCACCCCTTTCAATTAATAAGCCAAAAATTCAATCCTGTCACTATCACTAGTATGCATTAACCAAAAGATCTTCTCCATTTTGTCAACAAAATCTTAAGGGACTTCCTACACTTTAGACCCAATAAAGGTAGTTTAATCACATAAGCTAGCCAACCCGAGTAGTATCTAAAGAACCATCACCATGACTATCAAAATTGGATGAAAAAATTGTAAAAGAGTCTTGGAACCAATATGCTCTAGTAAAGTGCCTCAGGCAGCTGATAATTTGTAACACCCCGTATTTTCCTAAATTAATTTAAGTCTCAATACATGAGTATTCATAAATGAAATTTTTGAAGAACTTATTATTTTTAAGCTTAGAGCCTGCCATTGCGTAGGAAATTCAGTTATCTTTCCAATGATATAAAATTTGCCTAAATCCGATAATCGAGTAAGAAGTTATGGTGATTTTAAGTTTTAGTCATTAAATACCGTTATTTTAACCCTTAGAACATCGATTAGGTAGCACAAATGACATTTGTCAATTTCCAGTGTGACTCCATGATCAAGGCGCATCGTGGAGCAGGCCAATTTCTCATTTGTTAATTTTCAGTAGGCCTCCGCAATTATGGCGCATCATGGAGATGGCCAAATTAGAATCCACAGGCTTACCGCAATGGTGGCACGTAGCAGCATTTGTCTAGGTCCCAGTTTTCCCTTTTACAGTATCTTAGTGCGATAGTGGCGCGTCATGCCAAGGCCAAAAATCGGGATGGTCAGTTTTCAGCTTCCCTTTTTAAATTTGTTTTGGGGTATTTGGGTCTTTTCCCATCACCCTAATTAAACCTAAAACATGAACTTTAATCCCTAAACATCCTAAGTGGTCATCATTATTTCAATTCCTCTCAAAATAAAAATCCCTCTTTCAAGAGCAAGAAACCCTAGCTTTCAAATTCAACGCCAATACTCAAGAACTCACCCAGAACTTCAAGAAATTCACTATCCAAGGTATGTTAAATCTTCATCTATGGACCTCTTTCATCTATAGAGTCCAAGCAATCCTTTTGAATTATAAAATTATAAACTTTTCAAGTAATTATGTTTTAAATTATGGTTTCATCCATGAATCTCCATGTACTATTGATTTTATACCATGTCACCATGAAATTATTGTTATTATTCAATCTTTCGTGTTTTAATGTCATTATTTACTAAATTAAACCATGATTTAATGCTATTACGATGAATTCATGCTATTCCAACAAATTTTATGTCATTCCTATGATTGTTTTAAACCATGAAATACAAGTGTTTGATAAAATGCTTACAAAAGTGATTTATTTAATAAGAGCCTTCATATTTTGGTCTTCAAGCTTTAGTGTTTTTTTAGTATTGTTGTTTTGAGTCCTGGAGGTATTGAATACCTAAAAACCATAGCTGTTTAATTATTCTAACCTCAGTACATTATAGAATAGCCTTTAGATTATATTATGAGCATTATCAGAATAGTCAGATATCAGTTATTCAACTTAGAATGGTCTAGTATCTCAGTGTCTTTTAGTTTGGAGTACGATTTAGCACCTAGCTAGTGTAGGGATGGCAGATTCCCCGTCAGATAGGTAGAGTCATTAGTATCAGTCCTTATACTCCAAAACTACGTAGTGGGCATAGGATATGAGTAGTCACCCCTTAGATTAGGCTTGACTATCTCACAAGGGTCTCCCGTTAGTTTAGGCTTGACTCCCTTAGTCCTTTGGAAATTATATTAGTTTAATGGATCCACACAACTATTGTTAGTACCAGTGGTATGATATTAACACTCTTCTAGCTGGGATTACACATTGGATCATGATTAGCTCAAGTTGGGTAATGTCGGTTAGATGATACCTCCCACAGTCTCAGATATAATCTTTGTTATAGTCCCAACTTAGTTATTTAGTCTTAGTTTTGCTGGACCAAAGCATACAAATTTCAGTTATTTCAGTATTCCAGTTTATAGATTTTACTTAGTTCATGTTATATGCTTGGTCATGCATCCTCAGCATTTACAAATTTCCATGCATTATCAGTATCTACAAATTCTATGCTCACTACTCAGTACTCCATGCTTTACATGCATATCCAGTTAATTATTAGATTTTTTCATGAAACCATGCGTTCCAGCCTACCTTATTTAGCATACCAGTATATTCAAAGTACTGATTGCATACCTTTTTTTCGCTATGATGTATTATATCATTGGTTTTGATGCTCAGTTCCTAGCTCGTTATTAGACTTATTATATACTCAGCAATAGCAGTGGTGAGTCCTCATACTTCGAGGATAGGCTTACTTTATTTCATGCTTAGTTTGTAGTTAGTTGGAGTTAGTTGGGACCTTTCCCATCAACTCTTATTAAGTCATTTAGTTTTAGAGGCTTTTTTAGACATTAAAGTTTGTTATTCAATATTCAGATATTACATTTAGTTATCCAGTTTATCATTGTTTTATCAGATTCATTCTGTTATTTCTATATATACATATTTTAGTTTCAAATTCAGTTTTTAAAACCTTATGGCATGTCAGTATTCTTCTATATTTATGATCATGTTATTTAGTGCTCACAGTAGGTACCAACTCATGAGTTAGTTTGTGGTCCCTCGAGACTATAAGCACCGTGTGATGACTAAGGGGTAGTTTTGGGTCGTTACAAACTTGGTATCAGAGCCTAAGGTTTTAAAGTGTCCTAGAAAGTCTGAAAGACATATCGAGTAGAGTCTTGTGCATGGGTGTGTAGCGCGCAACACTTATGGATAAGAGGCTACAAGGCATTTTGGAAAAGTTCTCCTTCTTTTAGTATTCATGTCATGTGAGTGAGCATGAGCTCAAGTTATATTCCCTGTCTAATCTATTTCTTCATGTTGTTTACAGAATATGCCTCCTAAAAAGAACAAAAGAACAACAGAAACTCAGCCATCCCCTCATCCCGTTTAGGAAGATCCTCTGCATGAGCATGTTACTCATGCAGAATTCAGGGATGCATTCACTACTCTAGCAAACTCCACAACAGCACAAAATAAATGACCATCTACTATCTGGCCAACCCAGTGGGGTCAGAAGAATCCTCTTTTTTTCACGGGGTCTAAGTCTGAATAGGATCTACAACAATTATTAGATATGGTTCAGAAGGTAATAGATGCTATGGGGTGACGTCTAGTTAGAGTGCCGAGTTGGCTTCATATCAATTGCAAGATGTAGGCCATACTTGGTTTAAGCAGTGGAAAGTTGATTGAGGTGTTGATGCAGGGTCAATAGAATAAGAAGAGTTTTCCATGACTTTCTTGGATAGATTCTTTACATTAGAGTAGAGGGAGGCCAAGGTGCTAAAATTTATTCATTTGAGACAAGGCATCATGAGTGTGAGGGAGTATTCTCTTAAGTTTACTTAGTTAGCTAGATATGCTCCTTATGTGGTAGATGATAATAGGTCCAAGATAAGTAAGTTTGTGTTTGGCATGTTTGATAGTATGGTCAAGAAGTGTAGGACTGCAATGCTAAATAGTGAGATGGATTTTTCTAGCATGATGGTCCATGCTCAACAGATAGAGGAGCAAAATACTAAAGAGAGGGATAGAGGAAATAAGAGAGCTAGGATGGGTAGTTTTAATTTTAATTAGCCAAAGTTAGAAGGTGGTAACCTTCCGTTTCATCAGAGGTCTTTAGCCCCTGTACCTTCTTCAGCCAGTGCCCCAGTACCTAAATTTATAAATGATAATAGGGATAGGGCACCAGGCTTTAAGTCCCAGGTTAGTGTTAGCTGTGCTTGTACCAATCCTTTATGTTAGAAGTATGCCAGACACCATCAGGGTGAATGTAGAGTGGATAGTGATGTATGCTTTGAGTATGGCAAGCCAGGTCATCGGATTTAGAAGTGCCACTTCCAATACTACCAGTGGTCAGCGTCTGAGTAAATTACATGCTCTTCAGTCCTGCTAAGATTAGGAAAATTCTTCTGACATAGTTACTGGTACGTTGCAGGTCTTTCACTTATATGTTTATGCTTTTTTAAAACCTGGAGCTTCTCTTTCTTTTGTAACTCCATATATAGCTATCAATTTTAGAGTTAGTCCCGAAAATCTAGCAGAGCCTTTTTTAGTGTCTACCCTAGTAGGCATTTCCATTGTATCCAGACAGGTATACGGGAACTGTCCGACCACGATATCTCAAAAAGTTACTTCATTGATCTTGTGGAGTTAGAGATGACAAATTTTGACATCATTCTTAGCATGGATTGGCTCCACTTATTCTATGCCTCAGTTGATTGTAGAGAAAGAATAGTTCATTTTCAGTTCCAAATAAACCAGTTCTTGAATGGAGGGATAGAACTACAACTCTTAAGGGTTAGCTGATTTCTTACCTTAGAGCTAGAAAGATGATATCCAAGGAATGTATCTATCATCTTGTATGAGTCAAAGACTCCAAATCAAAAACTCCTACTCTTGAGTCAGTCCTAGTAGTAAATGAATTATCCGATGTATTTCCTAAAGATCTCCTCAGAGTTCCTCCCAAAAGAGAAATTGGCTTCAAAATAGACCTTCTCCCAGAAACTTAGCCTACATCTATTTTTCCATATACAATGGATCCAGCTGAACTTAAAGAACTAAAAGAACAGTTGGGTCACACCTATTCTATTCATATGTAAGAAAGACGGTTCTCTCAGAAAATGCATAGACTACCATCAGTTGAACAAGGTCACAGTCAAGAATAAATATCCACTTCCTAGAATTGATGACTTGTTTAGCCAAATTCAAGGTGCTAGCTACTTTTCCAAGATAGACCTTAGATTACGCTATCATCATCTTAGAGTCAGAGAATGTGACAGTCCAAAAATATCTTTCCAAACTCGGTATTGTCACTTCGAATTTCTAGTTATGTCCTTTGGTCTTACAAATTCCCCAACAGCCTTCATGGACTTGATAAACTAAGTTTTCAAGTAGTACTTGGACATATTTATCATATTCTTAATTTTTGACATTCTTGTCTATTTTCATAGCGAAAGTTATTATGCGGACCATCTCAACATAGTGCTTTAGACTCTTAGAGCTTATCAGTTGTTCGCTAAATTCAGTAAGTGTGAATTCTGCCTAAGATTAGTAGCATTCCTTGGACATATTATTTCCAGTGATGGCATTAGAGTTAATCCCCAAAAGGCTGAAGTGGTAAATACTGGTCTAGATACATCTCTCCATCACATATCAAAAGTTTCTTGGGTTTAGCTAGCTACTACTATCAGTATTTTGAAGGGTTTTCTTCTATTGCATCCCCTACATCTAGATTGACTCATAAGAAAGTTAAGTTTTAGTGGTTAGATTCATATGAGAAGAGTTTTTAGGAGTTGAAGAATCAACTCAGGTCAGCCCCAGTCTTGACTCTACCAGATGGTTCAGATGGTTTTATTGTGTACTGTGATACATCCAGAGTAGTTTTGGGTTGTGTCCTCATGCAGAGAGGTAAGGCCATAGCTTATGCCTCCATACAACTTAAACCCCATAAGAAGAATTATCCACCTCATGATCTTGAGCTAGCAGCTGTAGTGTTTACCTTAAAGATTTATAGGTATTACTTGTATGGGGTGCATGTAGATGTGTTCACAGATCACAAAAGCCTTTAGCATGTTTTCTTTCATAAAGATTTGAATTTGCATCAGAGAAGATGGTTAGAGTTATTGAAAGTTTATGACATAAGTGTTCTATATCATCCGAGAAAGGCCAATGTAGTGGCTGATGATCTCAATAGAATGTATATGGGTAGTGTGGCTCATGTTGAGGATGGTAAGAAGAAGTTAACTTAGGAAGTTCACCAGCTTGCCTGACTAGGTGTTTCCTTAGTTAATTTCATAGAAGTTAGTATGTGGATATAGAGTAGCTCAGAGTTATCTCTAGACTCCGAGGTAAAGGAAAAGTAGGATAGAGATCCCAATCTAGTTAAGTTGAAAGAATCAGTTAGAGATCAGAAGGTGGAGGTTTTCTCCCAAGGAAGAGATGGTAATTTGCGTTGTCAGGGTAGATTGTTTGTTCATGGCATAGATGATTTATGGCAACGACTTCTTGAAAAAGTGCATGGGGCACATTACTCTATTTATCCAGTGGCCACTAAGATCTACCGTGACTTGTGGGAGATCTATTGGTAGAGTGGGATGAAGAGAGATATTGTAGAGTTTGTTGATAAGTTCTCTATATATCAGGAAGTTAAGGTTGAGCACCTGAAACCTAGTGGGTCCATATAGGAGTTAAGTATTCCTATGTGGAAATGAGAGAAAGTGAACATGGACTTTGTGATAGGTTTGCCTCGTACCCACTATCAGCATGACTCTATTTGGGTTATCATAGATAGGATGACCAAATTAGTTCATTTCTTGCCAGTCCATACTTCTTATTCAGTCGAGGACTATGCTAATCTCTATCTCAGAGATTTCATTAGGTTGTATGGTGTTCCCTTATCTATCATCTAAGATAGAGGTACTTAGTTTACATTTCACATCTGGAAAGTATTCTAAAAGGGTCTTGGTACCCAAGTCCACCTCAGTACAGACTTCCACCCTTAGATAGACGGTCAAGCAGAAAGGACCATTCAGACTCTTGAGGATATGCTGAGAGCATACGTTGTTGATTTCAAAGGTGGTTGGGATGACCATTTTCCTTTGATTGAATTCGCATACAATAACAACTATCATTCAAGTATTCGTATGGCTTCATTTGAGTCTCTCTATGATAGAAGATTTAGATCTCCAATTAGTTGGTTTGAAATAGATGAGGCTGTAGTAGTAGGGCCTAACTTGGTGTTTGATGCAATAGAAAAAGTTTAGTTGATCAGAGAGAGGCTTAAGGCTGCCCAGAGCCGACATAAATCGTATGCAGATGTGAGGAGAAAGGATCTCGAATTTGAGGTTGGTGACTTCGTGTACTTGAAAATCTCTCCCATGAAGGGAGTCAGAGATTCAGCAAGAAAGGGAAACTCAGTTCTTGATATATCGTTCCCTATAGAATTCTTAGTTATTTCGAAAAGGTAGCTTACAAGATGGAGTTACATTTAGATTTAGCCGCAGTACACCCAGTGTTCCATGTCTCATTGTTGAAAAATTGCATTGGTGATCCAGCTATAGTTGTTCCCTTACAAAGTGTAGGTATTCAGAATAGTCTTTCCTTTGAGGAAGTCCCAGTCAAAATTCTTGATCATCAAGTTCATAGACTAAGGAACAAAGAGGTTCCACTAGTTAAAGTTCTTTAATGGAAACAGTCCGTTGAGGGAGCCACTTGGGAAGCAAAAGCAGATATACGGACCAAGTAGCCCCATCTTTTCTCTGCGAATCCAAATTCAGTAGAAGGTACTAATCTTCTTAAGATTTTCTTTTCTCTGTCATGCTCAGTTTCAGTTGCACATCATATGCATCTCAGTCATGTATTGATGAATTAGTTTAGTCATGCATTCCATGCATTAGACATGCATACCATGAATTAGACATGCATATTCACTGTGTAAGCTAAGCCCATCAGTTCCCTCAGCTTAACTAGTTTCATTCGGGGATAAATGATCCCAAGGGGGAGATATTATAATACCCCATATTACCCTAGCACAATCTATGTCCCAATACATGAGTATTCGCATATGAAATTTTTGAAGCACTCATTATTTCAGTTTAAGGCATGTCATTGCGCAGGAAATTCTGTTAGATTTCCAACAATATAAAATTCGTCTAAATTCGATAACTGAGTAAGAAATTATGATGATTTTAAGTTTTAGTCGTTAAAAACCGTTATTTTAACCCTTAGCATGTCGCGTAGGCAGCCTAAATGACAATTGTCGATTTCCAGTGTGACTCCGTGATCATGGCACATCGCGGAGCAGGCCAATTTCCCATTTTTCATTTTCTAGTGGGACTGCATAATCATGGCGCATCGCGGAGATAGACAAATAGGAATCCACAAGCTTATTGCGATGGTGGCGCATCACGGCATTTGCACAGGTCCCAGCTGTCCTTTTTCTAGTGGCTTGGCATGATAGTGGCACGTCGCGTCAAGGCCAAAAATCAGGATGGTCAGTTTTTAGCTTTCATTTTTAAATTTGTTCAGGGTTATTTGGATCTTTTTCCACAGCCCTAAGTAACCTAAAACACAAAATTTAATTCCTAAACACCCTAAGTAGTCATCATTATTTCAATTCCTCTCACAATCAAAAATCCCTCTTTCAAGAACAAGAAACCCTAGCTTTCAAATTCAATGCCAATCCTCAAGAACTCACCCAGAACATCAAAAAATTCACTATCCCAGGTATGTTAAATGTTCATCCATGGATCCCTTTCATCCATGGAGTCCAAGCTACCTTTTTAAATTATAAAATTGTGACCTTTTTAATTTATTATGTTTAAAATTATGGTTTCATCCATGAATCTCCATGTACTATCGATTTTATACCATGTCACCATGAAATTATTATTGTTATTCAATCTTCCATATTTTAATGTTATTATTTACTGAATTAAACCATGATTTAATGCTATTATGATGAATTGATATTATTCCTACAAATTCCATGTCATTCCTATGATTGTTTTAAACCATGAAATACAAGTATTTCATAAAATGCCCACAAGAGTAATTTATTTAATAAGAGCCTTCATGTTTTGGTCTTCAAGCTTTAGTGTCTTTTAGTATTGTTGTTTTGAGTCCTGGGGGTATTGAATACCCGAAACCATAGCTATTTATTTAGTCTAGCCTCAGTACATTACAGAATAGCCTTTAAATTATATTATGAGCATTATCAGAATAGTCAGATATCAGTTATTCAACTCAGAATAGTCTAGTATCTCAATGTCTTTTAGTTGGGAGTAGGATTTAGCACCAAGCGAGTGTAGATATGGAGGCTTCCCCGTCTGATAGGTAGAGTCATTAGTTGCAGTCTCTATACTCCATAACTATATAGCTAGAGTAAGATTTGAGTAGTCACCCATTAAATTAGGCTTGACTATCTCACAGGGGTCACCCGTCCATTCAGGCTTGATAACCTTAGTCCTTTGGACATTATATCAGTTTAGTGGATCCATACAACCATTATTTGTACCCATGGCATGGTATTAACACCCTTCCAGTTGGGGTTACAAGTTGGACCCCGATTAGCTCAAATTGGGGAATATCGGTTAGATGATACCTCCCATAGTCTCAGATATAGTCTCAGTTATAGTCCAGCTCAGTTATTTAGTCTTAGTGTTATTGGACCAAAGCATACAGATTTTAGTTATTTTAGTATTCCAGTTTACATATTTTACTTAGTTCGTGTAATATGCTTGGTCATACATTCTCCATATTTACAGATTTCCATGCATAATCAGTATCTACTGATTTTGTGCACTCTACTCAGTACTCCATGGTTTACATACATATCTAGTTAATTATTAGTTTTTTTTATGAAACCATGCATACCAGCCTACCTCATTTAGCATACCAATACATTCAAAGTACTGATCGCATACTTTTTCTTTTGTGCTATGATGTATTATATCATAGGTTCTGACGCTCAGTTCCTGGCTTGTGATTAGACTTATCAGATCCTCAGCAGTAGTAGTGGTGAGTCCTCATACTTTGAGGACAGGCTTACTTTATTTCATGTCTCAGTTAGTAGTTAGTTGGAGTTAGTTGGGGCCTGTCCCATCAACTCATATTCAGTCAGTCAGTTTTAGAGGCTTTTTAGATATTAGAGTCAGTTATTTAATATTCAGATATTGCAGTTAGTTATCCATTTTATCATTGTTTTTTCAGATTCAATCAGTTATTTGTATAAACTCATATTTCAGTTTTAAATTCAGTTATTAAAACCTTATGGCATGTTAGTATTCATCCGCATTTATGATCATGTTATTCAGTGCTCACAGTAGGTACCAGCTCATGGGTTATCTTGTGGTCCCTCGGGATTGTAAGTACCATGTGATGACTAGGTGGTAGTCTAAGTTCATTATATAATTCTCCACCTACGAATGCTACACTCTACAGGAGCACCCTCGGTAAGTTGCAATATTTATCATTCACATGGCATGACATTTCTTATATTGTCAACAAACTATCTCAGTTTATGCATGATCCAACTGATGAACATTGAAAGGCGGTTAAAAGGATACTACGATATCTCAAAGCCACGATAACTTCAGGTCTTCGTATTCGTTGCATCTCTGACTACAATCTTTATATATATGTTAATGCTAATTGGGAAAAAGACCTAAATGACAGAGTATCCACATCAGGCTATGTTTTTTTCTTTGGGTGCTATCCTATGAGTTGGTCATAAGAAAAGCAACAAGCTGTAGCTCGCTTATCTACTGAAGCAAAGTACAAATCAGTTGCAAATGCTCTTGCAGAACTTGCATGGGTGTTCAACTTGCTTAATGAATTGTGTATCACCATTCTAAATACACCCACAATCTTCTGTGATAATGTTGGTGTCACTAATCTCTGTCATAATCCAGCATTCCACGGTCATATGAAATATATTGTTATTAACTTTTGTTATGTTAGGAACCAAGTTCAAGCGCATCAGGTTCTTGTCAAACAGACTCATGCTTATGATCAACTTGCTAATACACTTACCGAGCCATTACCAGAACCAGCCTTTGCAAGGTGTTGATACAAATTAGGCATTGTTGCACCACACCTAACTTGAGGGGGTGTATCAAGCATAATTATTTTATATTATTATTATTAGAATAATTTACTATTATAGTTACTGTTTTTTTGTATTTGTCGATGACTTCGTATTGTAGGAGTTTACTATTGTTGTATATCTACAGAAGACTCCAACTATTCAGGTGTATACAAAATAGTTAGCTTTCTTAAGTTTAGTTGTAGGTTGCTATTATTTACTGTATTTAAAGCTTGGATCTTAAGGAATAAAATCATCTTTTGACTACTTCTCTCTATCTGATTTTATAACTATCAGTTTTGATAGAGCTTCAGTACAATGACCATAAATTTTTGCTCCAACATTGAATTAAGAGAAAATTAGATGGATTAAGAAGCTATTTCAAATATATATACTTTGGTGGATCATGAGCTCAAAAATACTTTATAATCTACGAGTCATGCTCATTTAAAGTAGACTGAAGCAAGTTACTTCATGAGAAATCAATTGGTATGGGAGGTTTTGACTTTGCTTTGATCTCGGAGTTACTTTAGGCCTTAATACATGTATAAATCACTTCCAATACTATAAAAACATGGAGTTTAATTTTACATGTACTTGTAATTTATACATCACTAGGTGCATAAAGGTTATAAAATTTTTGGGGTGTTATATTAGCCATGTACATGTGTTATATCAGGTTGGTCTAATGACTAGTCTTTAGCTTTACGTTTACATGGTTGCAATACTTATTTATCAGTTGATTCTCTTAGTTTCATAGAACTTATACGTGTTCCTTGGTGAGGGTTAATAAGACATCTTCTCGGGTTTTTTGTTCATAAAGAGAACTAGTAGGTCGATGCATAATAATCTTGATGATTTTGTAAGATTATTGAGGTTGATCTTGTATTATCATATACTCATATGTGTATGAACACAACCAATGATTTTATATGCTATCTCTATAAGAAGTTCTACCATTTGAAGCTTAATACTTTAGATATTTTCCTCTTAGGATCCTTAGCACGATGAAATAGCAGAATACTTGTGTTTGGTTTGGTGATAAATAAGCACTGTGAATGATGTGATAGCAACTAACAATTAGAATTAAAACTAGAGTTACATGTCTCTGGTTTTATCTCTATAAGAAATTTTACCACTTAAGTACTAGTTAAACCAGTTTCTTCATTGGAAAGGGTTGGACATCTAGTATGTTACATATGAATAGTATCTTTTTGCTTATGCCTTTCGCTCACCTTGTTGTAATATTTTCTCTCAATTAAACAACCTACTAAATTCATAAGATTTCCTATGCTGATGGATGATGTAACCAAAAGCTAAATATCAGTTACATTTTCGTTGAAGTATTAATTGCTGGAGTTTTTTTTTTTTTTTGTTTTCTGATTAAAATACTTTTGCACTACTTTCTTAGTGTGCTTTTAATGCAATTATTTACCTTGTAAAAAAAGTCATTAACTAATGGTATTTTCTCCTTTTAGATCCCATGTTTTCAAATCGGTCTAAAATATCCAGTTGAAACTGTTTCAGGCAAGTTTCATCTCTGTTTGATTAAATCTATTTTCCTTTAGAATAGACTAGACAAAGATTCAAGAAGGGTGCTGAGATTATGTTCTTATTGGATCTCGATGGTGTTATATCGTTGCAACGATAATGTTGTGCTGTTAGGTTGTTCACTTCATCACATTGTGCATGCAAGAGTTACTGCTCACTAATCTCCTTTCCTGGTTTAAAACCAGAAACACTTTTGGAGACATTTGCAACATTTAGGAAGTTCCGCCAAGTACCAATAATGATACGTCATACATATGAGGTACTCTTCTTCAGCTATTCTTCTAGGATTGAACATTCATGGAAGCATTTATAGTATGGTTTGCCATAACCCCAATGAAACCTTGAGAGTGTAGAAAAATTCAATCTAGATAAGATCAAGCTTCGACTAAATTCAACAAGAAAAAGGGCAAATAGAAGTCTCAAGGCAGGTGTTTAACTTGTCTGTTCCATACCTATTGTTGGGATGGTTTTGGTGACCAACATGACAAATGAAACATGTTAGATGAAGCAGTCCACTAAACTAAAGTGCAGAGTCAAAGAAACACAATGTTGTTACTGGAAAATGAAGACAAGATAAGAATGCTTAAGATTAGGACTTGATAAAATCATAATGATGAATCATGTGTGATAAAAATGAAGTTGTAGTTGAATACAACACCTTTTTGATAATATGAAGAGAAAAAGTTTCACTTAAATGAGGAATTCAGTTTGAAGGAGTTTTATCAATGCAAGGGGTTGTACTCAAAGAAGGACTTTTAGTTGACAACAAACTCTGTTAATTAAAGAGTTCGAAGCAAAGTAGAAGACCAAGGAAATTAAACGACTCTTGGAAGAGTTGTTATATATCGAGGAAGTAACACATTTCGTTACTCAGGCACTTGAAAAGATAGCAACACATCAATGAATTATCAGTGAAGTTCCAAATCTTGAAGTATCGAAGTTGAACATGTTCTTAGAGTTAAGGAGTCTCAGACTTAAAGTATTAGGTTGGTTCTTGAGTTATATTGTTTTCTAGTCTTAGTGAAGTATAAATTGAGTTAGGAGCATTGTCTTCAAGGAGTTGATGGGATATGTCCCCAACTAATTCTAACTACTAAATAAACTAAAAACTGAAATAGTAATGTGATCATCATGTCCTCGAAGGATGAGGACTCACTGCTAACTCTGATCGCTGAACTAGGATGTTATTGGTTCTCTGGAGCTCATGCTTCTAAACCTATGGTAAAAGACACCATAGCACAACTACGTCAGTACTTTGAATGAACTGGTATGCAAGTGAGGTAGGCTGAATCCAATAGGTTCATATGCCTGAACAATACTAACAGACTAACTAAGATGAATATGAGAATACATGCATGCATACGTAACTGTAACTGAGATCATGATAGGTCTAAATACAGAGTTCTGACTACTAAGTCTACTGACATTGACATTTGAGTCACTGATGAGTGAGAAATTGATACTGTATTGCTGAATACTAAAGGACTGATACTATGATACTGATACATAGATAACTTTGTCTGACAGTTTTAATTATGATGAACTAGTATGGTTAACTGTATCTGACAGTCCTGAAGCTGAATACTGATAAAATGAGTTCTGATAACTGATGTAACTAATAACATGAGTGACTGTATCTAACATTCCTAAATTTGATGGAACTAGCTGAGTTCCATACTATATCTAAGTAACTGAATCTGATATCAGTCTTATCTAGCGGGTGATCTCTACATCTGATATACTGATACTGATTGACCATAGTTGAGATCAGTCCTGTCTGGTGGTGATCCCGGGGTCTATTTCTAATGATAAGGATTGAGTATATCTGACAGTCCTAAATCTATACTACTAGGTTGAATTGACTTTATCTGACAGTCCTGATTCTGTAATTGAAACTATAGGATATATTCATCTAACCGATATGCCCCATACTAAGCTAACTGGGGTCCAACCTGTAACCCTAGTTGGAAGGGTATCAGTACGATGCCACTGATAAAGGTAACTGCTGTAGAGTTAGTCCTAATCTAGTGAGTGACCTCTAGGATCAGTCTTATACATTTAAATGGACTAACGAGTGCTCCCTGAGTATGTCAGTCCTATCTAACAGGAGACATCTCATACCAATGCTGGCTACATAGTTCTAGAACTTAGGAATTGCTTCTAGAGAGATCAATCCTATCTAGCAGGTGAGTCCCCATCCCTAGGCTTGCTCGGTGCTGCATCCTACTCCCATCTGAAGACACTGAACTGATTAACTGAACTAAGCTGATCAACTAAACTGAACTGATACTAGTGGTATTGTCTAGTGGAGCTAAACTGAATTTACTGAGTTTCGTTGACTGATGAAATGTACAAAGTTCTGAGGATTGATCGAGACTACTGAAGTTACTAAGATTGTCTGGGAATACTAAGGTTACTGAGATTACTGAGCTACTGAAATTACTGAGATTTTTGAGATTTCCCGAGTCACATGACTAACTGAGTTCTATGGATCATAGCTTGACTGAGGATATCATCAAAACATGACATGTCTCTAGGCACACAGCTAATGTTTGGGTACAAGTACCCTCAGGACTCGATGATAAGAAACTGACATAGCATGGCTTACTTGAACACATAACCAACAACTCAATTCATAATTCATATATTGAAGTACTTCATCAAACATGTGATATGCATAAGCTTGTACATTTCATGATATCATACTACTTGGGCATTTTTCCTTCATCTTGGCATTTAAGCATACACATGGTAGGCATAGCACATGTAGACAACACAATATAACAATTAATCATCATGATTCATCTCTAATTTCATCTTCCTAGGGTTTATTTCTAGGTTCACATGAATATACATCTATACAAATCAATTCCATATAAAATTGATCACCCAACGTTGATTTGAATTCAATTGATCATTCTCAACATAAACAAAATAAACCCAACATCAAATTCATAAAAAGATCCATAAACTTAAGCTTAGAAAAGAGATTCTCAGGCTTCACGGACAAAACGAGTCCATGAATGAACATTACGCATACCTTAGTTCATGATTTCATGAAGCTTGACGGTGAAAACTTCTTGAATTTGAATCCCCAATAGAAACACTAGCTTGTTCTTGAGAGAAACTTGAGAGAAACTAGTATATTTTGGATGAAGAATTACTAAATCACGTGTTATTGGGTATATATAGGGGTGGAAAATTGATCCTTTTAACCCTGGACGCGTCTTTAATTTATGAGAAAATTTCCTGATTTTCATCCTTGGCACGACGCGCCACTATCACGCCAAGTAACTGGAATGTGACAAATGGGAAATTGCTCGGTGGCACGGCATGGAGCTATCGTATTTCCACATTCTCTGCAACCTGAAAGTTTGGCACGGTGCCACTATCGCGGAGTAACACTGGAAATTGACAATTGCCATTTGAGCTATCTCCGCGATGCATTGAAGGCTCAAGTAATACACTGTCTCACTAAAAAGGCTCTAACTCTTTACCCGAGTGTAAGATTTAGGCAAATTTCATATTGATGGAAAGCTTATTCGATTACCCGCATGATAAAAAGTGAAAATCTTGAAAATACCACGTGTACAGAAAGTGGATTAATATTTCAAAGAAAACTTCTAACATTCTTGGGAAACTTTTCAAGCTCAAAAAAGTATGGGGTATTACATTAGAAACACACCTGAAGATTATAATGAACATCCAATCCAAAGAAATATGTAAGAAAACCAAGATCATTCAAATGAAAAGAATTTGTAAGCTACCGTTAAGGGCTAGTGATTAGTGAATAATTAGTTCCTGTGATAATAATGTTATCTACATATACCAAAAAAAAGAAAATAACCTGTAGATGTTTTTCAAAGAAATAAAGATGATTCATATTTGCTCTGCTCAAAAGAGAATTTTATTAAAGTAGACCTCAATTTGTCAAATCAAGCTCTAGGGTCTTGTTTTAATCCATATAAATCCCTCTTCAGCTTGCATTAATCTGAAGTAGGTGATGAGAAACAACTCGGTGGAGGTTTCATATAAATATATTCTTTGATATCACTATGAAGAAAATCATCTTGAGATCTATTTGATAAATAGGTCATCTTTGTGAAGAAACTATGGTAATATTAGTTCTCATTGTAGACATTTTTGATACTGGTACAAAATTCTCCTCATAGTTCACACATACTCATGTCTATTACCAAGAATAACCAACTAAGCTTTGTACTGATCAAGAGTTTCATCAGAAATATGTTTAATTGAATAAACCCATTTACATCTAATTGGAAAAACATTTGATTGATATGAAACAATATCCCATATGTCATTTTCTTTAAGATCCAAAAGTCCCTCCACCATTGCTTTCTGCCAACATTCATGCTTGGCATCTTTTGAGTAACATGTTGGAAAAAAAATAGTGGATAAAGTAGATTAAAATCCATACAAATTAGGAGTCGAGATACTCTATTAAATCCCTGAGTGGGCTCAAGAGAAACATGTCTTCAATAATTCTCAAATTCTAGTGATGGAATAGTTTCAGGAGGTGGATCAATATTGGGAGAGGGTAAACTTGGATATTTTCATTCATATTTAAATCCATGCTTACACCTCTTTGAAGAAGATGACAATCCTTAAAACTACGAAGAAGAGTAGAAACAAGAGATGAATTAACATGTGTATAAAAGAAATACTGATTCTCAAAGAAAATAAAATTTCTAAGAACATGAAATTTATTAAAACATGGATTATAACAGATAAGACCATTTTGTGAAGTACTATAACCCATGAAAACATATTTTCTAGACTGAGCAGAAGGTTAATTACATGAGAAGGAGTGATGCAAAAAAACATAACTACATGTATGAAAATTATCATAGCTAGGACTTTTGTGATAAGTTGAATATATGAAAATTTAAGATTTAACACTTTATATGGTAGTGTAATTAATTTAAATAGCAATAGACAAAGCTTCCACACAATATTTAGATGAAACAGAGAACTCAATCAATAAAGTGCTAGTGACATTAAAAGATGATGATTTTTATGTTTAATACCCCTATTTTGTTGTGGTGTATATGGGCAAGAGCATTGTGAGACAGTTCCTTTTTCAGGCAATAAGTTTTTGGATTCATAAGACATATATTCACCAACATAATTAGATCTTAATACTTTGATGCAAGTAAAAAAATGAGTCTCAATATAGGCCAAAATGTCTTGAATATGAAAAATACCTTAGATTTGAAACTAAGAAAATACATCAACATAACTTGACTATAATCATCTATAAATGTTACAAAGTACTTAAAATGAGCATGAGAAGCAATTGGTGAAATTATCCAAACATCACTATGAATGACATCAAAACACTTTGTAAAATTAGGAAAAGGAAGACTTCTACTTTGGTCCAATTTACAGGTAGAACAATCAAATGAAGTAGTGAGAAATTGATTTATTTTCCCCAATAAACCAAAATTTGATAAATAAGACAACACAATAGAATTTGGATATCCGAAGAGCTAATGTCATACCTCAGTCTTACTAGATGTAGAAGTATAAGCAAAAGATAAAACACGAGGAGTGAAAATATGTATAGGAAATAATCATCCAACTTTAGGCCCCTTCGCAATTATCGTCCTCGACACCTGATCCCTCAAAAGAAAATCATTACAAGAAAAATTCACATCACAATAGTTATCTACCAATTGTCCAACTAAAATAAGACTAGTGGATAGATTTGTGATACAAAAACATTGTTGAAAGTTTTAGTAATTTCCCCAACCTTGGTAATGGGTAAATTACTATCATTGGAAACTTGAATTTGTGATGGGTCATATGATATGAAGCGCTAGAATCAACATGCCCAAAACTAAATGGAAGATCATTACCTTATAATCCAAAAGCTAAAAAGGCTGACACGGTCATTTGTCTTACTATTTTAGGAGTAAGAACTTATCTCAGAGATGAGTTCTCAATAGTTAAATCATTTATCCTAGCTTGAAAAGCATTGAACTTATGGTTTTGAGATTATGGGAGACACTCTTTGATAATGTGTCCTTGTTGTTTGCAATAATTATAAAGCTTCCTGCCACAGTTACTAGTAATATGATCATATTCCTTACAAATGTAGCATTAAGTTCTAGTCTTAACCCTAACCTTTTCCTTACCTTGAGCAGCAAATGCAACGACAACATCATTTACTTGCTAGAAGGCATTTTTTGTGACAAAACACTACTTTTCATAGAGTAATTTCATAAAATAAACATCCAAGGAGGGAGACGATTCATGATTTATCGTGTTAAAGTAAACACTCTCAAACTTGGAGTGTGACTTCATAAAAAATTGGTCTTACTTGCTTTGCTCGTGAACTTCCTGAATTATAGAAAGAGATTGATAGGTATTTTGGCATAAACAATATTTGTATATTCAACCCATAAATTCTGAAATTCAAAAATATTTCTGATCGAACTGATCTCCTTGATAGTACTTACAAATTTCACACTCTAACTGAAAATGTCTTTCTCAATTATCTTGGTTACAACCTTTTTTAAATAATCCCACATGACCTTATAGGTCTTGTAAGGCCTGAGATTAAAACAATAAGAGGGTCAATTGACCCCAAAAACCATGTCAACACTCGAGCATCCTCTACTTCTATTCATCTAACTTTGTAGGATCAGTGGGAGCAGGGTCCCTTCGATCTATATGCCCGCATAGTTCTTTTTTTGTGACAAATAATTTAAATTGAAATTCCCTGGAAGAATATTTTTATTTCTGTAAAGCAAACATTAAAGGATTCAAATTGATGTAATGCCAGGTTCTTGAATAGCTATGAAAAATTAAAACACTATTACCCAAAAAACAATCATAATGACCAAGATAAAAATTCCAAGATGTTAGCAAACCGTCCTAACAACCAATTTTTTTTTAAAAAAAATGAAATAAAACAAGATGGACTCAATGAAACTAGACATCCAAGAGAAGACTCTAATACTATGTCAAATTTTTACTGAATGTCTCTCAATGTTGAGAGCCTTGCTATTAAATAGAAAGTATTCAAAGATTATATCCCTAAAAATCTGCATTTCCTATCCCTAAAGATCAACTATTCTATCCCTCTGAATTTGCTACTGTATCCCTCCTAATCTGTTATTTTATCTCTTTGATTACTTCATGATCTTTGAACTACCATGCTAATATCACATTCCTCGCCCCAATACGCTAAGATCCTAGTTTTCTTCTTCCCTACCAATTTCCCATAACCCTCAAATTTTTTGTTCTACTGTCATCCTTGTCATTGGGAGAATCCACTGTCTTGCCATTGTTTTTACTTCCTTAATCCAAAAGATGATTTTGTGGAAGTTCATCTTCCCCTCACTCGATCCTTCTCAATTTGTTTCCATATCAACTTCTCTATCCATTTCTTTTGTATCACTTAATGATGTTGAGAGACAACAAAAATTTAGGAAGAATACATCAATAGTCCTATAAAATTGCCAGTATATTTCAATAATAATATATAAGGTTTAACGACCTTGGTTTCCAAAACAAGAAATAATTCTATCGATAGTAAACAAGGTAAGCATTTCCTTGTACACATGAAAAAAATTAGCATCTCGGCATGAATATTAAAGAGGTGATATCATGCATCAAAATCAAGATTCATGCAGTCAACAATAGATAAATAAGTTGCTCATGGATAATGCTAGTTCCTTAAAGTTCAATAGCAGAAATGACTTACTGGCTGTCATGATTCATGACTAGTAAAAACTGTGCTTCTTCAAAAACTACAACACGTAGCAATGTCCTTAAGCACAACCATAAATTCTAATATGCACTAAACAATAATTAAATAAAAAGTTAAACACTTTCTTATCATGGCAAAAGACGAAGCTTCATTTTTCGAGTAAGTATACTTAAATATGTATAAGGCTCATCAACCATGAACTAACACATTATAATTAAATATTAGAAAAATAAATTGCATGAGATTGTAACTTCATATCTCTTCTATTTCTATCTACATCACCTAAAAATTTCTTCCTTTCAAAAATAGCTTTATTATTAATATAGGTACTTTGATATCCATCTTTAATAGAAATTTTCTCCATTGATGGGTAGCTCTACTGTAATACCTCATTTTTTTGGCTAAAGTTGAACCATTTTTTTGATGTATATAGACCCAAATCACATGGTTTATAGTTGGAAATAAGTGTGAATAATAATTCTTTAGTACGATAACATCTTTAGAGATTATTATGCATCATAAAAGTCTCCTAGCTTAAAGTTAAGTGGACCACTTTCTTACCAGTTGAGTTTTAGTCGATGATTCTTCTTGGGTCAAATTCTAGTGACCATTACTCGTATAATATAAGGAGTTATGTGGACCAAAATATATCAAATTAAATCCCTTTGAGTCTTCTTTCCAATGCCACTGATCATTCATCAATCTGAGTTTGGAGTCAAAAGTTATGCGCATTTGAGTGGGACCCTATCTAGGGTCCGCATTGGCCCTATGTCGTGGAGCAATCATCAAAGCACATTGCCTCAGGTTGTCTTTGGTTGTGCACCGCAAGGCCATTCCCAAGAGTCAAAAGGGCTTCATTTTATTCTATTTTAATGGCATTAAGCTCTTTTATCATCCTATAACCATTTCTAATCATATATGGATGACATTTAGGTCTTATCACATGTTATTGCACTTTTTAAATCCCCAAATCATCTTTCCTTAAGCAAACTAGGGGAAACTACTTAGGGTTTGAGGATTTTGATCTCTAAAGGCAAATCTCTCTACGTTCTCTTTGATTTTTCTCTGTCAAAAGTTATGTGGGGCTATCATAAATCTCATGGGCATAAGTTTATTGTTTAAACACATTTTAAAGGTGCATGATTATGTATATGAAATGGGTTTTTGAATTGTTGAAGAATATGCATTGTAAACCCTATTTTATGATGAAATCTTATATAAACTATTAGGGTTTTTCCATAAACTTGAATTGTTTTCATTTGAACATGGTTTATGAGTTTTGAAAATTGATATGAGAGCATACCTATAATTCCTTGAGATTAAACCATGGGTGTCACATGGTGCTTACGTCCTCATGGGACCACAACCTAACCTATGAGCTGGTACTGTTATGAGCACTGAGTAAAACTGATAAACAATATATGTAGAAATTATCTGAAAGTACCATAAGGTTTAAGTTTCTAAAACAATGCTGAATTATGGTTTTAAATGTTTGAAAACATACTGGCAATACTGACAAAACAACTGATAATCATAACTAAAAACTGACCAACTGTCTATTCTAGTCTGAAAGCCTCTACACTGACTAAATTTGGAGTTGATGGGACAAACCCCCAACTAACTCTGACTGAATAGAAATATGAAACTGATATGGTAGAGTGAAATAAATAAACCATTTCCTATAAGTATGAGGACTGACCCATGCTGTTGTTACTCATGTACTGAAATATCTAAGTACGGTCGGGAATTCGAGCATCTAGACCTATGATATGAGACATTATAGCACAAAAATAGTATGCATCAGTACTTTAAATATACTGGTATGCTAGGTGAGGTAAGTCCAATATGCATGGGTTTATGTGCATGAGTAATAATAAATAAATATCATGAAGTAACTGGATGAGAGTATATGCAATACTGGGACTACTGAAAGTACTGAACATAAAATAAGAAGCATATATCTTCTGCCTGAATTAGACTGAAACTGAAGTACTGAGTTCTGGTAACTGAATACTGATAACTTAAAGTTTAGACTAAAACTGAAGTACTGAATTTATGATAACTAAATAACTAATAATTGTAAGTCTTGATCGTGTATAACTGAAATGAGTTCTATCCTGAATACTGAAACTGAGACTTTGGGAGGTATCACCTAACCAATATGCCCCAAATAAGCTAATTTAGGTCCAAACTGTAACCCAAATTGGAAGGGTTTTAGCACTGTACCATGGGTACTAACACTGGCTGTGAGTCACCCTAACTGGCAGGAAGACATCTTCTCAACCCTTACTGGCAGTAAAATGCATACGAGATGTGTCAACCCTTATTTGGCAGGAATATATCTCAACCTAGGCTGGCTACGTAGTTCTGTAACTCAGGGATTTCTACTAAGGGTCATACCCTATACTGGTAGGAATGTCCCCCTTCTCTGGGTTCACTCGGTGCTGAATCTTACTACTAAATGAATCAACACTGGAACTGATCACTAGACTGTACTAGGCTAGACTAAACTCACACTTATTTTGTTAACTGGGCAAATGCTACTGTTTGAGATACAAAAAAATCATTCTATTTCGACCGAAGACTAGATAAATAAGTAATTTTGGGTATTTAATACCCCTAGGACTCGATAACATAGATAATGGAACCATATCACAACTTTAAAAGCATCACACATAGGTTACCAAGCACAATTCATTCACATAAACATTTTAGCAAACACCTAGGATGGATAATTCTTGTACATAAGAATGAGCAATATATGAATGTCGTGACTACCACATTCAACATCACAATTCAAGAATTTAACATGAGAATAACATAAATCAACACACATTCTAGTTTATTTTCATAAAACTCAAAATCTTCTTGGCTTGAAACCCACACAACAACACATACATAAACACAAGTTTGTTAAAGAATGTAAATAATAATGTAAGTTTTGAAAAGGATTCTTAAACTCCAAGGATAGAAGGAACCTAAGGATGAACACAAAACATACCTTGGTTTCTGAATTTGTGAGAAATGCTAGTGAATTCTTGAGATTTGGACTTGAACTTTGATGAACCTAGGTTTCTCTCTTGAGAGAATTTTGTGAAATAATGAGTGATGAACGCGCCGCATCGATCAACCCGACGCAATGAATGACAAACCGCATCGATGGTGACGACGCAATACATAATATAATGCGTCCTGATCAAGTTGGCTCACTATTTTAGTCATCCAAACATATCTCAAACGATGTCCAAAAATTTTGAAACTCACCCGATATGACCTATAGATAAACTTAATCATGAATTTATTTAAAAATCGACAATCTAAGGTCGAAGAGATAAAAAATGAAACTATTGAAATATTGAGGCCAAAAAATGAGACAAAGTATTAACACTTAGCTAAATTTTCTAAGTATTGGACCCTCGTGTCTTGTAACATAAGACTGAAATGGACTTGGATTTTCATGGGGTCTTACAATATCTCCCCCTTGAGAACATTCTTCTCTAATGAGACTGATTAAACTGAGAGGCACTGAGGTATTGAGATTACATGATGAACATGCATGACTAAAATATGACTACATGACTGAGTCTAACACATGGTGACTGGCTGAACTGGATTGTGAATGCATGAATCACATGAGAATAATATACAGTTGAAACTGAGTATGTAAAAGAGAGATTCTAAGGAATATTGTTACCTTAAGCTGAGAATACTGAAGAATCAAAGATCATTTACTGAACATGCCTGAATGGGAACATAAGATCATAACAGAGTCTGAAACATGATACATAAACTAGATATCATGAACTGGATAGATTTCTTAAACACATGTAGTGACATAAGAATGGGTATAAGGCTGAGATAGGAATGAGAGAGTCCACTTATGAGTAGCAATTACCTCCAGCTAGATTTGGTTTCATGTAGAAAGATGCAAGATTTACTAAATAAAAATCTTAGGGTTATTACATCTCCCCTTTGGGATAGTTCATCCCCCGAATGAAAATAACCTGGCTGAAATACTAGGAAAAATATGGTGATGCACGGAATGCTTATGAACTGAACAATGACCGAATATCTAGATTCTAAAACTGATGCTTGATGTATGAACTGAGCTGAATTCATAGTTTACATGGATGGGAACAGATTACCCCTTGAAATGGCCACACTTAACTAGAGCATTTCTTTAATGCTCTTTCTAAGAAGTTCTAATGATGTTAGGGAGCAAAGAATCTTGGGCATGGTCGAAATAAGACATCTGGATAAGAAATCATAACAAGGCTAAAATTCTGTAATATGTAACACAGGCCTACGAACATCAGCTAGGATAGATCTACTAGACCTTATGCACTACAACTACTAACTTTCAAGCTTAGACATACTCCTTGAATACTCTCTCAACTATACATTTCACCTTAATATTGTACTTCACCTGAGACTACTAAAAATATTCACATGGGCACTGATAACTCTACCTACTAAAGTCTAAGCTGGACTAAATTCTCCCACTATGTACAAGCCTACTCAAATATATAAAATGCACACATAATACTGTAATACTAGTTTGAATAATGAATTCAACACACCCTACATTTTCACAACTTCTTATCTCATGAATAATTCTAATTTCCCCTTCAACAACTAAATACAACCTCTTACTAGCCATTCACCAATGTCTAATGCATTATCCAATTACACACCAACATTACATTCAAGCCTATCTTCATAAATACAGCCTTGAGTAAAACAAGCATGCAATAATCTTTCCTTAGCATGAAACATTATTGCTCGTCACTATATCATTTCATAAGAAGAGGCCACTGAAAGGCTAAAACATGAGGACCTGAAGCATAAATGAACACTATATAGAACTTGACACTTAACAGAGGCCTGAGGAATAGAATATCAATAGCATGGATTCATTAAGAGATCTAAACTAAGGATATACAGAAAATAATCTAAATTTTGCTGATCATTAGAAGTGTATCATGAGTCATGGGAACTGAGAATAGTTTAAAACATGAATACATGAGTCATAAGTTGATGACCTGGGTTTGAAATTCATAAACTCATGGAATATGATTGGGACTGCTGGGTAAACTAGAATTCCTTATACTAGGAACTTGAAACGTACATGATTTTATGGAAAGTGCATGAATATGGGCTATGATAATAGGGTTGACATGTAAGGCATGAGTAGATATCATGTTAACTTTAACACAAAGACTGAAATACGAATGGTTTGGGAATCTTCCTCCCTAGTGTTGTTCTACAACATGCTGGCATCACTACTAGCATCTGAGAGCCTGACTCGGTTACTTGTTCTACCATATTTTCCTTAGCTTAAATCCATCAGTCTACGTCGGGAAACCACTTAATCAACACCTCTAAAATGAACTTCCACCATTTTACTCTAGAATCTAGGGTACAATAATACACATAATTGGTAAACTCACCCTAAATGACTATGCCCAATAATGTAAAAGTTCCTGCTTCTGCTTTTTTCTGAGATACAACTCTTATCCTTTTATAGCCCCAACATTCATCATGTAACAACTTAAAATTAATTAACGTAGAATTTTCAACTTCTATTTCTATTAGTTAAACCTTCAAAGATTCAAACTTAGATTCTAAAACATAACATGGATATCCCCAAATCTTTAATAACCATACTACCTTTATCAAAACCTACAAATATCACATCTCTAAACTTATATTTATCCCTAAACTATGAGAACTACTATTATACCTGAACATCTGACATTAACATCTTATAGTCCATAACGGAGTTGGTAGGAATATCAATTACTACATCAATAACCCCATTCAACCTTAATACTCAAGGATACTACATAAGCATACCCACACCATCATACTTAGCTTAAACTCTTGCATACGCTGTTTTGAAGCCTAATGATTCACCTTTCATACAATTATCCCCACAAATACATAGTCTACCAAATTCAGATAACACTATCCCCACTTTATTGTAGCTAAATTTCTAGATTCATTCTTCTAACTCTAGGCTATCTACTGTCATAGGATTCTGGGAAGGGTCCTAAAAACACATCTAACCCCTAAGCACTGAGGTACTACCCCTCCATTCAATGATCATTTTATTTGAAAATTAAAAATGAATGACTCTATTTATAAAATCAACTGATGCGATTTTCTAGAATATGGTAATTGGGCAATTTTTGTATACCCATTTGGTTGGAATAGGTTTACCTACTAAAGTAAACCTGAGGAGAGGTTTACTAGAGAATTAAGACTGACACCAAAATTAACAACTATATACTGAGTTACAAAAGAAAGAACGGCTCTGAGGTCTAATAAAGAAACATGAAGATTATGAAAGGCCTGTAACATAACCGTAATTGCATCAGTAGAAATTTCTTGATCATGAAGGGGTTGGAGTGGATAAATTCTATTCTAACATTGACTAGTAGCATTTAAAGGGGCCCTGTTGAGTCAAGCAATCGTATAACTAGAGGACAGTTGGACTGCCCCTATTGGCGTAAATCTTTTTCCCTCTAAGCCATTAATTTACATGCCCGCATCTTATGGCCTGGCTAACCATATCCAAAACATACATCACTACCATATCTACACACACCTTTATGATTCCTACCATATACATTGCAAAATAGATGGGTACAACCACTGTTTTTACTACTCTGTTACTTAGAGTCTGGTGCTCTATCACGATTGTCATTCTTAAACTTAGGCACTAGTGTATTGGATGAAGGCAAAGTTGGGGCTGAGAATTTTTGACAGATTTGGGAGCGGTTGCTACCCCTTGACCTTGGCTTAAAAATTGCCTATTTTGGCCCTCTTATTCTTTCTCTCGTTCTTTCTATGCTCTCCCTCCTCACTCTACTGAGAATGAATCAAAAGCCTAGATAGGACAACATCCTGCAGATTGCTCTGAGAAACTACTGAATAAGCTAAGGCAGTAAATGCAGCTCTAAATTCGGCGTGAGAGACATGCTCATTTAGGGAATCTTCTTGAATAGGCAAGGTGTAGGCTGATTCTCATTTCTTCTTCTGTTGTTCTTTCCGAGAGAAATTTTTTATACACAGAAGGATGGATAAGTTAGGAAGATATTTTTAAAATGAGATCATGCTCTTTCGCACGACATGAACACTAAAAGAGGGGAAACTTTTCCTAAATCATCTTGTAGCCTCTTGTCCATAAGTATGGTGTACTACATACCAATGCACAATACTCTAGTTGATATGGATTTTAGACTCTCTAGGATATATTAGAACCTTAGGCTATGATACAAAGTTTGTAACACCCCGAGAGTACACCTTGGGCATTACATAGTGCTTACGGTACTGTGGGACCACAATCTAACCCATGAGCTGGAACTTGTTGTGAGCACAGTGTAAAACTGATAAACAATATATGCAACAATTATTAGAAAATGGCATAAGGTTTTAATATCTGAAAACAATACTGAATCGTGGTTTTAAACGTCTAAAAATGTATGGCAATACAGATAAAACAGCTAATATTAAAAACTAAAAACTGACCAACTGTCTATACTAGTCTAAAAGACTCTAAACTGACTGAATGTGGAGTTGATGAGATGAACCCCCAACTAACTCCGACTGAATAGAAATACAAAAATGATAAGGTAGACTAAAAGAAATAAACCATGTCCTCAAAGTATGAGGACTCACCCCTACTGATGATGATGATGCATTAAAATATCTAAGTACGGTCAGGAATCCCAGCATTTGGACCTATGATATGAGACATCATAGCACAAAGAGAGTATGCATCAGTACTTTGAATGTACTGGTACACTAGGTAAGGTTAGGCTAATATTGTTGGGTTTATGTGCATGAGTAATAATAACTAAATATTATGAAGTAACTAGATGAGAGTATATGCAAGATTGGGACTACTGAAAGTACTGAACATACAATACCAAGCATATATTATCTGTCTAAATTAGACTGAAACTGAAGTACTGAGTTCTAGTAACTGAATACTTATAACTGAATGTTTAGACTGAAACTGAAGTAGTGAATTTCTGATAATTGAATAACTAATAACTATAATTCATGATCGTGTAGTACTGAACTGAGTTCTGCACTGAATACTGAATACTAAAATTGAGACTGTGGGAGGTATCATTTAATCGATATGCCCCAAAAAAGCTAATTAGGGTCCAACCTGTAACACCAGTTGGAAAGGTCTTAGTAGTATGACATGGGTACTAACACTGGTTGTGAGTCACCCTAACTGGCAGGAAGACATCTTCTCAACCCTCACTGGCAGGAAAACTCATACGAGATGTGTCAACCCTTATATGGTAGGAAGATATCTCAACCAATGCTAACTATGTAGTTTTATAACTCATGAATTGCTACTAGGGGTCAAACCCTACACTGGAAGGAATGCCCTCTATCCCCGGGTTTGCTCAGTGCTGAATCCTACTTCTAACTGAGTCAATACTGGAACTGATCACTAGACTGTACTAGGCTTGACTGAACTCACACTGATTCTGTTAACTGATCGAATACTACTATTTGAGATACTATAGAATCATTCTATTTTGACTGGAGACTAGATAAACTTCTAATTATGGGTATTCAATATCCCTAAGACTCGATAACATAGATAATGGAACCATATCTCAACATAAAAAGCATTACACATAGGTTACCATGCACAATTCATTCACATAGATATTTTGTGAAACACCTAGGATGCATAATTCTTGTACATGAAAATGAGCAATATATGAATGTCATGAATACCACATTCAACATCACAATTCAAAGATTTAACATGAGGGTTACATAAATCAAAACACGTTCTAGTTTATTTACATAAAACTCAAAATCTTCTTAGATTGAAACCCACACAACAACACATACATGAACATAATTCCATTCAAGAATATAAATCATAATTTAAGTTTTGAAAAAGGATTATTGAACTCCAAGGATGGAAGGAACCCAAGGATGAACAACTAACATACCTTGGTTTCTGAATTTGAGAGAATTCTTCAGATTTGGACTTGAACTTTGATGAACCTAGGGTTTGCTCTTGAGAGAATTTTATGAAATAATGAGTGAATTTTCCTTTTGGGATCTTAATTTCATGTTATGGCTGAATAATATAAGGGTAAAATAACTCAACTACCCTACAAACCCATAATTTAATAAACAAAAACATGCCCAGCGATGCGATAGGCGACGCACCACGTCGATCAACCTAACACAATGACCGACGTGCCATGTCGATGGTGACAATGCGATAGCCAATGCCACACATCTTGACCACATTGGCTCACTGTTTTGGTCATCCAAACATGTCTCAAACAATGTCTAAAAATTTCAAAACTCACCTGAGATGACCTATAGATAACCTTGATTATTAATTGAATTAAAAATTAATAATCTACGGACGGAGATATCAAAAATGAGACAATTAAAATATTAAGACCAAAAATTAAGACTAAGTCTTAATACTTAGCTAATTTTTTAAGTATTGGACCCTCATGGCATATAATATAAGACTGAAATGGACTAAGATATTCATGGGGTCTTACAATATCTTATGATATTCCCTCTCTTATTATGAAATCCATTATCTTAACATGTTGTGGGTTGTTCAATTGCATGATTAAACAACTTGAATTAAATGTTACATTATTAATTGTAGATTCGCATTGCTTTATGATACTATGAGAGGGTGTTTTATCAATTTATAAATGCTTTGTGTCCTAATGGAAAATTATATGTGTTTGATGATAGAGATGACCACCCTATCTTGAGGTACTAAAAAAGAAGTATTTTGCATGAGTTTTACATGTTTTGAAATAACAACTCCCTTTTATTGATTAAATGTTTTGGTGGTCCAATAACATTATTTTCAATTGAAAATACTAAGATATGATATAATATGGCTTATATGACTTGCAAGTCTTGGTATGACAATACCAAATCAGAAAAATGTCATAATAAAACTTAGAATAAAGTAACCTACATACTTTTTAGACTTCATACAATGTTTTGAGAAAAATGTATGTTTTGAAACGCTAAAAATGGGCTCTAAGAGAGTTATATGGTTACCCAAAGAAGGCATGAGTTCAAAAAACTTATTTTCCAAAATCGTGTTTTACCAATAAAGGATTGGTCTTGTCCCAAATTATGGATGGCCATTAGATACTTTTTTTATGCCGAGGTATCCCAGACCAGACACTCCTATCCTTGCTGCAAAATTGGATAGAAGGCTTGGCCGAAGAGTAAATATTGGATTCCACATAGTCTGTGGGATTGTAGACTTATAGGTTGTATCATCTAGATCAGAAGTAAATCAAAGAGCTGTACCATGACTTAGAAGAATGCTTTGAAGCTTATTGAATATGCCCTATGTTTTTCCATTTATATTATGATAAATTATTTCCATAATTTTATCACTTATTTTACATGAAGTATATATTATTTTTGGATTGTTCTACATACCAATACTATTGAGTATTGACCCCTCATATTTTCGGTTTTCTAGTATAGTCACATAGCCCATCACATCAGTAGAACACTTAGGTTATGACAAAATTGGTAAGTCATCCATCTTTCGGAAAACATTTACTCACATGTTGATTCTTTCAGTGTATGGTCTAGTCAAGGCTTTGTCCCAGCCTAGTCAGTTAATTTTCATTAGAGGCTTCATAGATAAAATTTTAGTATTGTACTATCATAATTTCACTGACACATTTTGGATTATATGTTTCCATTGAATAATATTATATCTTCCACACTTTAATTTATGTATGGATTATGCTTATAATAGTATGCTAAGGGGTCTTTCAGGCTTTCATAGTTTGAAATGTCTATTGCGGCCAGGGCTTCAGTTTGGGTCATAACAAGCTTGGTATCAGAGCATGTTTTATAGTCTCAATGTGTCTATGAATCCATGTCGAGTAAAGTCATTTTATGGGTGTATAGCACGCCACACTTATAAGGAGGAAGCTACGACGTATTTAGGAAATATTTTCCATTCTTTCACACTCAAGATCGTGTAATTGAATTGTCCATATGGAATTTATCCAAATTCCTTATTTACTCTAATTTTATTAGCTTTGTCTCATTGTCGAGTCAATTCAAGTATAACAACTTAGAGTCTAAATGATGTGGTCCTTTATAATTGAGTCATAAAAGGTTATGAAATTGCACAAGGACTTTAGAGGAGTCTGTTAGTGCTTCAAAATATATTGATTTAATCCTATACCCCTATCTATATCAATCATTCATTTTAGCTCGAGGTATGAAGTGTATTCAGTCCCGACCTATAATACCCCCCATTTTAAGCTAGTCTATGAACCGTCGTTCTTACATGTCTAAGCTATAATCCAAGTGATTCCCATATGAATATAAGTTTCACGATCTTTATCCTAGTGTGTGAAGTCCTCTTGAGTTTAAAAATATTCATAGGAATCACTTAGAGCCAAGTTGAGCTAAGATCATTTGATTGGTACAAAATATGACATTCGATTCTACAAGGGTCTACTTTAAATGTGTATAAATTTTTATATACATGTAATTTTTCATCCCAAGACCCACCTAATTGTATATAATTGAATTAGCTTTTTAATGATACCAATTTCGCCAAAATCTGATACCCGATTGAAAAGTTACAGCCTTTTTCGTGAAGAGGCAGTAAGCCGAGGTGATATGCCCTCGACGCGCGCTCCATCACCCCCAGCTATTTCCCAGGTTCTATCTTCACATTTTTAAGGGGAAAAGGCTCATTTCCTTAACCATAAGGGAAAAAGGGTCATTTCCTTAACCATAACTCATCCATAACAGATAATTAAAGCCCCAAAAACATTACTTACATCCTTATTCATCCTTTTCTCTGCAAAGAAAGCCCTATCCCCCTCAAGAATACCAAGAACTTCACCAAATCTTCTTCAAGAAAAGTTCAAGAAAATCATTCAAGAATATTCCCAAGAATATTAATTTAAGCTATCTTCTTCAATAAACAATATTTAAGAACCCAAATAGGAATTCAAGTCCAACTTATTCATCAATTCTCCAAGATAGCTTAAGATTAAAAATTTCCAATTCAAGAAATCCAAGAACTCATCTTCAAAAGAATCATAGGAATCGAAGATTCAAGCTTTCTCATCTAAGATCATCAAGTGAGGTAGAGGGGTTTGAACAAGGACAAATCTTTCGTCCTTGTACTCAAAAACTTGAATTTTATTAAAGATAACATGATTTTCAAGTAGGGTTTCTACCCAAAGTATCTTGTTTTAAGTTGATGAAATTATAAGTGATTTAAGCCTTGACTTGCATGTTTATCTCACCTATTTATGCTTTGAATTGAGGATTTATATGATGAATTGTACATCCCTATTGTGAATTAATATTTTTAAGTATCTCCAAGATAATTGTTGAGAATTAAGCTTAATTATGAAATTGTGATCATTTAAGTACATATTCTTTAAACCCAAGAATGAATTTTGATATTTCATAAAAAGTATATATTTAGCATGGTTTAACAAGCAAGCATTCAGATTTTAAAGAAAGATTGATCTTCCGATCCTAATCTAAGATAAAAATCCACACTATTTATGATTTAAAACAAAGAGAAGCATAATTGGTTTTCATTATAAACCCTTGTGCTAATTTAAGGTGTATTTTCTAAAAGTCCAGAGCAATAAGTATGGGAGTAGTATTTAGCACCGAGTTGGGTATGATTCCAAGGTCTCATTCCCCAGAACTATGGGCTACCATAGGTTTCTGATTTGCCCATAGTGGGCTAAGACAGTGATCACTTAAGTTAAGGTTGTATTCTGATGGAAAGGGTAGAACATCTCTACCCAACGTTGGTAAGATGTTGGACTCCATGCCTGCTCACATGGTTTATATCGGTGATAAAAAACTCTTTAAGTCCCAAAGTTCAAAAATTCCCCAAAGTCCATAAAAGTCTTCAGATAATGTATTTTCCCTAAGGTTTTAAAGCTTACAAACTACAACTTTTAGAATAGGAAAGCTTTTAGAAAACTAAGTGTAAAGGCTCACAAATTTTACTCAGATTATGATGTACAATAAGATATGAGCTTTAGATTTAAGATTTAAGAGTGAGTCCTTTCTACTCTTAGAAAGTATGATTTAAAGAGAGAATAAAAGTACAACTTTTATAACTAGATGTTATGACTCACTAGATTTATAAATGATGATTTGCTATTCATGATTTTAGATTTTAGTATTTTAGATATTCCAGCTTATGCTAGTCATCTATATTTAGCATGCATTGTTTAACAAATTATGATGATGAGATAATGTTTTACTTATGTATTCACCCCCATATAGCAGTACATCCTCAAAGTACTAATCCATATATATGTCTATGTGCTACATTGTCTCATAATATAGGAACGAGTTATAGCACGCATACTATATTCAGAAAGTTGCAGATTCCAGCCAGTTGATGATGAGTCCTCCTATTTCGGGGACTTTAGTTAGATGTTATTGATGTACTTTACTTTCTGACTACTATGTATTGATTAGTGGTAGTTGGGGTCACATCCTAGCTATCTATAGTTAGTATAGTAGAGGCTTCATAGATGTTAGTTAGAGTTAGTCATGTAATTTCAGTCCCTCTTTTCAGATTTTATTAAAATGTACAATTGTATCAGTATTGTATTTTCACAAATTCTATCATTATTATGTTTCCGCATAGTAAACTCAGTCATTTTATACATATTTATTCAGTTGGTTATGAGTTATACCAGTAGAAGGGTTAGCTTAGGATCACTTGTGGTTCTAAGAACCGTGTGACATCTCGGGATAGATTTTTGGGACGTTACAAACTTGGTATCAGAGCACAAGGTTCAAGTTTCCTAGGGTGTCTGTGAAGCCATGTCTAGTAGAGTCTTACAAAATGGTACAGATACGTCTGTACTTTTCTTCGAGAGGCTATGAGGCATTTAAGAAAAGATTCTTTCTTTCCTACTCTAGATCATGTAGTAAAGTTGTTTTCTCAGAATCTTCTATCTATTCTTGTGTTACCCCAAAAATCCTCATCTATGTATTATTCTTGAGATAACATAATTAGTAAGTTCTAGTTTCTCCCCAAATAATGCTCTCAGATTTGCTAGTAGAAACTTTAAAAGTCACTCCAAGGGGCTTGACAGGATCTCCATAGTGTGTTAAGTTCCTTAAGTTTAAAGTTTATGTTGTTATCCTTATGAGTTTCTCAGTTGAGACAGAATTAACTATGTGTTCAGATTGACCATTAACCCCCTTTTAGTACAAATAGTGCTCGTAAAAGGAGATAGTATGAACCTAGATTGTTGAATGTAGAATGCATTTGAGGGATATTATGAACTTCAATGTTATTATTTATAAATAATAGAGCCTTATAGTTGGAAGTATGGGTATAGATGGGTAGTGACAAGAAAAGTAGGAATGACTATTGATAGAAACTATAGAGATAAACTTCTAAGGTAATATGTCCTTGTGTGCTAGTTTAGTGGAAGGTAGAGAATAAGTTATTAGTTAAGGTGAATTGTTGTCTGCTTAAAGTACGAAATGAGTTATTGATGGCATTTATTGTATTTGAAAGGTATAGGATATTAATGAAGTGTTTGGTGGTTTAGTATAGTTAATTTAGGCTTCTCTTAAGGTTACAAAAAGGAGTTTTAGTTAAAATTTAGGGATCTATGATAGTAATCTAGATATATAGGAGGGTAAATAGTAATGATATGTAGAAGGAGGATGTGTTAATGGATTACGATAAGATAGGCCCTATGATTGTGATCGATTATTGTTGTTATAAATTTCTAGTGGACTAGTGTTTCTTGGTGTTCTGTTTTATAGCTTCCAAGTGAGAATTATTTGTAAGGTGGGTTGTTAAATCATGTCTAGCACTAGGTATTGTGTTTGAACAGTGGATAGTCCTCAAGATGGGTGTAATGATTTCTTGGTTAGTGTGGCTAGTTGTATGGAAGTTAACTAGTAAGCTTGAACAGTGCATTCAAGAGCTTAAGTTTATTTATTCGCAATTTAGTATAATGTTGTAGGTATGATGTAGAGGTATGCCCAAGGTGATATGGGGCTTCATTAGTTTTGAAATTTATTAAGTGGTGTGTGGTTAGTAGTATCCTTGAATTGGTAAGTACGAATGAGACTATATAGTGTATGATGTTCTTGTCAGTTAACTTATGGGTTATAGGTTGATGATGTTGGCTATGCTGGTGTAAGTTTAAAGATGTGATATTAGTAGGCTATGAAGGAGGTTAGTATGGTTCAGCAAGGATTTAAAGATATCTGTGTTAAGTGTTAGAATCTAAGTTTAAATCCTTGAAGATTGAGCAAATAGAAATAAAGGTTAAAGCACTAGATGGTGTGAACTCAAGATGTAGTGATACTCATGAAGATTCTAAGTTAGTAAGTGTTCAAAATATTATGTGATGACTAGTGGGCTATAAAAAGATAGAGTTGCACCTCGGAAGGAAGTATAGGAAGTGGGTTTTACACTTTCAGGTGTAGTATTTCAGACTAAGTTTATTATTTGCATGTATTGTTGTGTTCCATACTCTAGAGTACAGTGAGTGTAGTTCAATTTAGAGTATAACAAAGGGTTCCACAGACTTATAGTGATGGCTTAAAGCTAAGGGGGAGATAATAGAATGAGTAACTAAGTCAGACTTCCAAATTCTAGTAGTGATGATGTATACTTATGTAGATGGGAGAAAGTAAATGTGTTATGTTTGGGAAAATTGTGGTATTCTTATTTTATGTTGGTCTATAAATGAAGGAATATTGAGATTAAGCTTTTTGTGTATGACTTGGTTAGTTGGGAATGTTTTATGTTTGTCTCCCTAATAATTGAATAGTACATGGAAGTTGTTATTGATAGAGGTATTAGAGAATATGATAAAGATGCTCTTATGGGTATTTTTTTGGAAGAGCAATATGGTTATAAAGATAGGCTTGAACGTCATGTTGGTATATAAGAGGATAGGTGTGTTATGCATTAATGAATTTCTAGTAAGATATTGAATTTATTTGGTAAAACCGATAGAAGAATCTTCCTAGAGTGAGTAGTTATGACTATACTTGGGGTATTAAATCCATGGTTCAGACTAGTATTATGAGGGTATGTGTAGTACCTTGTGATTCTGAGTTAGGCTTGACCTTGATGAGAGGAGTTAGTTCAGTTTAGACTTTAGTAGATGGATTTATCAATGCCATGTGAAAATTATAAGATGAATCAAGAGAGTATGGTATTTGAAGGGAATAGTATAGTTGAGTAAGTGTTTGACATGTGTTGCTAAGCTTAAAAGTACGAAGTTGCATTGCTTAAGGCCTAGTACTTCTATCCTGACTTATGATTTATAGGTCTATGTTCCATGCTATATATTTGGGGCAATATTGTAATTTCTTATTCAGAGGTCTTGTTCAGATCATGTTTGGAGTCCTTTACTCTCTAGTATCATTAGAACTTCATAAAAGAGTGTTGAAGAAACACCCTATTCGGGTTTAAGTATTCAATATGATTCAGTCTGTATAGCCAGCAATTCAATTTAACAGTCAAGCAGGTAAATTTCTATAGTTTTTCCATTTTCCAATTTTTTCTAGTCTCACTACCTGAAAGTTCGTGAGTATAGCCATTTTAAGAGGTAGTTTTGTTTGCATCCAGGTAAATTGCAAAAGTCGGCTCAGTACATGCATCATGCATCAATTTTAGATTCAGATATTAACTCAAGATTTAGTTCGTAAGTATCCAGTGTATCATCTTAGTCTTTTCTTAGTATTTTAACTAAATCAGTATCATTCAAGGACGAACGATCCAAGGGGGAGATATTGTAATACCCCAAGTTTTTATGTCATAAACCTCTCATATTTTTCTCACAAAATCAAATCTAGCCTAAAGTAATGGTTACTCATAAGTTGACTCTCTCATTTCTATCTCAGCCTTATAACCATTCTATTGTCAGTGCATGTATTCAAGAAATCAGCTTAGTCATGATATTCGGTTCATGTATTATGTTTCAGACTTAGTTAAGTAATCATGTTCCAAGTCAGTCATGTTCAGAATATGATCTTAGTTAGCTTCGTTCAGTATCTCAGTCTAACCAGTCTCAATCGAGGATGAATGTTCCCAAGGAGGAGATAATGTAATACCCCATATTTTTGGGCTAGTCTATGAACCGTCATTCTTACGTGTATAAGCTATAATCAAAGTGATTCACATGTGAATATAAGTTTCATGATCTTTATCCTAGTGTGTGAAGTCCTCTTGAGTTTTAAAATGTTTATAAGAATCACTTAGAGAAAAGTTGAGCTAAGATCATTTGATTGGTCCAAAATTTAGCATTTAATTCTACAAGGATCTAATTTAAACATATATAACTTTTTATATAAATATATTTTTTTCATCTCAAGACCTACCAAATTGTATATAATTGAATTATATTTCCAACGATACCAATTTCATCAAAATCTGATACCCGAGCAAAAAGTTACAGTAATTTTCGTGAAGAGGCAGTAAGCCTAGGCGATATGCCCTCGACGCGCACTCCATCGCCCCGAGCTATTTCCCAGGTTCTGTTTTCGTGTTTTTAAGGGAGGGGTCCTTTCCTTCACCCTAGATAATCTATAATAGATAATTAAAGCCCCAAAAACATTACTTACATCATTATTCATCCTTTTCTCTCCAAACAAAAAACTAGCCCCCTCAAGAACTCCATCAAATCTTCTTCAATAAAATTTTAAGAAAATTATTCAAGGACATTAATTTGAGTTATCTTCTTCAAGAAACAATTTTCAAGAACACAAATAGGGATTCAAGTTCAACTTATTCATTAATTCTCTAAGATAGTTCAAGATTAAGAATTTTCAATTCAAGAAATCTAAGAACTCATCTTCAAAAGCATCATAGGAATCCAAGATTCAAGATTTCTCATCTAATATCATCAAGTGAGGTATGTGGGGTTTGAACAAGGACAAATATTTCATCCTTGTTCCCAAAAATTTGATTTTATTAAAGATTAAATAATTTGCAAGTTGGGGTTTATACCCAAGGTATCTTATTTTAAGTTTATGAAATTATCAGTGATTTAATCCTTGAATTGTATGTTTATCCCACCTATTTATGCTTTGAATTGACGATTTATATCATGAATTGCACATTCCTATTGTGATTGATATTTTCAAGTGTTTCCAAGATAATTGTTGAGAATTAAGCTTTATTGTGAAATTATGATCATTTAAGTACGTATGATTTAAACCCAAGTATGAATTTTGATATTTCATGAAAAGTATATATTTAGCATCCTTTAACAAGAAAGCATTCAGATTTTAAAGAAAGAATAATCTTCGGATCCTAAGCTGAGATAGAAATCCACATTATTTATGATTTAAAGAAAAAAGAAGCATAAGTGGTTTTCATTATAGACCCTTATGCTAATTTAAGGTGTATTTCCTAAAAGTCCTGAGCGATAAGTAAAGGAGTAGTATTTAGCACCGATTTGGGTATGATTCTAAGGTATCATGCCCTAAACTACATGCCACCGTAGGTTTCTGATTTTCCCATAGAGGGATAAGACAATGATTACTTAAGTTAAGGTTTTGTTCTAATGGCAAGGGTAGAACAGCTCTCTCTAATGTGGGCAAGATGTTGGACTCTATGTCAACTCACATGGTTTATGTTTGTTAGAAGAAACTCCCTAAGTCCCAAGGTTTTCAGATTTCCCCAAGTCTCTAAAAGTCTTCAGATAAAGTATTTTTCCTAAAGTTTTAATGCTTATAGACTACAGATTTTAGAATAGAAAAGCTTTTAGAAAACTAAGCGTGAAGGATCACAAATTTTACTTAGATTATGCTTTACAAAAAGATATTAGCTTCAGATTTAAGAATTATGCGTGAGTCTTTTCTACACTTAGATAGTATAATTTAAAGAAAGAATACAAGTACAACTTTTAGAACTAGATGTTATGACTCACTAGATTTATAAAGTATGATTTGCGATTCATGATTTCAGATTTTGATATTTCAGATATTCCAGCTTATGTAAGTCATCTACATTTAGCATGCATTATTTTATAAATTATGATTATGAGATAATGT